>NC_090924.1:664145838-664472499 GCF_040938575.1 Ambystoma mexicanum
GAAGTGGTGAAACCTCCTGCATGCCCAGACTGCTGCTAGGCTCTCTCGTTTGGCTTGAGAGTATGCCTGTTCGATGGACATGAGCGCGCAGCTGGCGTACGCCACTATGCGTTTCTGTGACTTCTGGTGCAGTTGGTCAGAGCCAGGATGGCGCCAAGTCCCACCAGGCTGGCGTCGACTGTGTTCTTGGTGTCCAACTATGGGTTGAAATATGCAAGTTCCTGTTCTTGGCCAGTTCCTCATTTATCACGGCAAATGCCACCTGGCACTGTGTGTCCCACGTAAAAGGGAGGTCCTTCTTGAGGCGCAGTCTGAGTGGGCTTGTCAGTGTGGCGTAGTGAGGTAGGTATCTGGCACAGTAGCCCACCATCCCCAGGAAGGAGCGTAGCTCGGACACGTCCTTTGAGGGTTCCAGGTCGACAATGGCGCTGATTTATTTTGGGTCAGCTCTGACACCTTAGTCTGAAAAGATGTGGCCGAAGAAGCATAGGTTGTGCTTGTTGATGGTGCACTTTGAGCCATTGAGGGTGAGACCTGCTTCTTGGAGGATAATGCATACTTGTCTTAGTGCCTCATCGTGATGTTCTTGAGTGGTCCCGAACACCAAGATGTCATCACTGTAATTGAAGGAATTGGTGACTGGCGCTATCAATCTTTGTATTGTCCCTTGTAATATTTCAGCTGCCAAGGATATTCCGAAATTGAGCCGCTTAGAGCAGAAGAGGCTGTCATGGGTTGTGAAGGTAGTCATTGGCCTGGATGCAGGATCGATGAGCAGCTGGTGGTATCCTCGGTTCAGGTCCAACTTTGAGAACCGGGTGGCCTGGTTCAATCGCAATAACATGTCCCCTATGTTGGGTCTAGGGTGTCTCTTCCTCTGAATTGCCATGTTTGGGATTCTCATGTCGACACAGAGGCATAGGCGTCCATCTGGTTTGGGAACCACTACAAGGGGGGACACCTATAGGATTGGACCTTCCATTCTTTCAATTATATTGCTTTGTAATAGCAATTGCAGCTTGTGCGACACCCTTGCTTGGAGGTGAAACCCTATCCGTCTGGGGTGTTGCGCCACAGGCTGTACTGTGGGGACAATGTGAAGGTGTATTACTGTGTCTTTCAGCATGCCTACACCCTCAAATAGTTTGGAGACATAGTATAAACTGCCCGATTGTTTTGTGTGTGGGTTCTGGGTACACTGGTTGAAGGTGTAGCGTTTGTAGTCCCTGTTGGGGAGTACAACCAGGCGGCCATGGATTGCAGTGATGAGAGGTTGGTAGGTGGCCTTTTCCTGTGGGGGAATGGTTTTGATGACGCTTTTCATCTCCTTTCCCACTAGATTGATGAAGATATCTATTTTGTGGGCGCATCTTGGTTTCCCACCGCCGTCTTGAACTCTTCAAATTCGTCCATCCACTCCTGCCATCTTTGGCCTTAGTCCTCCTGTGGTTCTAATGTGAAGGGGTTTGGGCATTGTAGGAAGGACACTGGCTGGTAGGTGTCACACCTATGGCGGGTTGGGTAGCTTGGTCTGCTGGAGCTACCACTGGTTGAGACATGGTGGCTTCTCTTATTCAGAGAACAGCACAGCTCGTGCTGTGTTTGGGGCCACTGATCCCGTGGTGGGGCCTTGGTGTTGGGGTGGTCTTTGCTGGTCCTCATTTTCAAGTGGCCTAGATGCGCTTTGTGCCTGTGTCTCTGTGTCTTTGATGGCGTTTTGTTAAGAAGTCCTGGTGTTCTAGTGGTTGGTATGAGCTGTGTGTCTTTGATGAGCGCTGTGTCGTTAATGGTGGTAATCCTTGCGTTCTAGTGGCTTATATGCGCTGTGTCTTTGATGGCGTTGAGCCTCGCGTTCTAGTGGCTTATATGTGTTGTGCGCCTTCAGCATCTTCTCTGGCGTTTTAATAAGTCCTTGCATTCTAGTGGCTTTATATGGCATTTTGTTCCTTAATCCTCGCGTTCTAGTGGGTTCATACGTGCTGCATACCTGAATGCTCTGGAGTTCTTTGCGCCATCTTCCGTCACATTCCATGTGGTGTGTGCAGCAGCTGCTGCCTACCGTTACGTGTCCTCTCGTAGCTGTCGCTGCTACGCCTTCTGGCTTGCCTCTTCTCTCGCTGGGTTTCAGTCTCGTGGGCCTGCTCCTTTGTCTCTCTGGCGGATCTGCTTCCTCTGCATCTGATGCCGTCACGTGCCCGTCGCGTTCTCAGCTTCTCCTTTACACTGATGCCTGTCGTTGCTGGTCTCCTCTGCGAACCGCTCCGCACTACTTTACTTTTACCTCTCCGCACCTCCTTCTCACGGAGGCCGCGGGCATGGGCTCCTGGCTCATCGCCAGTTGTGTCCGGCCTACTGGGCCTGCATTCAAATAACATGCAGAGACGGGGTTACTCTTCTGCTCTCCTTTATTTCCATACATTAACTAACTGCTCTTATTCGTTCCCTCCCCTCGCTCTCCCTTCTTTGGGTCCCTCCCCCCAATCCCTGGTTCCTTTCTCTTAAGGCGAAGGTGTCCCTTTTAGTTTCCAACATGGACCCTTCACACTGACGAAACAACTATCGGAACGGTCTTGAAGACCACTCATATATTTTTCAGAAAGAGTACCATGTAGAGTGGAGTTAGGAGTTGGATTTCAGTAAGTGCTGTATTATAGTTTGTGTAGCATGTTTATCTACTGTTGGGTGTTGGTTACTCATATTGGGTTTACTGAGGATATTGCCTCTTGCTTCATATTGTGCTGGAATGCAGACTCTAATGATTAACGTCGTCTGTGGCATGTGCAGAGTGCTGCTGCATGTTATGTTAGATTACTTGATATTTGTATAGCACCTACTGCCAGTATTGTGACCTCGACGCCTTGTGGGGTAAATGGCCCTTCAGCAGACCCTACATAGCCTGAACAAATATGAATATAAAAGGGCATTCCACTGCATGTGAAAAGAATTTCGCGTAAGCATAGATGGCTAATTTAAAGGATTTATACTAACCATACTATACACGTAATAGGGAGGATAGCTACGTCAGTGAATGTGTGACTTCCGAACCGAATGTTCTGTACGACTTAGCCACATTTGGTGGGACGCAGCGTTAAAGAGGGAGCCAGTCTCCAGCTGTGGGCTCTACTACACATTACTTGGATTTACATATACAATGAATGGCATACAATCACGTGCAACTTAAATGCACATTTGTCAGATTTATCGGATACTCTAAATGCATGCCCACTTGTCTGTAACATCGAGTTAATGCAATAGAAACACGTTATATTGCATATAAGGTTGCACTGTTGAACAAGTTAATGTAGTAGAAATGGTTTCAATCACGTACACATATAGTGTTGCACTGGTGAAAGTAGTGAAGAAACCTGTCTAGTATTAGTAGAAATAATCAGCATTCTATATAGAGAACGTATGGCGTGTGCTACCCATGCAGGCTGTGTCCAGTAGACTGTGTGAAAGGCAGAAGTGCATATAGTCCTAGAAGAATCGGAAGGGTGAGAAGGGCTATGTATGTCTGTCTTTCTGCATGCAGTGACAGTCTAGCACCCTTCTCTTATGTAATGTTACTATGCTTTGACTGTTGCATAAAGCCTATGCCACACGTTGTTGCATGTACAGCACTTTATGCCACATTGAAGCCACCTCACAGGATCGAGGAGCAATGAGGGAACCGCTCAGGATTGCAAGGCCACAGCATGAATACCAGTGCAACCAGAGATCAAAACTGAGGGACTCCCCAGCCAGCCGGTAAGCCAAAGTGGAGTAGCAAAAGTGAGTGTGTTATAATGTAGCTGTGGTGTGAGTGCTGCAGGACTTTTTTTTTTTTTCATTTGTGATCTGAAGTGAGCCTTACCCAAACAGTTCACTCCAAGGTGCTTGGGTTAAACAGAAGGAACAGGAAGGGAAAAGGTTCAAATGAAGGCCTTGAAAAACAGTGCGATTGAGTGCTTATGCCTGACCATAACCATAGTTTGTAGTCACATTCTTGGGCATTCAAAGGCTTCACCCACATACATTGCTTCAGTAATGTCATACCACTTGTCAATGTGAGATTGGAAGCAGAATCCAGTGTCCTTGGTTCAGTAGCCCTATTTGAAAATTCGTGTTAAGGTTTTTTTTTTTTTGTTCTGCCTTTTAGGGAGATTGTTAAAGAGATAATAGGCCTCATTACGACCCTGGCGCTAATGGGTTAACAGCGCCGTAAAAGGCTGTGGCGCCGTTAACCCCTTAGCGCCTAATTAGGAGGTCCCTTTGCGGCTCCCGACCTTAACGGCTGGTCTGGACCAGCCGTCAAAGTAGGGACCTGCAAAGGGACCTTGTAGGTAATTACGGTACCGCAATTTGCGGTACCGTAATTACTGCCTTCCTCATTCCCATTAAGCCCTATGGGGCAAAAATGGGAATGGGGAAGGGCCAATGGTGCATGGGGAATTACCACCCCGCCAACCTTGGAATGGAGTGGTAATTCCCCATTGCACCATGGCGGACTCGTTACAATACCGGCAGCAACCATGGTGCTAACAGCGTCATTTGTTACCGCCAGTGTTGTAATGAGGGCCAATGCAATTTGGTTGATACATGTCGCATCTAAATCGTGATTTGCATACCAGACCAGTGTAGAGTTTTCTCAAAGGTCATATGCTCTGAAATAGGGGAATTTCTTGCGTGAGTATTTTGCATGCTCCAGTAGGATCATGACATGATATGATATTTTATTTGAATGGCGCTCATAAACACGTGTTTCAGAGCGCGATGCAAAGCAGTTTAAATTAGATTCTTATTCCAATTCGGGCAAATACGAACTAGGATATAAAATTGGCTTGTCCATCATTGAAAAAGTGGACCACAGTCGCAAATGGCAATTTACTCCATTTGTAACGGACTGTTTGAACGTTAACCAAGGGGGAGTTTCTTGATAAAAAAAGAGTTGCAAACTGTGCATTTTAATGAATGTTTGTTAAGTGCTAGCTGCACAGTGAAGTAACTCAAACCGGCCCAGTTAGGCCAAAAACGGGCCCACTTCAACCACAAAAAATGGCCCAAACTAGCATGTTGTGCCTGCACTTTTGGCATTGACATATTGGCAAATCGGCCAGTGCGAGCTTGAATCTGAGGTCAATGTAAGAACTTGAGGGCTGATGTGATGTGTCCTCAATAGTTGCAACCTGAAATCAAACCTTGCTGCTCTGTTTTGGACCGATTGAATTTGATTTCTAATTATTTTAAAGGTGGTGAGTATGCAATGAATTACAATAGCTCAACCTAAAATATACAGGGCACTCAATGCTTCACTCTCTGAGCAACGCCAAACAAATGAAGGTATATTGAAGCTCCGCGTGTAGTGTGTTCATGAAGAGGACTGGTTTAACTTTTATTTTGGTGTACCCAAGAGTTGTCAAAATAATAGTGATGATATTGATCCTGAGTCAAAATCTCAACATGTTTCATGCAAATGGGGCACTTCTGAATTATCTCTGTATGTGGGCTATATTCAGTGTATAGACTACTTGCTCGATACCTGTTTATGTCTGACCAAAATTAGGAGTAGGATTTTGGTGGGGTAGGATCATGTTCCATCTGAACTAGATGTATATCATTTGGTCAACTTCGTGGGTGGTTGCATGTACCTATTGGTTGCAAATTGGTTAAGCAATCGTGGGAACTTTTATGTGTAATGCAATCCAGCCATAAACATATATTTTTCATTATAATGACTTAGTCGCTTTCTGCATGAAGATCTGTCATTAGATCCCAGCATTTGTCTTAGAGGGTGGTCTTATGGCCCAAATGGCATTACACTGCCAGTATAAAGAATTGGTTTGATTAGGAGCGCCTG
This sequence comes from Ambystoma mexicanum, assembly GCF_040938575.1. NCBI lineage: Eukaryota > Metazoa > Chordata > Amphibia > Caudata > Ambystomatidae > Ambystoma > Ambystoma mexicanum. The sequence goes on from NC_090924.1 coordinate 664,151,675, forward strand.
TTAAACATTTCTCATTGTTAGGAGGGTTTTCTTAAAGTCTCTATCTGTGATAGAACTTGAAAAAGACAAAGTAGGGCTAGCAAGGTTTCTTATAAGTCCAGATGAGCAAAGCCACACACTTACGTAGTTGTGACCAAGCAGCAAGGCTGAACTATGGTGGAAGGGGGACTGTTGTGCAGTACAATTAACACTTAGCAGATCAAGCAAGTTAAAGACCCACTCAGGCAAGTTATAAAAATAACAATCTTATATTGCTGCATTACACTACTGCACATTTTAGATATTATAAGGTTGGTAAAAATACTGTAGAACGTGATATTAATGCACAGTTAAGTTACACTCAAGGGGTTACACTCCACTTTAAATTACTTCTGCAGAAAATGCCTATATGTAATGCAATCTTGTAAAGTAGGTTGCAAGTGATGTTATCTCAAAATGAAGCCCAAAACCATACACTAACTAACCTCAGGATGGATGTGAGTAGCCAGAAGGGCACACTCAATGAGTGCAGGTAAAGTCCAAAGGTTCAGTTAGTGCAGGACAATTGCACCAATGCAAACATGAGTAAATAAGGGACTTAAGTCCAGTTCCACTGTGAAGCGGAGCAACTACCACCACTGGGATTCTTCAGGAGGACCCTCTGAAGTACTTACCCGGACACCACGTCCCTGGATCAGCCCCAGATAGCACTAACGTATGCAGGACATTATGCCCAACGCAAACCCAATGGCCAATGGGGCAGGTTAAGAGGTATAAAGGATCTCAGGCTCCAAATCAACTAGAAAATTAGGAATTGTCCCAAGCAACAATAAATCACTGGGGGAGGCACGTCTTACTGTTGTTGTTACCCTGCAGCATCTGGTTGTGGGTTCAAGTCAGTAATCCCCAGTCCTCTTTAGGATCCTCTGGAGACTGCAGATTGAAGGGAAAATATGCAGACATGGTTCCACTGTAAAGAAGGGACCCTCATGGAGATCTTCACATATGGACTTTTTACATTGACCCGGGGCAGGTACAGGAGGCCCTTGGCAACCTGGTGGTAGAACTTTGGTTGCTCTGCAGGCACGTCTCTTGGTGAAGGGCAGCACAGTAAATTTCCAGAGTCCCAGCAGAGCCTCAAAGGTGCCCACAATGAGTCCCAGACATTTTGTCAGCCATAATTCCTTGAAACAGCAGATGTCTGCTAACAGGCTTTGCAGAATAAATGTAGTGGTACATGCTACAGTGAGAAAAAACATGCAATAAACCTCGAGCTGGACAGGTGACTTGTTGGTCCCACCAGTCTTAGGGAGGAAGTCACTTCAAAGTGGTCTACCCTGTTGAGTTAAGGTGAAGGCAGGCAACAAAGTGGTTCTTACTGGGTTAGTACTTGTACCTGCAGCCATCCTCCAGCATCCCTCATTCATCTTCTTCTTTGGATCTCTTCAGTTCCAGTGATCAACTTAGTTCCTGGGTCCAGCTCATCTCCTTATATCCAGAAAATGGTTTTGGGGTGATCACAGCCCTCCAATAAGGACACTATACATTATTCAAACCTGGAGGTGGCCGTGCAAGTGTGGACAGCCTCCCGGAATCTTCCAGCAACATCCATGTCCCTGTAGGAATGTGGATTGGGGCATATAGACCCCTCACATCTATCAAAGGACAAGACATTTTGAAGAGGTCTTAGAAGATTAAGGAGCACCATATTGAGTGGATGTTCCCCTTTAGTGCATTATCACAGCCACAGTAGCAGCCTGGGGTGATGCACTCACAAATTATATTAATGCATATTGACTGCAATCCGCCTGTTCAGAGGATGTGAAAGTGAGCAGTCCCCTAAAATACAATGCAAAACTCCCCATTGAGAGTCAATAACAGACACACCCCGGTAGGGAATGAGACCAAGTCCAAGTGCGGGTGAAGTTAAGAGATAATGTTTATATGAGTAAAATAGGTCATACAAAGGACTCTGCACATTCCAAGAGCGCTCTGTCAGAAAATAGAAAACATACATATTTATCACAGAATCACGTCATCTATGACGTGGAATATAGGGGGTACATGAATCAATGGGATTGGGCAAAGATGACTGGACACTATAGTATCTCCAGGACTGGTGGAAGTCCACGTGGTGCTGGCGCAGGGTGCACGGGTCAGCTGAGCTCTCCTGGGTGGAGCGTGGGGTCAGGCGGTGTCTGAGCTGCTACAAATTATTATACCTTACAATGCCCTTTCGGCCACACATACACTAACAGTGATTGGCACATGTCTACACAGACAATATATCTTATAACCAAAAATTATGCACAATAAGAAAGGTTACTCCATGGGTACAGGTGCCTTATCTTTAGGTTATATTCTTGGGCTATCTACATCAATTGCTTTGTTAGATCTACTGGGGGACAGTTTAATAGTGTGTTAGTACAAGAGAGGAATTTGAATATTCGGGGTGAGCTGGGGTGGTACTTGGTTGAAGTGCGCACAACTGGCACATCAAACAGAATTTGGTGTCAGGGGGCTGGGGGCTGTGTTTCTGAACCTGGGGGTCTGCTGGTGCTGATTCAGAGTTATGGAGATGGATGGTTTTTTCCAAGTTGGCACTGTGGCCCAGTTCACTCACAGGCAGTGATGTAATAGGAAGACGAAAGATACAGTGTTTGAAGTGTTACTTTTTACACACAGGCATCCGTGCGAACGGGCTCGCTGAAAAGATGGCACAGGGGAGGAGGAAGGGGGTGTCGCTGGTTAACTGCGCGGACCCAGGGGGAGAGGTGCAGGCCTGCAGCCGGCGCTTCTGCAAGGCCTACCAGAACCAATACAAAATGGAGTCGGGATTCAGTTCTCTTATAGGTGTTGGACATGTATGTGTCGCCCCGGGGCTGTCCAGCACCTTGGCCAGAGACACATGGTCAGCCATCGAACGAGCATAGTGTGCTTTTGGGGATGGGAATGGATGGAAGGAGGGACTCAAAGACACTTTCTCCCATACATCCCCCCTTTGTTACTTAAGTAACGAATATTGTAACTCCCCCAGCCTCTTACGTTAATGTTCTTCTGCTATTTCTTCATCCCAGGCAGGTGTTCCCTTTTGTGGCATCCAAGCTCTGCATACTGCTCTCAGGCTCGTGCATATTCCTCAGGGGTGCATGTCATGTAGATACAACCCCCTTCCCTTTTTAGGTCTACCCAAACCTCATCGTACCATTGCAATTCACAGGGCTCTTTGATTGTGGCGTGATATAATGGATCTACAATGTACCTGGTGTTATACATAGCTGTCATCCTATATTTTGGTTCTAAGTCACTTCCTGTTTGAACTTGTGCCTCATGTGTCAGCTGTACCAATCCTGCTGCTCGGCCCATTTTCACCATCATCATCGCAATGTTTGGTATAGCATTTGTGCAGCACCTGAGTCCTAATTGGCACACATAAAAAATGAAAAGAAAAAAGACAATGGCCCTCATTACGACCCTGGCGGAAATTGACTGACCGGACCGCAACAGCGTAAATAGCGTTTCCGCCATAGCACGAAGGAGCAAAGTGCGGCCAATCACGACCCATCGGGCACGAGCATTACGCCATGGCGGAATCCGAAAGGCTGCGATGGCGGAAATGACCCCAAAACGGCCCTTACCGCCGCCGTACGCTGCACCAGGTGCAATACCGCCACCCATCTTAGCGGTCACCGTAATGAGCGGTCACCGTAACGAGCGTGCACCGCAAATTACGGCCACCGTAAATATACGGAAACGGAAGTAAAAGCATGTGGCCGGAACGGGAAACAGCACGCCGCACAACTATAAAATCCGAATCCCAACACAACCATAAAAAATCCGACCCTGACACACATCCCAACCCGTTAGCAACCCCAGTTAAAAAAATAAATATGGGAAAGGTAGCCAAGAAAGCGTGTGACCGCAAGCGGCAGGTACACTTCTCCCGAGAGGAACTGACCGTGCTCACCGAGACCCTACAGGAAAATTCCGCCGTCGTCTTCTCCAGTCAAATGACCAGGACGGCCCTTGCCAACAAGAAGGCCATATGGGTCCTGGTGGCACAGCGCGTAAGTGCGGTGGGGACAACACCCCGCACGCCACAGCAATGTCGCAAGCGGTGGGACGACCTGCGGATCCGCGTACGCAGCATACTTTCTGCGAACAGGAACATCGCCACAGCTACCGGGGGGGGTTCAGAGTCGCCCATCAAGTTGACCCCCTGGGAGGAAATCTGCGCCTCCACCATAGGAATGGAGAGCATAGAGGGAGTCGGAGGGATGGAGAAAGGAGTGCCGACATCCGGAGAATCAGGTAGGTTGGCCAAGAGAAACAATGCGAAATCCACAAACCACGAACATGTGCAGTACCATGTGACCCCATAGTGCAATACATACTTAGCCCTGACAGCGCCCTCTAAAAGTCAGAATGAACAAACAAATCAATCAAGAAGCCATAAACAACCCCTACATGTGCAGCATGCACCCCCTAACTGCAGGCAGCCAAATGAATGCATCCCCAATCCACACGAAAATGAGACCACCTCCAAGGCCCAGTCCCAAATCAGCCTCATGTACCACCCCAATGCATTTGATACGTTGCCATTCCAAATCCGACAGACCCATAACTAACGCTCGCCCCTCTTTACTCCACCACAGGGTCCGATACCAACGACGAGCTGCAGGACACCCCTACCAGCACGCCTGCAAAGAGGGCCAGGACCAACGTCCCAAGAGCCTCCACCTCAGGTGCAAGGATCAAGACACGGCAGCAGCAGGAATCAAGTGGCAGCACACTGGAGGGGACTGCAACAGGCACCCCAGCAGCCAGCAAGTCCACAACCCCAGCACCACAGGTCCCCCCAAAGAACGTATCTGATGGCACTGCCTCTGGTGGTAGCAGCAGCATAGGTGACACAGCTGTCATGCCAGCATGCTCCGACACGGAAAACAGTGCTGGCGACGTAGGTACCATCCATGACCTTTCCCAATCCCCCTGCATGTTCCATCCCCTACACCATGACGAAACCACGCAGGGGCACCCTGAAGACGACGACTGGCCAACCCCCACAAGTCCTGTGCCAAGGCAACATGTGTTGAGCAGCCCCCCTGTCACACCACCGCAAATGTCCATGGCCCAGCAGAGGCAACAGTCCCTCGACCTGCTGATCGAGCAACAGCAGGAAGCGTCCACGCTACTCAAGGACCATGCAAATGAATGCGGGGGTTCCAGGGCAGCCATGGAAACATCCACCGAGACACTCAGGGCACAAATAGAGAAAAGTAGTGAGAGCCTCAGGGGAGAAATGGAGAGAAGCACCGAGAGCCTGAGAGCACAAATGGAGAAAAGCACCGAGAGCCTGAGGGGGGAACTGCATGCGACGTCCAAAGACGTCTGTGCTGAACTTGCTGCTGTGCGCCGTGTGCTCTCGGAGCTCTCACAAACCCTCAGAGACATGCATGGACGCGAGCAGGCAGAGACCTCATCCGTGGCAAGTTCCGTCCAGGGCAGCCCCCAACGCAGATCTGGCAGGAACCTGCGCTCCACGGGCAGGGGTGCCCCTGATACCCGTAGAGGGGGCTTGCAATAGCGTCTACCCACGGACAGCATGCATATTTGGACACTGGTGTTGGGGGGGGAGGTAGTAGGGTGGAGGGGGTGTGTTGGGCTTCACTGGGTGGCGGGTCCATAGGGTGTATAAATCAAATCACATCAACAATACAGCACCTCATTATCATCCAATGACATGTGTGGACATTGATATTTGCGTACGAGGCCTTCATAGGCGTACAGTCCACAATGTGCCTGTACTACACACACACAGTGCCACAGGTCCCCTTTCCGTGTAATAGGCACCATGCGTGGTTGCTAGAAGCATGCATCTATGATGCTCTGTCGGATTGCACGTGCATCCTGTGCCTCATGGACTCCTTGAGGTGCCTCCACATCCCCACCCTCATCATCATCATCATCTTCAGGTGCATGCAGTACAGCGTCAGGGGGCATGGGCACATTCCTACGTATGCACATGTTGTGCAGCATGACACATGCCATGACCATCTTAGAAACCTTCTCATGGCTGTATATGAGTGCCCCGCCAGACCTGCTGAGGCTGCGGAAACGAGCCTTCAGTAGGCCGAATGCCTGTTCAATGACCACACGGGTACGTGAGTGGGCATGGTTGTAGTCCTCCTCATGCTCGTTCTGTGGGTTCCGGATTGGTGTAAGGAGCCATCTCTTCAGTGGATACCCGGCATCACCTGTATGAGACGAATAAAGGGTGTCAGTGGAATGATAGTGCTAAGTAGCCCCCCCCCCCCTGCAAGGTCATTGACGCATCAAATGGGCCACGATGTCATGCATGGAATGAGACTCACCGAGTAGCCAGGATCTGTGCCCTGCGTGTCGCTCCATGTAGCGTGGTATTCTTGTGTTCCTCAGGACCATAGAATCATGGGTAGATCCTGGAAATCTGGCACAACAATGCGTAAATATCTTGTTGGAGTCACACACCATTTGCACATTGATTGAATGAAATTGTTTCCGGTTGCGGTACTGGACCTCCATGGCATGTGGGACAACCAATTCAACATGGGTGCAGTCGATGGCACCAATGCAACCCGGGATGCCGCCAAGTGCATGGAATCCCACTTTAGCGTTGGTAATCTCCTGGTACGTGCGTGGTAGTGTGATGTGGTCGTCGGCGTGCTTCAGGAGGGCATCGTGCACTTGGAAGAGTGTCCGTGAGAACAGTGGCTGTGAAATGCCATGCAACTGTCCCACTGTGTGCTGGTAGGTGCCTGTGGCCAGGAAGTGGAGTGCAGACACCACCTTCAGTAGGGGTGGGATGGCGGTTGGGCTATCTATCATGCTCACGAGGTCAGCATGTGTCATGTCCACAATGGCGATTATGGTGTCCCGGTCCAAACGGTAGAGGGTGTGGATCTGCTCAGCAGTGAGGTTGAACGGATCGGCTCGGAGGCGTGGGATTGCGGGCCGCCTGCGTGGTGGTAGTGGCAGTGCTTGTGGGCCTTGCTGACCCTGCCTTGCCCTCCTCCTCCTCCTCCTCCTCCGTCTCCCCTGTGCGCCCGGTTGTTGTACCTGTTGTTGTTCGTCGTCTTCTTGTAGTTGTAGCACTTGCAGTGCTATCTGGTACCCCAGGCCCAACATCGCTAGTCCTGCCGGTAGCATTTTGGAGTGGGAGTGGTTGTGGGAGGGGTTTGGGTCTGCAATATATGTGCTGTCGGCCTGTATGGCCTCCACCTGTGCTGATTGAATGAATCTGTGGCAGATGCAATCCCTTCTGGTCGAGCACGGCCCGCACGTAAGGCTGCATTTGGCCGCATGGCATCTTGGGATTGGAATCATGTATCAAATCCCGATGGCAGTGTGATGTACTTTGACTGATTTTCATGCAATGCTCCCATTGTTACACATGCTATGATTGCAGCCGCTTACATACCTGTGAAGAGTCAGTGGTATGTAGGGCTCGATCGATGGCCGACCCTCATGCAGCACAGTAACGTACTTCACCGACGGGCGTGGCGTCCCATTTGTGATTGCAGCCAGTTAGCATCATGACACACAGCCGCACTACATTGATGTAATTGTGAATGCAAGCGTTCACAGAAGCCTTTTCGACGTAATGTTGCAAGTGAGGAATTCGAAGGCCAGCATTTTGGGTTTTGAAGTAGCGGCGAGGATACGCCCACAGGTCTGGCTGGAAATGTAACGTTCTATTGTAGAATGTCCTTGGGACATGGCCCATAACGAGCAGGCAATGAATGATATGAATTGAAGGGGATGCGCAATAGCGTAGTGGACGATGAGGCAGGACGTTCCCAAATCCATCTTGCTTCACAACACTACAGATCCGGCCAGGGGCACAGTGGTTTTTGCGGACTGCATTACGCACAGACGCGATGGAAGTTTCACATATTATGTGAGTGAATATTCATGCGTTTTCATTGCGGGATGAGGGAATGATGTGTGGATGCATGGACTGATGAATCCGTTTAGGGTCTGCCATGTACATGGGTTTTTTGGTTCACTCCCCTTCCCCTGCGTTATGTGATGCAAGGCTGCCATAGTGGGACATACGTCTCTCTGCCCTTGTCGGATCCTCCCTGTCTCGACGCGCCTTCATACACTTGTGTCTAGGCACGTTACTAATCCCATGTCATGGGTTCTATCTTGACGGACGCATGCACAGTAACCGACGTTGCCAATGGTGTATTTAGCTCGATTGGTTTCGTTGTGATTCGATACTGGATTAGGGGTGTGTATATTCCTTTGGAGTGGGCTAGCATGCATATGGGTGTGGATTTGGTGTGTTGAATGAAGATTGTAATGCATCATGAGACCCGTAATGCAATCGGTTGATTTGTGTTTCTTTTGGGTGACAGGTATCTCCTGCCCTATTGCAGATGCCATCTCTACGCCACTCCTCCAGATGGTTTTTACTCTCGACTCCTGCAGCTTCGGGTGAATCAGTGGAGCACCATTTCGATCATATGGGACGATCGCCAATGGGCCACATGCCCTTACGCTGTACTGGTGGCTAGGTGCAACATTTCGGCCTTTCAGCTCGACTAGTGCCTGCCTCATGGGACGGACCTGCGGTTCTTGCCGCTTCCTTGTTGCCTTTTGGAACGTTGATGTAAGCCCTGTGTGCCATGATGGTACAGGGCGTCACACAAGTGGAAGCCGGTCAATTATTGCAGATGCAGCCCTCGGTGATGATGGTTGTTTTGGTGGGATTTTGCAAATTGATGTGGGGCCTTTGTCATTTGGATGTGCATTTAAATTGTATTCCGATATTTGTCGTGTTGCGTTGTTCTTTGCAGGTGATGTGGCGATTTTCGCTTTGTGGCGGTATGTATTGCGTGATGATCTGCTTTGTGTTCCGCCTTCTGAGTTGAGTTGTGTGGTACAGTACTGGCCGCGTTTGCCTACGTAGCACAGTATGGTCACGGATAGAGGCTGCCATTGTGTCTGTTTACATGATGTGCTGTTCAGGGGCGGGGGATTGGCTTTTGGCCGACTGGTGCCTGTCAGCCAGGTCGATTGGTGGAATGATGGGTTGTTCAGAATGTGGCTGGTCACAGGTGACTGTGTTTGCGTGCGTTTGTTGGAGGGGGACTGGGGTCATGTCCATTGGAATAGCTTCTGTATTGATGCCATCTGTGCCCTGCAGCTCCCATCGGCCCCTCTTGGGATGAGCCTGGCTGCTCAGTCACTCTGCCAACTTGTGTGGTACATGCTTCTGCTGATGGTTGGTTTGTTTACTGGCATGAGTACAGGGCTGGTGCAATCCCCCTCAGGATGCTGTTGTGGATGTTGCCTTGCGCTGGTGGCAAGCGATGGGGGACTACTGTTGTTTTGTGTCATGTGTTCTTGATTTTCATTTTGATGTGTTGTACCTTCACATGCCTGTGCTGCGTCAGTACGGCTATGGTGACATGCCGTACATGGATGCCCACTCACGGGGCGCTTTGAGCCCCTGCATGCTTTTCTACGTTGGCATGCATGGGTGAATAGTGGATTTCACTGGTTGCATAGTGTGAGTACATTGCGCCTGCCAGGAGTTGTGCAATGAGGCCAGGGAGTGGAGTACAGGCACTCAGTGGGCCATTTACGGTTGGTTCGCGTTGCCGTATTTCTCGCCATGGCGGAATGGTACTTTACGACGTGCTTGATGGCGTTCAGTACATGTCCGCTAGGGTCAGAATTCGCGTACCGTTGCGCCATGGCGGTGATTCCGGTTTTGCAAGGCGCGCGTGCGCGTACTTGGTGCAGTTAGCGTTGCCGTTCACTGCGGTGTCGCTAATGGCATCGTACTTTACGGTGACGGGTCATGATCGCAACGAGCGGTGTTCGATGGCGGTATTGCATTTCCGCCATCATTTTTCCATTTCCGCAAGGGTCGTAATGAGGCCCAATGAATGGTATCAGCAATTTTACAGTCATTCCAAGCCAGGATGGGACCCATGAGAACAGGTTGTCGAACCAAGTGCTGGGCTGCACTCCTCCTCCTTCTTTCATCCATTCGCCAAGGTTGTGTACTGCTGCTATAAGTGAGATAGTGTTCCGTTGACCGCATCTGCAGAGGGTAAGAATATGCAACATGCACTCCCAATTTTCGGCAAACACCACCGTCCATTGCTGTTAACAGGTCTAAGGCATACCTGTTCTGCATTGACATTAGCTGCAGGGCCCATAGCTCCACCTGTATTACATTGAAGACCTCTTCTGTGTCATTGGCGAGTTGGATCAGCTCCCAGCAATTGATCTGGAGCCATTTTGCATTTGCTTGCGCCTGGATGCTTGGGATGAGGGACGCGAAAATCGTCTCAGCAGATGTAAAAAGTTTGAAGCGGTCAGGAACTTGGGCCAACAGTTCAGAAGATGCCTTGCAGATGTAGTTTGATGATCTTCGTTTTTGTGAGACCATGCTTTGCAGCTCTTCCTCAGAGGAGACGTAGGTGGGGGGTTCTTTAGTTGTTGACAGGGGCTCAGGATACTTAGTTGCCAGCAGCCCCCTCCTCCCTTGGATGTGGCTCTCAGGTATCACCATTAAAGCAGAATGCAGCATTGCCAGGGCACATGTGCTCTCCAAGACTGTGGAAGGTGCAGGTATGTCTGTTTGCTGCAAACCCAGTAAGTGTCCATCAGTGCAGCAGTGCCCTTTTTCATGTCTGGGATAATTAGGGTTTTATTACAGTTTTTGTTTGTTCCCAGATGTGATCTTCCTTCTCCATGGAAGCATAACTCATACGAGATTTCTCGTTGCAGCTTGAATGGATTTTCAAGGGCTACAACCCATGTTAGTTTTGTGATATGCTGTGACCATATCGGGGCGCATGTTCTTTGAATCCACTGCAACATTTCATCTGAGAGTTCTCGTAGTGCTTCTGCTTTGCACACTATTTGCTCTTCTTGCCATTTATTGTCCAAAAACAATGTTCCTTTTATCACAAGAAAAGGCTACTTTAGGCAGACAACTCCTTTTGGTTTGTGGTAACATGTCTTCTCGTTCTGCAGCATTTTGAATGAAACAGTGTGTGCTTGAAAAGTGTTTTTTTATTCTGCACAGTGCGAGATGTATTAGACACTGGGCCTCTGCAATAGGCCACTCTTTTGTTAACAGAACTTAGGAGTTCCTGAGGCGTGGGGTATTAATGAGCACACAAAGCAGCTCCCATTTGTGGTCTGCTTTGCTGTCATGCTCATATTTGCGTACCACTTGTTAGACTGATGTGGGTGCTGTGGGTATTCTATTGTGTCTAACCCCAAACCATGATATTCATCATATTTCTCCCGTCCTGCCCCCCTTTTCTTTCTTCTGTTCCCCCCTGGGCTCTCGGATGTCGCCCTTTCTTCCCCGCAATTTATTGGAACCATCCCACCCGTTTTCCCCATGTCCCACTCACCGTTTGTTCTAATATCATTACTACTGGTGATATCAATTGAGGTAGATTGTGCGGTTGTATAGAATTCATTGTTGCGCCACATACATGCAGAGGGATCTGGGTCATTCATTTCATGCACATTGAACTCAGAATCATTATAGGCAACCATGGGGCCATATAGCACAGGAGTAATAGCTGTGTAGTTTTCATTGTGTATGATATTTTTGTAGGTACACTGTCGTAAGCCCTTTGTACGTCCGATAAGTTCATCCAGTATTTTAGGCCCTTCACTTTCACTGTGGTGGGTGTGCAATATATTAACTTCAGAAGGGCCATGGAACCTGGGAGCATTCCACCATTGCACGAAGGTACGCACATATATCATCCCCCCTGGCATCAACTGGCAGTTTGGGCTATCTGTGGCCGGTGTCATTAGTGTCACTCTCATGCTCCTGTGTGAAGAGAGAAGCTAGCTGCTTCCCTATAATCCTTGCTGCTTTGGTCAATTTTCTTAAGTATTCCTGAAATTGTTCCCCCAACATGTTACACTCCTGTGTGCATCTGACCGTCTTTGCAGGCAGGAGACGGCTGTGTGCATACGTCTGCCTGTCACTATTTCATGTGGGGATAAGTGGTGGTCTTTGCTGGGCTGGTTCCTTAACTCAAACAGCGCTAATGGCAAGCAGTACACCCAGTTTTTCTTTAGGGTGTGGCATCTTTTTGACAGTCTACTTTTCAAGAGGCCGTTGATTTTTCCCACAACGTCATTTGCTTGCGGGTGATAAATCAAGCACAATTTGTGGGTAATACCCAACATTGTTGTCACTGCTTTGAACAGATAATGGACGAAATGCATTCCATTGTCAGAGCGTATGAAGTCACATATTCCCAGCCCGGAAATACTTCCCTTACTAAAAATGTTGCTGCACATTTCGCATCTGGGTGTGTGCAGGGACCTGCTTCTAACCAATGAGAAAATGGGCAGACCACCACTATCAAATAGCGGGATCCATTGCACCTTTCTCCCATGTCTGCATAGTCAATGTGCAATTCACGGAATGGTCCAATTGTTAAAACTGATATAATATTGTTTTTTCCTCATTGTATATGTTGGCCTATGCCCAGTCGCTTTGTGAGGAAATCCGTATTGCAAGGTCGTGACCTTAAGTGAATTAAACCTCCATTTTAGGTTAAAGCCGCCATTTTAGTTTATCGTGCAGTCACCCTGTGGCCTAAAATGGCCGACCTGTGTGCTCTTGTTCTTGCTTTAACCTCTTCAACCTCTGTAGAAGAGTTAATGTCCAACCTGCCTGCAGGCTACATGTTAGGGTCATGTAGACCTTGTCCTTTGTTGACCTCGGATCAGGGGATTACTTGAATCAGCAATATTAACCTATAAGTATACAAGAACAATAACGCTATCTAAACACGACATGCAAAACATCTGTTTGACCTTAATTAAAGCAATGTGTAAAGAGTGTAAAGTTAAAACTAGAGAATAATAGTGTTTGTTAGCAAATGTATTAAAAAGTAAACCGCATGACCGAGATATGTAAATTAGGAACGAACCTGGCACGACCCTAGCCCAGTACATGATTAACTTGTAAGAGGCTGGACATCGTTATAAAGAAACTGTATAAATGCGCTGATGTCCAGCTAGCAATTCCTGTTCACTGCTCACATTGAACCCTGCTGGTTGTCTCTGTGATGTATTGACGGCCAAATAGCTATTTGTGTACTTTGTTATGTAAACTGTACAGAATTGCAATAAAGATTCTGGGAATCTTTACAAGCCTGTGTCGGTGTATTTCTCTTTGCATGGTGTAAAAGCCTTAATATTGTATATTCTGATTCCAAAGATGGCGCCCGAATAGGGACCCTCAAGATCAACTTCGTCTCTTTGAAGGTTGGCTCGGCTATCGGACCGGGATCGGATGGTGCCAACAGAAACGGCCCCTCTGGACGAGAAGTGAATTCCTCGACAGAACAGCACGATCCGATCCCTGAACGGTAAGCTGTAGCCCGAGACGACGTCTTGACGAGGGTCCATATATCAAGATGGGTAAATTTGCCGAAATCACCAGACACGTGGGTCCTTAGTATTGTCCTTATTAACCCGATCGGGCCTCCCAGTCCTTTGGTCAGGTGAATCGTGACCCGATTCTTAATTTAACCCTGACAATTTGAATTTGGCGCATTGTACTCGCAAGCACAATTATTTGACCAGGTAACACCAGAACTCTGATATGCCTGGGAAATTGTCTGCCTGCTTCAGGGCATTATTCCGCAGCGACAGACAATCTTTGGAGGCTAGCCGTCCCGCACCACAGGAGGGGTCGCCGGCATGTACTATGTACTTTAAGAAAGGCTTTGGTAGTATAGCATTTAATGACATTTGGCACAGACAGACCAGACATAACTCTAATCTTCGGTGGCCAACCAATGGTAGCTTTGAAATCCCTCATATAGAATATCTAGAGACTGTATTGGTAAAGAAAAAGGCTAGACCTGCAGCATTTGACGCATTACACAGTTGGAAAACAGAAGCCTTGCAGCAACAAAAGAGTAGAGAGAAACGTATGCGTCGACATATGACAAGTGTCGAAAAGGCACTGTTATGTGATCAAAATAAACAATTGAAGTCAGTTAGGAACACGGACAGAGCGATCAATTAGGTATTCAAAAAATGTACCCTTCAAAAGATTTTCATACGTCAGATGAATTGATTAATAAACTTTTGCATGAACGAAGGCCCGATGCCTCCGCGCCACCCCCGTACCTCCCTCCTCCCGGCGCTTTGCCCCTTCCCGTTGTTATTCCCCGTCCTATAGTTCCTCCGGTCCTCCCTGTTATTCTTCCTGTTGTTCTTCCAGCCGTCGCTCCTTTGCCTGCCCCTTTGCCTCCACATGTCGATATTCAGAATGTGCTTACTCTTCCTCTTCCAAGTGATTTCGCATTGCTTGTCGTAGACCAGGACGCGGGATCAAGGGTTGTGACTCGTAATACTGTGTCCCCAGATAAAAAGAATGAATTGATTGCTTGGGCTAAATATTGAATGGAGAAGGGTGAACAAGCTGACGTTTTTTCCACACTCGAAAATTTAAAAAGTATTCCTGAGAAAAATGTTTTTATTGAAGGGTTAGGAATTCAATTGAGCATAATGTGGAATAGATTAAACGATGTAGATCTCCCACAAGGGTTACGGGATTTGAACGCCTTAGCATTGTCTAGAGATACTGCGGAGAAAGTATGTGAGCATGTCAAGAGGATTTTTGTGTATAGGAAGGAGTTGGAAGAGTTACAGAATGAAGAAGAAGATGATGAAAGTTTAGGTACTATGGGTCTCATTACGACCCAGGCGGTAAGTTACCGCCTGGGTCATACCTTTACCACCATGGCGTAAACTACATTTACGCCATGGTGGTTGGCGGACTTACCGCCCCATTCCGAGGTTGGCGGGGCGGTAAGTCCCCATTAACCCATTTACCCTTCCCCATTCCCATTTTTGCCCCATAGGGCATAATGGGAGTGGGGAAGGCGTTAATTACGCCACCGTAAATTACGGTGGCGTAATTAACAACAATGTCCCTTAGCGCCATGGATTTTAACACCTGCTAAAAGCAGGTGTTAAATCCTCCATGGCGCTAAGGGACCTCGGAATCAGGCGGTAAGGGTCAGCGCTGTTTACGCCGCCGTAAATCCCTACCACCTGGGTCCTAATGAGGCCCTATGTTCTTACAGAAATGGTTTTCTCCTCGCCGTGAATTGAAAGGTGAGGAAGCGCAAATTTGTACAAAGGATGCAATAAGATGGATTTCAGATATGTCGATAACTCCAGATGAAGTATATGACACATATGGTCAGTATACGTTAGAAATGCAAAAGAAAGTGATTCAGGTCATGGTAGAATACCTGCAGAATGAGTGTGTAAAAAGAAAGATTTGTTGTCCCGCAGAATTGTTGAGTGTTTATAAAAGAGCCTTTTCGATTGATACTTCTTCGACTGCCTTAGCGCTTGATTTGGCTCTGCTGCTTAGTAAGCTTTCGTAGCTACCTACTTCTCAGTTGCATATGAGAGAGGTCCCTCCGACATTTGTCCGAAAAGTTGAGATTGCGGCCGATGCTGCATGAGGTATACTCGCTGGTGAAATTCCTGCACATTATGTATCGCAGTTTCTTCACGTTCTCAAGAAAGGAAGTGAACACCATAAAGCAATCTATTCCCGATATAAGAAAGAATCCGACGGGGTTCTATAAAGAAATATAAGTCAGTCTTACAATCATCGGTATTCACCTTAAGTGATATTGATTTATTATTTCCCGTACTCCTTCCAGTTGATTTATGGAAACAGATTAGGACTGTAGATGATGTACCTGGGTTAGGAGATACATGGGATAACATGGTTAGGCTCGACAGAGAAAGACCAGCTGGCGAGCGACCGCCTCAAGTGATATTAACTTTGCCCGATAGGATTATCGTAAAATTAAAAACTATAGTTCCTGAAAAAAGGATCCTTTGGGACAAGCTTACGGCCTGTGTCCAAGGAAAGTCTGAGGGTGCCACCGAGTCCTTCAATCGGTTTGAACAGGTATTTTCGGATTTCAGTGGACACGACTTGTGCCTAAGTCAGGGAAAAGGCTGTTTGTCGACAAATTTGTACGTGGATTGCTGCCTGACATCCAGTTACAGATTATGTCCTCCGAAAGCGCTTTGCAGGCGAAGTCTCAATCAGAAGTACTGCACATGGCTCAGTACTATGAAAATTAAGTGAATAATGAAAAGGAGAAACTTGAGAAAAAAATGGGTGACCTGAAAACAAAAGAACTATTACAACAGATTGTTAGAAACCCTAGAGGGGGTAATCAATTTAGAGGTCAGTACGTTCCACAGGGAAGTACGCCCCTGGCTCTGGTAACCATTAACCAGTGTGCCTATTGTCGACAGGAAGGTCGCTGGCACGCACAATGTCCGACCTTGCAGCAAAGGTCATTTGGGAACATGGGTAGATGATCCAGAGGTCACCCATGTGCAGGGGGCCCTGGCAGAGGTCATTTTGCACCAGAATCAAAGCAATCTCCTTCACAGGATAAACAAGTTTCGAATGTGGATAATAGAAACATTTTTGATCACCCTTCTGCCGCGTACCTCTCTGAAGGGCTTCCTTTTGACGATATTCTGTTTCGCTAGGATTGCCCGCAGCAGGATTTGGAACAGGCGCCTATTCCCGTTCATCAGAAAGGCCCCTACGTTGAGATGGCGGTGGGAAATAGGAAGCATCTATTTTTAGTAGATAAGGGAGCACAGAAATGTTCCATTGACCATTCACGGGTTCCAAATATTCCCATGTCAGGGCACTCCAACGTTTCCGTAGGGTTTTCAGGCACACCTGTAGTTTGTCCGGTCTCTTTGCCGGTACCAATAACACTAGGTCCCTTCACAGAGCAGTGTCCATTTCTACTTACCACAAACTGTGGGGAGAATTTGCTGGGGTTAAATTTGTTGGTGGAATTGTATGCAGTAATACATTGTTCTCCGGACGGAGTTCGGTTAACAATTTCACCTCAGCAATCACTCGCCTCTCAGTTTTTGACTCGACCTTTACCGCCAGAATTCAGTAATTGATGATAATGATGTGGGCATTCTTCAAATTGAACCTGTTAGAATTATTCTGAAACTTGGAGTTAAACTGCCTCGCATCCCACAATATAAGATCTCAGTTGAAGGCGAGCAGGCTTTGAAATGTATAGTCTCTGATTTTGTACATCGTGGAGTAATTGAGGAAAATACGGGTAGTTTGTGTAACAGCCCGTTTTGCCAGTATATAAGAAAGGTGATAATGCGATTCCCTTTCGATTTATAATTGATTTACGTGCTATTAACACAATTGTGGCTCCTCAATTCCCTAATGTACCTGATGTTACAATGATACTAACCATGATTCCGGCTTCTGCGCTCAATTTAGCGTTGTTGACCTCAAAAACGCGTTTTTCAGTATTCCCATACACAAGGATAGTAGGTATTTGTTTGCGTTTACCCTAGGTGGACGCTCGTTCAAATTCACTCGTGCACCACAAGGGTACACTGAGAGTCCAAGTATTTATAGTAGAGCATTAAAAGAGCAGCTTGATACTCTCGAGTTGCCTACTACTGGCAGTAGTTACTGCAGTATGTGGATGATCTCCTCTTGGCTGCTGATTCTGAGAGTGCCTGTAAAGAAGGCACCTGCCATCGTTAACGATTAAACCAATGCTGGCTTTGACAAAGAAGGGCATTTCTTTGCCATTGCCATGGACTTTGGAACACCAGACAGCATTTGACTTGCTCAAAACCGCGCTGTGTTCGGCGCCGGTTTTAGGAACTCCAAATTATGAAAAGGCCTTTGTGTTGTATGTGCATGAACGTGATGGATGTGCTTTGGCTGTGTTAACGCAGGAACATGGAGGGAAGAATAGGCTGTGCGGCTATTTCTCATCCGCCCTTGATCCTTTTGCATGTGCTTTGCCGAGATGTTTGAGAGCTGTCGCTGCTGCTGCTGCATCTGTAAAACAGAGTGAGGGAATGGTCCTGGGTCATGCGTTTACCCTAATGGTACCTCACCCGGTAGATATTTTATTGAATAGAACTCAAACGCAACACCTCACTTCCGCACGATTGACAAGATACGAATTGATCTTGTTTGCTCCCCACATTCAAATTCAGAGGTGTTGTGTATTAAATCCGGCTGAACTTTTACCTGTCCTGCAAGATACTGTTGATGGTGACGAAACGTCACACAATTGTCTTTATACGACAGAACAAGAGACTAAAGGTAGAATCGATCTGAAAGACACGCCTTTGAATAGCCCACAAGGAGAGCTATTTTGTGATTGCTCTTGTTTTAAACATCCCAATGGTACATCCACGGCTGCTTATGCCGTCACTACTTTAAGCACGATTGTGGAAACCAAAAGAATTATGCATAATTCCGCGCAGGCCGCAGAAATTATAGCGTTAACTCGAGCTTGTGAAATTTCTGAAGGGCTTACAGTAAATATATATACCGACAGTCAGTATGCCTTTGGGGTGGTTCACAACTTCGATAGACTTTGGAAAGAACGAGGGTTCTTGACCTCACATGGCACGAAAATTCAGCATGGCACTTTAATAGTGCAATTACTTTCAGCGCTCGCACTCCCTGTTCAGTTAGCTATCATAAAATGTGCAGCACATCAAAAGGTTACAGATGATACAGGAAAAGGGAATGCTTTCGCTGATCAGATAGCTAAGCAAACTGCCACAGATTTTAGTTCAGAAGTGTATGCTGTAAGAGAAACTGTAAAAATGTGCACTTTTGGTGAAAGTATCGATTCTGTAAAAGACATTCAAGCAGATGCTACTATAGAGGAAACCAAGAAATGGGTCGAGGGTGCAGGAAGATTGGATGATGATGGGTGTTGGGTGGACAATGTAGAAGGAAAATGGTTACTCCCTGACGCCTACATTACAATGATGGTTATTATGGCTCATGGTCCGACACATGTCTGCGCGCGTAAATTGACTAAAATGTTACACAGTGTATGGGCCAATGATAAAACTTTCAAAATTGCGGAGCGCTTTGTCCAAGGGTGCATTGTCTGCTTGATGCACAATGTAGGAAAAGGTACCTCGACTCCTAGAGAAGTTTCGCTCGACCTTCTGTTCCGTTTGAGGTTATCCACTTTGATTTTATTGAAATGGAACGTTGCAACAATCTTAAATATGTGTTGGTTGTCATTTGTGCTTTTAGTAAGTGGGTTGAGGCCTTCCCTGTTAGAGATGCAACGGCCATAACCACGGCAAAAACTCTGTTGAAAGAGTTTTTTCCTAGGTTCGGGCTGCCGAGAGTCATCTGGTCGGATAATGGGCCACACTTTATCACTGCTGTAATCCTACAAATATGCGAAGGATTACAGATTGATGAACGGTTCCATTCGGCCAGACATGCCCAAAGTGCCGGATTAGTGGAAAGGCATAACGGCATTATAAAGAACAAGCTCGCTAAGACGTGTGCTGGCACCAAGTTAAAATGGCTGTACGCCTTACCGATCGTGTTGCTGTCGATGAGAACAACCCCTCAAACTAAGACTGGGCTCTCTCCCTTTGAGGTGGTAATGGGGAGGCCTGCTAATATTTGGGGCATGCCAAAAAGTCGCTCGTTGGGAGATATAGAGAATGTGCTTCTTTCAGATTTCTGTAACCAGTTGACTAAAAATCTGTTTTCAATTTATCACCAGGTGCGAGAGGCATTACCTGTACGTTACAAGGGTCCTGGTCACAGTCTTCGACCGGGGGACTGGAACCTCACAAAAGTTTTCGAGAGGTCGTCTTGCCTTGCACCTCGGTGGAGGGGTCCCTACCAGGTCCTGCTAGCCACTCAGACTGCTGTGCGGGTAGCGGGCGAAAGAACTGGATCGACGCAACACACACCAAACGGATCCCGCAGCCCGTGCCATACGATACAGAAGATAGCAAAACAAAAGAGTTGATGGCTGGAAGGTTTAGAATAAATCTTGACCTCTGGCATTGCTCTGGGCAACCCTCCAGACCATCGTTCTTCGCCCGCCAAGGCATAACAAAAGGGGAAAGACCATATGCAAATCAGGCTTGGTCCCACCCCCAAAGGGGTAGTCCAGCCCGAACTGCTAGGTCACATCCCTTTTGCACGAGACCACAAGCATCCCCAGACATGTTTCAGCCTTGTTGGGCGTCATCAGTGAGGAGTAGCTTGGGTCTCTAGGCCCAGCAGGCAAGGGACCCACGTCTGGGCATACCCTTCCCACTCGGGGTGACAATAGCAAAACAAAAGAGTTGATGGCTGGAAGGTTTAGAATAAATCTTGACCTCTGGCATTGCTCTGGGCAACCCTCCAGACCATCGTTCTTCGCCCGCCAAGCCATTACAAAAGGGGAAAGACCATATGCAAATCAGGCTTGGTCCCACCCCCAAAGGGGTAGTCCAGCCCGAACTGCTAGGTCACATCCCTTTTGCACGAGACCACAAGCATCCCCAGACATGTTTCAGCCTTGTTGGGCGTCATCAGTGAGGAGTAGCTTGGGTCTCTAGGCCCAGCAGGCAAGGGACCCACGTCTGGGCATACCCTTCCCACTCGGGGTGACAATAGCAAAACAAAAGAGTTGATGGCTGGAAGGTTTAGAATAAATCTTGACCTCTGGCATTGCTCTGGGCAACCCTCCAGACCATCGTTCTTCGCCCGCCAAGCCATTACAAAAGGGGAAAGACCATATGCAAATCAGGCTTGGTCCCACCCCCAAAGGGGTAGTCCAGCCCGAACTGCTAGGTCACATCCCTTTTGCACGAGACCACAAGCATCCCCAGACATGTTTCAGCCTTGTTGGGCGTCATCAGTGAGGAGTAGCTTGGGTCTCTAGGCCCAGCAGGCAAGGGACCCACGTCTGGGCATACCCTTCCCACTCGGGGTGACAATAGCAAAACAAAAGAGTTGATGGCTGGAAGGTTTAGAATAAATCTTGACCTCTGGCATTGCTCTGGGCAACCCTCCAGACCATCGTTCTTCGCCCGCCAAGCCATTACAAAAGGGGAAAGACCATATGCAAATCAGGCTTGGTCCCACCCCCAAAGGGGTAGTCCAGCCCGAACTGCTAGGTCACATCCCTTTTGCACGAGACCACAAGCATCCCCAGACATGTTTCAGCCTTGTTGGGCGTCATCAGTGAGGAGTAGCTTGGGTCTCTAGGCCCAGCAGGCAAGGGACCCACGTCTGGGCATACCCTTCCCACTCGGGGTGACAATAGCAAAACAAAAGAGTTGATGGCTGGAAGGTTTAGAATAAATCTTGACCTCTGGCATTGCTCTGGGCAACCCTCCAGACCATCGTTCTTCGCCCGCCAAGCCATTACAAAAGGGGAAAGACCATATGCAAATCAGGCTTGGTCCCACCCCCAAAGGGGTAGTCCAGCCCGAACTGCTAGGTCACATCCCTTTTGCACGAGACCACAAGCATCCCCAGACATGTTTCAGCCTTGTTGGGCGTCATCAGTGAGGAGTAGCTTGGGTCTCTAGGCCCAGCAGGCAAGGGACCCACGTCTGGGCATACCCTTCCCACTCGGGGTGACAATAGCAAAACAAAAGAGTTGATGGCTGGAAGGTTTAGAATAAATCTTGACCTCTGGCATTGCTCTGGGCAACCCTCCAGACCATCGTTCTTCGCCCGCCAAGCCATTACAAAAGGGGAAAGACCATATGCAAATCAGGCTTGGTCCCACCCCCAAAGGGGTAGTCCAGCCCGAACTGCTAGGTCACATCCCTTTTGCACGAGACCACAAGCATCCCCAGACATGTTTCAGCCTTGTTGGGCGTCATCAGTGAGGAGTAGCTTGGGTCTCTAGGCCCAGCAGGCAAGGGACCCACGTCTGGGCATACCCTTTCCACTCGGGGTGACAATAGCAAAACAAAAGAGTTGATGGCTGGAAGGTTTAGAATAAATCTTGACCTCTGGCATTGCTCTGGGCAACCCTCCAGACCATCGTTCTTCGCCCGCCAAGCCATTACAAAAGGGGAAAGACCATATGCAAATCAGGCTTGGTCCCACCCCCAAAGGGGTAGTCCAGCCCGAACTGCTAGGTCACATCCCTTTTGCACGAGACCACAAGCATCCCCAGACATGTTTCAGCCTTGTTGGGCGTCATCAGTGAGGAGTAGCTTGGGTCTCTAGGCCCAGCAGGCAAGGGACCCACGTCTGGGCATACCCTTCCCACTCGGGGTGACAATAGCAAAACAAAAGAGTTGATGGCTGGAAGGTTTAGAATAAATCTTGACCTCTGGCATTGCTCTGGGCAACCCTCCAGACCATCGTTCTTCGCCCGCCAAGCCATTACAAAAGGGGAAAGACCATATGCAAATCAGGCTTGGTCCCACCCCCAAAGGGGTAGTCCAGCCCGAACTGCTAGGTCACATCCCTTTTGCACGAGACCACAAGCATCCCCAGACATGTTTCAGCCTTGTTGGGCGTCATCAGTGAGGAGTAGCTTGGGTCTCTAGGCCCAGCAGGCAAGGGACCCACGTCTGGGCATACCCTTCCCACTCGGGGTGACAATAGCAAAACAAAAGAGTTGATGGCTGGAAGGTTTAGAATAAATCTTGACCTCTGGCATTGCTCTGGGCAACCCTCCAGACCATCGTTCTTCGCCCGCCAAGCCATTACAAAAGGGGAAAGACCATATGCAAATCAGGCTTGGTCCCACCCCCAAAGGGGTAGTCCAGCCCGAACTGCTAGGTCACATCCCTTTTGCACGAGACCACAAGCATCCCCAGACATGTTTCAGCCTTGTTGGGCGTCATCAGTGAGGAGTAGCTTGGGTCTCTAGGCCCAGCAGGCAAGGGACCCACGTCTGGGCATACCCTTCCCACTCGGGGTGACAATAGCAAAACAAAAGAGTTGATGGCTGGAAGGTTTAGAATAAATCTTGACCTCTGGCATTGCTCTGGGCAACCCTCCAGACCATCGTTCTTCGCCCGCCAAGCCATTACAAAAGGGGAAAGACCATATGCAAATCAGGCTTGGTCCCACCCCCAAAGGGGTAGTCCAGCCCGAACTGCTAGGTCACATCCCTTTTGCACGAGACCACAAGCATCCCCAGACATGTTTCAGCCTTGTTGGGCGTCATCAGTGAGGAGTAGCTTGGGTCTCTAGGCCCAGCAGGCAAGGGACCCACGTCTGGGCATACCCTTCCCACTCGGGGTGACAATAGCAAAACAAAAGAGTTGATGGCTGGAAGGTTTAGAATAAATCTTGACCTCTGGCATTGCTCTGGGCAACCCTCCAGACCATCGTTCTTCGCCCGCCAAGCCATTACAAAAGGGGGAGGGTATGCCCAGACGTGGGTCCCTTGCTCGCTGCGCCACAGGGAACCAGGCTGCACCTCACTGAGGAGGTCCAACAAGGCCGAAACATGTCTGGGGTTGCTTGGTTTTCTGTGCAGAAGGGACCTGGCCTAGCAGTTCGGGCTGGGCTGCTACCTGATGTGGCAGCGGCTGCTGACTGATTTGCACATGGCTGGTCCCCTTTTGCAATGGCGCAGACGGGCTAAAAAACGGTGGTGTGGAAGGTTGCCCAGAGCAATTGCCAGTGGTTTAGATTCATTCGAAACCTTCCACCCATCACTTTTGTGGTCAGTTTGTTTCTCCTTGTGAGCCCAGACGTGGGTCCCTTGCTCGCTGCGCCACAGGGAACCAGGCTGCACCTCACTGAGGAGGTCCAACAAGGCCGAAACATGTCTGGGGTTGCTTGGTTTTCTGTGCAGAAGGGACCTGGCCTAGCAGTTCGGGCTGGGCTGCTACCTGATGTGGCAGCGGCTGCTGACTGATTTGCACATGGCTGGTCCCCTTTTGCAATGGCGCAGACGGGCTAAAAAACGGTGGTGTGGAAGGTTGCCCAGAGCAATTGCCAGTGGTTTAGATTCATTCGAAACCTTCCACCCATCACTTTTGTGGTCAGTTTGTTTCTCCTTGTGAGAGAGGGTATGCCCAGACGTGGGTCCCTTGCTCGCTGCGCCACAGGGAACCAGGCTGCACCTCACTGAGGAGGTCCAACAAGGCCGAAACATGTCTGGGGTTGCTTGGTTTTCTGTGCAGAAGGGACCTGGCCTAGCAGTTCGGGCTGGGCTGCTACCTGATGTGGCAGCGGCTGCTGACTGATTTGCACATGGCTGCTCCCCTTTTGCAATGGCGCAGACGGGCTAAAAAACGGTGGTGTGGAAGGTTGCCCAGAGCAATTGCCAGTGGTTTAGATTCATTCGAAACCTTCCACCCATCACTTTTGTGGTCAGTTTGTTTCTCCTTGTGAGAGAGGGTATGCCCAGACGTGGGTCCCTTGCTCGCTGCGCCACAGGGAACCAGGCTGCACCTCACTGAGGAGGTCCAACAAGGCCGAAACATGTCTGGGGTTGCTTGGTTTTCTGTGCAGAAGGGACCTGGCCTAGCAGTTCGGGCTGGGCTGCTACCTGATGTGGCAGCGGCTGCTGACTGATTTGCACATGGCTGGTCCCCTTTTGCAATGGCGCAGACGGGCTAAAAAACGGTGGTGTGGAAGGCTGCCCAGAGCAATTGCCAGTGGTTTAGATTCATTCGAAACCTTCCACCCATCACTTTTGTGGTCACCATACGATACAGAAGACACAGAATCCCTTTCCACTGCTGTAACCAACGTGCCTGAAACAGCAATAACCGACAAGAGAGTACCGGAGACCGTTCCAGAATTCGTAAGGACAGACAAAACGGCCATCTTGTCTCCGCACTCTCCAACAGTGGTACTTCCGGATCAATCATTTTCTGATCCCATTTCCGTTCACTCGCCACCTCCAGTGGGAAGTGACGACATATTGTTATTAGATCCTCCGGCACCAGAAATTGTGAAATATAATTTACGTCCAAGAAAATAGACATACAGCCCGGTTTGACTGTGCGATTGAGGAAATCATTTGAGGGCTTGCCTTTTGGCCCGACTGTACGAAAGGATTCTGTTGGCTAAGGGTTGTGGGAAAGACATTAAGAAGATGCGCAACTGGAGTCGCCAGCAAACAAACAATTGGTGTTTTTTCGATTGAAGACTACAATGCCTGTACCCGCTAACGCTCGTACCGAACCTTTAGATAAATATGTGACTAGCAGAGACAATGATCAAGCATGTAATGGGACCCCGAAAGAGTATTGTTGCCTTTTTGTAATAATAACTGGGTTTTTAGTAACTATTGGTTTTGGGTTATGGTATCTGGCGGAAGCATATCCGCTAGAGGACTTTTTATCTGTTGAAAATGTATCCGTTTTCCCCACTCCTTCCGTGCAATTGCATACCTTATCGCCTAGAGATTCTTCGCATAGACGGAACTATCAGAATAATACTCTTTTGTTAATAATGAATGCCATTCATGAAATTTTAAATAGGACCAATTGCTGGATCTGCTCACATCTACCGCAACATGGGGATAAGGGGCTAGGTTGGTATATTTATCCTTTACCGTTGACAACTGCTTGTTATGCTTCTCTTAGAGCACTATTCTTTGGCCGATGGAATGACAGCATCTCAGGGAACTTTGATGGTACAAATTTGAATAGTTTTGAAAAACGTGTTTTGATGCCCCTGGGATGCTTGCTTTTTGCAAATAGGAGTAAGCCAAACGTTGCTTCTGTTAGGACCTCTGATAGATTGTCTCGTCCTTTTCAGCCTTTGATCTCTTTCAAAATGGCTCCTATAGGCAATATGGATGCCACACCTCCATCTTATTCTGTTAACCATAGCCCCTATTCAGTATCCTTCTGCATACAAAGGAATGGAACACAGTCAATGGGTAATTTTAGAAAATGTGCCAACGTTGCGAATTTGACTAGTGAGAACAGACCTCTGTACGTAGGTGAACCTGTATATTTTGTTTGCGGTAATGTGGCATTTCCATGGTTGCCCAGGGATTGGCAAGGAACCTGCTATTTAGGGATTCTATTACCTGGGGTATTTATTGCCAGTACTGCAGAAATTTCCAAGACTCGTCCACGACGAGGTGTGAAAGGGGATACTCCAGCACATACTTTAGGAGACATCATGAGATCCTTTGTGCCATTTTTTGTGCAAATTACTAGCGAGAGTATTGGAGAGAACCATCAACCGGACCACTGACATACTCTATAATATGACGTTAGAACAGAAAGCGATAAGATTAGTAGCTCTTCAGAAACGGATGGCATTAGATGTCATTCTGTCTGAGCGTGGAGGAGTATGTAAATTAGTGGGGTCCGCTTGCTGCGTTTACATACCAGACTCCTCTCCAACGATCTTTAGGGCTATCCAAAATCTACATGTTCTTAGTTCAGAAGTGCATGTTCCTGAGGGAAACTGGGAACTTAGTGCATGGTTTTGGGACCTCCTATGGTCGTGGGGATGGAAGTTGTTTTCGGCCCTGCTGATTATCTTGGGTAGTTTTTTGTTCCTTTGTTGTTGTATACAGTGTCTCCCTGGTATATGTTCAGTATTAGGGGGGTGTTGCGCGCAAGCAACAAGTGTACTAGGGCATAAAATATATGCCCCAGATAAGGTTTCCAAGGAGTATGTGTTGAAAGAAACTCTAGTGTCTGATCTAATGGCAATAGATATGTCTAACAATGATTTGGGGTGTATAGATGTTGAAACGTGGAGTTAGTCGCAAAGTGATTAAAGGTAGTTTAGCGCTTGGCATAGGCCAAAAGGAGGGTGTGTTAAAACTGATATAATATTGTTTTGTCCTCATTGTATATGTTGGCCTATGCCCAGTCGCTTTGCGAGGAAATCCGTATTGCAAGGTTGTGACCTTAAGTGAATCAAACCTCCATTTTAGGTTAAAGCCGCCATTTTAGTTTATCGTGCAAAGTCACCCTGTGGCCTAAAATGGCCGACCTGTGTTCTCTTGTTCTTGCTTTAACCTCTTCAACCTCTGTAGGAGAGTTAATGTCCAACCTGCCTGCAGGCTACATGTTAGGGTCATGTAGACCTTGTCCTTTATTGACCTCGGGATCAGGGAATTACTTGAATCGGTGATATTAACCTATGAGTATACAAGAACAATTACGCTATCTAAACACAACATGCAAAACATCTGTTTGACCTGTATTAAAGCAATGTGCAAAGAGTGTAAAGTTAAAACTAGAGAATAATAGTGTTTGTTAGCAAGTGTATTAAAAAGTAAACCACATGCACGAGATATGTAAATTAGGAATGAACCTGGCGCGACCCTAGCCCAGTACATGATTAACTTGTAAAAGGCTGGACATAGTTATAAAGACACTGTTTAAATACGCTGATGTCGAGCTAGAAATTCCTGTTCACTGCTCACATTGAACCCTGCTGGTGGTCTCTGTGATGTATTGATGGCCAAATAGCTATTTGTGTACTTTGTTTTGTAAACTGTACAGAATTGCAATAAAGATTCTGGGAATCTTTACAAGCCCGTGTCGGTGTATTTCTCTTTGCATGGTGTAAAAGCCTTAATATTGTGTTTTCTGATTCCACACAATCGGCCGGAGCAGTGTTCCTCTTAGTGTTTTTAGCATCATCCCTGAATTGTATGTTGGACATGTGGTGCATTCTATTATCAGTTTAGACACATGTTCGTGCAGTCCAGGCACACACTAATTTTCTTGTATCTCTGCAGCTATATGTTGTTTTGCATTGTGGGCTGGGAAGTGGAGTTGTTGACATGCTATCTCTAACAGTTTTACTGGCATCCCCACTTCACCTGTATTGTTTGTCTCCATAAGAGGTCCGTTGCTGACTGACTACATCCTCTTTTACCCCATAACTCTTTCTCTTTGGGTAGTGCTTCTTGTTGTATTTCAATTATCTGTGAAACTGGCATTGAATTATATCCTTCCCCTTGCTCTACCTATACATGCATTTGCAACACAAATTCACCAGACATTTCTTTTGTAAGATATGCTGATTCTTTCGTGGCTGCGTTCCCAAGTGAGATGACGTCACTATTGTTCGTGTGGGCTTGGCATTTTACCAGTGCTACCACACTGGGTTCTTTTAGGGCTTCAATTATTTCCATGAGTAGTTCAGCATGCTGCACGGGGGGACCCGTTCGCTCATCTAAATCCTCTCCTTCCCCAACATGCCAGCCCCCCATCTACTGTTGTTGTCATGCATGCTGAGTCATTGTATATTGTTACTGCACTTCCTTTATCAGTTTGTAGGGTTTCGATTAGTGCCATCAGTTTGCCTGCTTGCGCTGAAAAATGTTCAGGAAGTCTTTTTTGTACAATCACTCCATACTCTCCTTCCTCTAGTCGCGCCACTGCCACCCCTACATGTCTTTCTCCTGTCTCACAATTTATTGAAGCTGACCCCTCTATGAAGTACACCTCTTCCTCACTGAGTGTGTCCTCATGTGCTGTGGGTGTGTTTTCATCTTCCTCCCTGTATGTGGCGCAATCATGATTTTGCATGTCTTCTACTATGCATGCTTCTGTGAGAAACGTGGCTGGGTTCACTGTCTTGCACTGTACTATTTGTATGTTCGCACTGGATAAGATGATCTTGTAGGCAGTAGCTCTCTGGGTTGTTAGCTGCTTTTTGATTTCTCAAGAATTGAAAATAATGAGTGTTCCACAAACAGGGTCACGGAGCAGCCCATCACAATGATGGCACTTTTTTCAATAGCTAATGCTGCGGCTGCTAGAGTCTGTTCACAGGCGAAATGTTCTTGCATAACTGCATGAGAGTGCCACTGTAATATGCCAGTTGTTAATGGCCCAGCAATGTTTTCTGTGTTAACACTGCGGTCATTAGCATTTCCAAGTCGGCACTGTGGCCCAGTTCACTCACAGGCAGTGATGTAAAAGGAAGACGAAAGATACAGTGTTTGAAGTGTTACTTTTTACAAACAGGCATCTGTGAGAACCGGCTCGCTGCAAAGACTTCACAGGGGAGTAGGAGGGGGGTGTTGCTGGTTAACTGTGCGCAGACCCAGGGGGAGAGGTACAGGCCTGCAGGCCGGCGCTTCTGCAAGGCCTACCAGAACCAATACAAATGGAGTCAGTGATCTACAAAATGGAGTTGGGATTCAGTCCTCTTATAGGTGTTGCACATGTATGTGTCGCCCCAGGGCTGTCCAGCACCTTGGCCAGAGACACATGGTCAGCCATCAAATGAGCATAGTGTGCTTTTGGGGATGGGAATGGGTGGGTGGGGGGACACAAAGACCCTTTCTCCCAAACATTCCCCCCTTTCGTTACTTAAGTAATGAATATTGTAACTCCCCCAGCCTCTTACGTTAATTTTCTTCTGCTATTCCTTCATCCCAGGCAGGTGTTCCCTTTTGTGGCATCCAAGCCCTGCATACTGCTCTCAGGCTCTCCCCTGCTCGTGGATATTCCTCAGGGGTGCATGTCATGTAGATACAACCGTCATCCCTTTTTAGGTCTACCCAAACCTCATTGTACCATTGCAATTCACAGGGTTCTTTCATTGTGGCGTGATATAATGGACCTACAATGTAACCGGTGTTGTACATAGCTGTCATCCTATATTTGGCTCTGAGTCACTTCCTGTTTGAACTTGCGCCTCATGTGTCAGCTGTACCACTCCTGCTGCTCATCCCATTTTCACCATCATCATCACACTGTTTGGTAATGCATTTGCGTAGCACCTGAGTCCTAATTGGCACACACAAAACATTAAAAGAAGAAAGACAATGATTGGTATCAGCAATTTTACAGTCATTCCAAGTCAGGACGGGACCCATGAGAACAGGTTGTCAAACCAAGTGCTGGGCTGCACTCCTCCTCCTTCTCTCATTCATTCTCCAAGGTTGTGTACTGCTGCTATTACGTGAGATAGTGTTCCATTGTCCGCATCTGCAGAGGGTAAGAAAATGCAACATGCACTCCTGATTTTTCGGCAAACACCACCGTCCATTGCTGTTAACAGGTCTAAGGCATACTTGTTCTGCATTGTCATTAGCTGCAGGGCCCGTAGCGCCAGCTGTATTACATTGAACCCCTCTTCTGTGTCATTGGTGAGTTGGATCAGCTTCCAGCGAGAGATCTGGAGCCATTTTGCATTTGCTCGCACCTGGATGCTTGGGATGAGGGACGCGAAAAACGTCTTAGCAGATGTAAAAAGTTTGAAGCGGTCAGGAACTTGGGCCAACAGTTCAGAAGATGCTTTGGAGATGTAGTTTGATGATCTTCGTTTTTGTGAGACCGTGCTTTGCAGCTGTTTCTCAGAGGAGACGTAGGTGGGGGGGTTCTTCAGTTGTTTCCAGGGGCTCAGGATACTTTGTTGCCAGCACCCCCTCCCCCCTTGGATGTGGCTCTCAGGTATCACCATTAAAGCAGAATGCATCGTTGCCAGGGCGCATGTGCTCTCCAAGACTGTGGAAGGTGCGGGTATGCCTGTTTGCCACAAACCCAGTAAGTGTCCATTAGTGCAGCGGTGCCATTTTTCATGTCTGTAATAATTATGGTTTTATTACAGTTTTTGTTTGCTCCCAGATGTGATCTTCCTTCTCCATGGAAGCATAACTCATACAAGATTTCTCGTTACAGCTTGAATGGCTTTTCAAGGGCTACAATCCACGTTAGTTTTGTGATATGCGGTGACCATAACGGGGTGCATGTTCTTTGAATCCACTGTAACTTTTCATCTGAGAGTTCTCGCAGTGCTTCTGCTTTGCACTCTATTTGTTCTTCTTGCCATTTATTGTCCAAAAATAATGTTCCTTTTATCACAAGAAAAGGCTTCTTCAGGCAGACCACTCCTTTTGGTTTGTGGTAACACGTCTTCTCGTTCTGCAACATTTTGAATGAAACAGTGTGTGCTTGAAAAGTGTTTTTTATTCTGCACAGTGCGAGATGTATTAGACACTGGGCCTCTGCAATAGGCCACTCTTGTGTTAACAGAACTTTAGGAGTTCCTGAGGCATGGGGTATTAATGAGCACACATAGCAGCTCCCGTTTGTGGTCTGCTTTGCTGTCATGCTCATATTTGTGTACCACTTATTAGACCGGTGTGGGTGCTGTGGTTCTTCCATTGTGTCTAACCCCAAAACATGATATTCATCATATTTCTCCAATCCTGCCCCCCTTTTCTTTCTTCTGCTCCCCCCTGTACTGTCGGATGTTTCCCTTTCTTCCCCGTATATTATCGGAACCATCCACCCATTTTCCCCATGACCCACTCATCGTTTGTTCTAATATCATTACTAGTGGTGATATCATTTGAGGTTGATTGTGCGGTTGTATAGAGTTCATTGTGGTGCCATGTAAATGCAGAGGGATCTGGGTCATTCATTTCATGTACATTGAA
Source organism: Ambystoma mexicanum (assembly GCF_040938575.1). Classification (NCBI taxonomy): domain Eukaryota; kingdom Metazoa; phylum Chordata; class Amphibia; order Caudata; family Ambystomatidae; genus Ambystoma; species Ambystoma mexicanum. The sequence continues at coordinate 664,182,895 of NC_090924.1, forward strand.
CTCAGAATCATTATGGGGACCATGTGGCTGTATAGCACAGGAGTAATGGCTGTGTAGTTTTCATTGTGTGTGATATTTTTGTAGGTACACTGTCGTAAGCCCTTTGTACGTCGGATAGGTTGATCCAGTATCTTAGGCCCTTCACTTTCACTGCGGTGGGTATGTAATATATGACTTCATAAGGGCCATGGGACCTGGTTGCATTTCACCATTGCACGAAGGTATGCACGTATTTCATCCACCCTGGCATCAGCTGGCAGTTTGGGCTATCTGTAGCCGGTGTCATAGTATCACTCTCATTCTCCTGTGTGAGAGAGAAGCTAGCTGCTTCGCTATAATCCTTGCTTCTTTGGTCTGTTTCTTAAGTATTCCAGAAATTGTTCCCCCAACACCATTGCGCTCCTGTGTGCATCTGACCGTCTTTGCAGAGGGGAGATGGCTGTGTGCATACGTCTGCCTGTCACTATTTCATGTGTGGATAAGTGGTGGTCTTTGCTGGGCTGGTTCCTTAACTCATGCAGCACTAATTGCAAGCATTACTCCCAGTTTTTCTTTAGGGTGTGGCATCTTTTTGACAGTCTGCTTTTCAAGAGCCCGTTGATTTTTCCCTCAACGCCAATTGCTTGCGGGTGATAAATTGAGCACAATTTGTGGGTAATACCCAACATTGTTGTCACTGCTTTGAATAGATCATTGTCATAGCGTATGCCGTTACATATTCCCCAGTGGGGAAACACTCCCCTTACTAAAAATGTTTCCGCACATTTCGCATTTGGGTGTGTGCAGGGACCTGCTTCCACCCAACGAGAAAACGGGCAGACCCCCACTATCAAATACCGGGATCCATTGCACCTTTCTCCCATGTCTGCATAGTCAATATGCAATGCACGGAATGGTCCAATGGGCCGGGGCAGTGTTTCTCTCAGTGTTCTTAGCATCATCCCTGAATTGTATGTTTGACATGTGGTGCATTCTATTGTCATTTTAGACACATGTTCGTGCAGTCCGGGCACAAACCAATTTTCTTGTATCTCTGCAGCTATATGTTGTTTTGCATTGTGGGCTGGGAAGTGGAGTTGTTGAAATGCTATCTCTAACAATTTTACTGGCATCCCTCCTTCACCGGTATTGTTCTGTCTCCATAAGAGGCCAGTTTCTGACTGACTACATCTTCTTTTACCCCATTACTCTTTCTCTTCGGGTGGTGCTTCTTGTTGTATTTCAATTATCTGCAAAACTGGCATTGAATTATATCCCTCCCCTTGCTCTACCTCTACATGCATTTGCAACACAAATTTGCCAGGCATTTCTTTCGTAAGATATGCTGCTTCTTCCTTGGCTGCGTTCCCTAGTGAGATGATATCACTATTGTTCATGTGGGCTTGGCATTTTACCAGTGCTACCACACTGGGTTCTTTTAGGGCTTCAATTAGTTCCATGAGTAGGTCAGCATGCTGCACGGGGGACACGTCCGCTCGTCTAAATCCTCTCCTTCCCCAACGTGGCAGCCCCCATGCACTGTTGTTGTCATGTATGCTGAGTCATTGTATATTATTACTGCGTTCCCTTTATCAGTATGTAGGGCTTCGATTAGTGCCATCAGTTTGCCTGCTTGCACCGAGAAATGTTCAGGAAGTCTTTTTTGTACAATCATTCGGTACTCTCCTTCCACTAGTTGCACCACTGCCGCCCCTACATGTCTTTCTCCTGTCTCACAATTTATTGAAGCTGACCCATCTATGAAGTACACCTCCCCCCTCACTGAGTACATCCTCATTTGCTGTGGGTGTGTTTTCATCTTCCTCTCTGTATGTGACACAATCATGATTTTGCATGTCTTCTACTGTGCATGCTTCTGTGAGGAACGTGGTTGGATTCACTGTCTTGCACCGTACTATGTGTATGTTCGCACTGGACAAGATGATCTCGTAGGCAGTAGATCTCTGGGTTGTTAGCGTGCTTTTTGATCTCTCAAGTATCGCAAATAATGAGTGTTCCACAAACAAGGTCACGGAGCACCCCATCACAATGATGACACTTTCTTCAATGACGAATGCTGCGGCTGCAAGAGTCTGTTCGCAGGTGAAATGTTCTTGCAAAACTGCATGAAGAGTGCCTCTGTAAAATGCCAGTTGCTTATGGCCCAGCAATGTTTTCTGTGTTAACACTGTGGTCATTAGCATTCCATTGCAGTGTGAAAACAGATAAAATGTGCGGTCATGATCTGGGGTTGTCAGGACATTTGCCGTAGAGATCAGTTCTTTTAATGTGTTAAAAGCAGTGTGCATTTCTTGTGTCCAACTCAAGACAGTGTTTTCTTTTTGTGCTACCTTAAGTGCGTGCAGTAGGGGTTTAGTATAAGCTGCATAGTCCAGTATTCAGGCACGGAAATAGCTGCACATGCCGAGCACCTTTGCATCTCCTTCACTGTTTTGGGTTCACTTACTGCTCGCACTGCTTCTACTCTATTGTTTACCATCTTTCAATATCAGTTGACACAGATACAGCACCTCTGCTAGACAGTATTGCAATTTTTGTTTGTCCACTTTATATCCCTTGTACGCTAGCAGGGTAAGCAGTGATATTGAATCTTTTGTACACTCTTCTTCATTCTTTCCACAAATCAACAAATCATTTGTGTACTGCATGATTGTACTCTTAGTGTCAATGTTGCCGAGGTCTTCATGTAATATTCTGTTGAAAATAATTGGGCTCTCCCAATATACCTGGGGCAATCTACAGTGCTCATACCTCTTCCCACCCAGGGTAAACACTGTCAAATATTATGATTCGGGGTCCAGTGGTATCAAGAAAAAAGCATTCTTCAAATCTACCACTGTGAAACATGTTGCCGTTTTTGGGATACTACACAATTGTGATGCAGGGTTTGGGACAAGTGGGAATTCTTTTTGTATGACGTCATTAGGATGGCATAGGTCCTGTATCATCCTCCATGCCTCTCCCTTTTGCTTTTTTAATTGGATAAATACAAGTATTACAAGGGGAATTTGATGGTACAATGATCCCCTGCTGCAATCGTGCGTGTATTGTCTCTCTTATTCCTTCTTCTGCTTCTCTTGAAAGGCGGTAGTGTTTCACCCGGGGTAACAATGTTCTGGGTTTGAGCTTTATTTTTACAGGGGTCACTTCTCTTAATAGCCCTACATATTGAGGGCCAGTGTTCCCTAATACTGGTGGTACTTGTTGCATGTCTTCATTAAAGAATGCTGGAGGTGCACTGATGACGGCCATGAGGGGGTGTGGCACCTGTCTGTGTTGGATCATTATTTCACAGGGGATCGCTATTTTCATTATAATTTCCCCATCAGTGTAGGCATCACTGAACTGCTCCTCATCTGAAACGTCTCACATGCTATATTGGGATTGATACATAACACTCTTTGCCACTAACATCCATGCTTGTCTATATCAATAACAGTAATTTGTTGTGTTGGCACTTGCACCCCGTGTAAGTCTATAGACACCAGTGATCCTGCTACCACCTCTGGGGGTGCTATGGGGCACAACACAAATTCTGCTGGCACTCGCCACTCATGTCGTGTGAGTTCCGGCACCACACATGCCAACACCTTCAGTCCCTGTATGAACATATCTGGGTCAACTGGTATCCCACGTTCTTGTTGTGCAATGGCTTGTGTGTGGGTCACTAACATAGCACAAATGGCACCTATTTCTGGTGTTGAACACACTATTCCTCTCTTTGTGAAAGATATGGTTATATTGAGCTTGCTGATGAGGTCCCTTCCTAGCAAGTTTATTGGAGGAGCCTTCGTAATACAGTAGGGGCGCTCGCACTGTCTTCCTTCCTACCGTTACCTCCAATTCTTCTGTGTATACGGAACCTCGACCACCGCCCCAAAGAACCCCTGCGTCTCCATTTTATTATTCAACAACGGGAATTGGCCCTCTTTTAGGCACGATCTTTCCACTCCCGAATTCATCATAAAGATGAATTCTTTGTTTCCTATCTCTGCCCCCACCAGTGGTTCCTCAGCTGTATGGAGGGTCATTGACAGTACTGGACATGGAAGTGCTCTCTGTGGGCTGTCCTATGCTGAGCATCTCATCGTCTCACCATTACTAAAGACATAACCTCCTACCATTGTGGCTCCCCTAAAGGGTGCGGGTGCGCCAATGGCTGTGGTGGCGAAGGGGTTTCTTCATGCCGGGGGCATATGTTCCTGACATTGCTGGTGTTGTTGTACATTTTGAGAGTGTGCCTGTTTGTGCGTGTACCTTAGGTCGTGTTGCTGTTCCCTCCTAAAGCCACCCTTAGGCAGGCCATACGGACTGCCTAGGTGGGGGTGACCATACTGTTGTTCATTTTGATAGGGGGCTATGGGACGGCTTCGGCACTCTCATGCAAAATGTCCCCACCTCCCGCATTTCCACAATGTCCTCTGTCCTCCTCCTCTGGGGCCCTGTCCTCCATATCCGTACCCACCCTCTCTGGACCCCCTGTACCCACCTTTTCCTCCTCTTCCACTCCTTCCTTGCCATTGGGGTCCTCCATATTGCTCCTCGCTGGCCCATTACTCCTGTCCATTTACTGCGCAGTTTGCTGCCATTCTTGCATGTATAGTTACCAGGCCCTCCTCCCCCTCACTTTCTCTGTCTGTGGGAAGGGCTGCTACTGCTGCTATTACCTTCACCAATTTTGTCTGTACCAACTTCACTTCGTCTGCCAACCTTCTCTGTGCTATTTTCTTCTCCCTCTCTTTGATCGTCTTACAATGGTGCACTATTATGCTCTGTATTTCTGGCCAACCCTTAATTATATACTAAAACAGGGAGGTGGATTGGTCCCAAGCCGTGCCTGTCTCCACTCTCCGAATTTCCTGCACCCGAAGAATGTAAGCAGTTGCGTCTTCTTCCTCCCCCATTGTACATTGCATCACTGATTGCAGATCGGGGGTGTCTGGGAATGTCTCTCTCAGTGCGTCCCATACTCTCGCCCTTACAGTGTTAAATGATGCCCCATAATGGCGATCACAGTCCAGTGTTATTCCGGGGAATCCTGCCTTTGCCCACACCCTGTTAGCTTGGTCACCTACTGCGGATACTAGCAGGCTTTTGACATCACCAATTGCTAGGGGGACCCCAGCAGTATTTTTCTCAAATGCGTATATCCACTTACTCGCCCCTCCTGAAAGTGGGGGAAATGACTTTTACAGGTTTACCTTGTCCATTTGGACCCAGTGGACATAATGGGGCCTTCCCACTCCTTTATGTATTTAATGGCAGGTGCAATTTGCTCCTTATTCTCCCCGTACTTACCTTTGCTACCTTCTTCCCTAACACTGCCATTCTTCCTGCTCTAGTTCTCAACCTTCCTTGCCACTCTTCTCCCAGTACCCTCCTTGTGGGGGATGCTTCTGCCCCTAATTGCCCTCCACCTGTTGCCCCCTTGAGTCTCTCTTCTTCTTCTTCTTCTTCTTCTTCTTTGCACCAGTATTCTTTTTCCCTTTCTGATGCTATACTCTCACCTTCTACACTCACCTGTCCGTCTACTTAATCTATTTCTATTACTCTCATGCGGGTGTTGTTAATTCAGAATAGTATTTCTCCCTTTTGCCAACCCTCCTCCATTGATCTGTTGGGTGTCTGGGGCATTGGTATCTGTTCTGCCCTCGGTGCAGGCGAGCAGCTCTGCTCACATATATCTCTCAATCATGTCAATTTGGTTTGTGTCATTGTTAGCCATGAGTCTAGATCTTGGGTGAATTGTTCTATGTCTACAGTTAGAGTACTCACCTGTCTGACTGCTCCTCGCTGATCATATGGGGGCGGTGCTGAGGCTGTTGCTAGGAGCGTAGGTGGGGACGTGGGCTTGGATACATACACTGGGTCACTGTATCCCTCAGCCGGCTTAGTCAGGAGTGAGTATAGCCTCGCTACCTCTGCTCTCCCTTCCTTGGTTTCCCCTTCCCTCTCATCGCTATTTGTTGCCAGGGGAGATACACCCTGCCCTTTTCCTTTATTTGGTGGTATTTCCTCAAACAGCTTCCACAAATCCAATATTTCTCTCCTGTTTTGTAGCTGTTTCCCTTTGTACTTTACAAACAAACACGCCACTACCATGTCCAATACATTTCTATCAAATGACCCTCCTTCGGGCCACACCTGGGACAAACCTTCTCCTTTTAACACTGTGATCCATTGATCACTCTACTTCTTAATTCTATCTGCATACCCTGGCAAACTCTGATAAACATGTGAGAGTGGCGTTTCTGCACCCATCCCTTCCTTAGCAATACCTTTACTTCTTGATGGCTCAATTCAAATACACTTAATCAATACACTGCAATAATTCACCACTGCATATGTCACTTCCGTACTCACTTTGACAGAATGTGTGATTAAATAATTATGCAATATCATTGTTATCATTAATCATTCACCTTAATAGTGCGCAGCGGACATACACAATACGAATTACACAACAATGAACTTTAGACATATAACATTTAAACACAAATCCTCCCTGTCTGTTTCTTCTTCCCCCCATGTGCTTCCCACTTTGTGCCCTACCTCGTCTACCTTGTTTTATTTCTTGCGGACCTCCCTCCTTATTTACCAGTGTCTCTTTAAGAGGAAAGAAAGGAAAAGAAGCATTTCTAAATTCTATTTTGAGTCCTCTCTTCTATATGATACTCCTACCTTTTTCACTTATTCTCCTCGTTATCTCCTGTACTAGTCGAGATAGTACTAATGCGGTAACGTCTTCTACGCCCTTGCAGAGCTAGGTTCCCGTACCTCTATTCACCTTGTAACCTTTATACTTCACCTAATGGACATATGCAAAAAAGAGTAAGAATAGCTAGAAAACAAATTCCTCTGAGATACCGTCACCCCCTATTTTCCACACCATATAATCCCACAATTACTTTTATCTGACTCCCTTTTTCTCATTTCTCCCCCACTATCATTTAATGTCACTCGCACTTGATACTCACGTGTCTGTCTTGATCCGAGACCCTCCGGACCCTGTCTATCCAGGTGCCGCCCCACACTCTCTGGCCACACCTGGCTACGGCGAGCGGTACGGTGGGTATTTGCAAAGCTGGGACCCGTTGATCCTCTTGTCCTATATCATGCGTTTCACTAAGGGTACCAGTTGCCGTAGGTGGGCAGCTTTAAGGGGGCACGCCTTGGGTCTCCGCTGTGGCCGGAGGGTGGGGGGCCCTGCCAGAAGGAACGGAAAGAACGCATTCACGTAGGGGTCACCAATGAAAGTGAGCAGTCCCCCAAAATACAATACAAAACTCCCCAATGAGAATCAATAACGGACACACCCCGGTAGGGAACGAAACCAAGACCAAGTACGGGTGAAGTTAAGAGATAAAGTTTATCTGAGTAAAATAGGGCATACAGAGGACTCTGCACATTCCGAGAGCGCTCTGTCTGACAATGGAAAACATACATATTTATTACAGAATCATGTCATCTATGACGTGAAATATAGGGGGGGTACATGAATCGATGGGATTGGGCAAAGATGACTGGGCACTATAGTATCTGTAGGCCCGGTGCTCCCGGATTGGAGGAAGTCCACGTGGTGCCGGCGAGGGGAGCACGGGTCAGTTGGGCTCTTCTGGGTGGAGCGCGGGGTCAGGCGGTGTCCAAGCTGTTACAAATTTTTGTACCTTACAATGCCCTTTCGGCCACACATACACTAACAGTAATTGGAACATTTCTCCGCAGACCATATATCTTATAACCACAAATTATGCAAAATAAGAAAGGTTACTTTATGGGTCCAGGTGCCTTATCTTGAGGTTATATTCTTGGGCTATCTACATCAATTGCTTCATTAGATCTACTGGGGGACAGCTTAATAGTGTGTTAGTACAAGAGGGGATATATTGCCACTTGTAATTTGAACATTCAGGGTGAGCTGGGGTGGTACTTGGTCGAAGGGCACACAACTGGCACATCAAACAGAATTTGGAGTCAGAGGCCTGGGGGCCATGTTTCTGAACCTGGGGGTCACCTGCTGCTGATTCAGAGTTATGGAGATGGATATTTTTTCCAAGTCGGCGCTGTGGCCCAGTTCACTCACAGGGCAGTGTTGTAAAAGGAAGACGAAAGATACAGTGTTTGAAGTGTTACTTTTTACATTCAGGCATCCGTGAGAACGGGCTCACTGCAAAGATGGCACAGGGGAGGATGAGGGGAGTGTAGCTGGTTAACTGTGTGCGGACCCAGGGGGAGAGGTGCAGGCCTGCAGGCTGGTGCTTCGGCAAGGCCTACAAGAACAATACAAAATGGAGTCGGTGATCGTACAAAATAGAGTCGAGATTCAGTCCTCTTATTGGCGTTGCACATTTATGTGTTGCCCCGGGGCTGTCCAGCACCTTGTCCACAGAAACATGGTCAGCCATGGAACGTGCATAATGTGCTTTGGGGATCAGAATGGAGGGGATGGGGTACTAGAAGACCCTTTCTCCCATACAGATACCTGAAAAATAGCACAACTGCCACTTAGAAAGATGTTAAAGGGATGCAAAGTGCCCCCACTGCACTCCAATTAAGATGTCTTTTGCTGCAATTATCAAAATGCAGCATTCACAAAAAGGAGTTGACTACTTATGTAGTGTGGAGTCCAGGGACCAAACAGAAAAATCAAAATGACTTTGCACTAGGGACCAAGGTGGTTCCTGCTAGCAAACCACATATGGTGGGTGGTGCAACCATAGAAAAGCATGGGCCACTAAGAGGAGAAGTCTTCTCTCCACTGTATCCTTGTAAGTAGGCTTCCTGTGGTCCTAAAGCTAAAGAACATGCATTAGGTGGGTGAGATAAAAAGGTCTCAATCACTTCTCAAGTCAGAAACAATCTCAGAACGCCCAGCATTAGTGCTTGGAAGATAAGGACAGGGTGGGTAACATTTGCAAAAAAGAAAGTCTCCCTATCACCCGTCCCCCTTACACTAAGGGACAGAAATATTGTATTGACTCCTAGATGGGTCTCCTGTTCCAGTTGGTCATACCTTCTGGACAGCCCATCAGCATTACCATAATGGGCACCTGGCCTTTGCTCTATGGTGAAACCAAATTGGAAGTTTATGGGCCATCTGAGCAGCTTTGGATTTCCCCACTTCATATTCATTAGCCACTTGCGATGTTTGTGGCCATCCTGAACCTTAAAAGTAGATCTTAATAAGTAAGGTCTAAACTTCTTCAGAGACCACACAATGGCAAAACATTATTTCTCCACTGCCACCCACCTCAATTCTCTATCTTTAAATGTACCGATGATTAAACAATAGGTTGTTTCCTACAGTTTTTATCCAGTTGACTAAAAACTGCACCAATTCCTGCCTCAGAAGGATCTGTCTGTAAAAGTAATTGTTTCCCGGTAACCTGGGGCTATTGCAATGGGAGCCTGCCGAAGGGCATCTTTCAATCCTTGAAAGGCTTTCTAACATGCCTTACTGCACTTTACCCTCTTAGGCAATACATCATGCCCAAGGTAGACAACCAAACTCTGTCCAATATGTCATTTACTGGGCTTTATGGTCGGATGGGACTCCTGAAGGGCCTGCAACACCTGAGATGTGAAAGATGTTCTTCCCAGGTGGATCTATAAACTGCAATGTCATACAAGCATTCACTACAGTAACTGTTTATCCCAATCAGCACATGACTCACCAATTTCTGAAAGGTGGCAGATGTGTGCTTTTGTCCAAAGGGCATCACCTTAAATTGTTAAAGGCCTTCTGGGATGGAAAATGCTGTCATCTCCTTGGCACAGTGTGTTAAAGTTATTTGTTTATAGCCTGAAGTGAGGTCAAATGTGTTGAAGAATTTGGCAGGACTAAGTTTGTCCACTGGCTCATCTGCCCTTGGTAAATGGTGGGCATCCGTCTTGGTGACTGCGTGTAAAGCCAGGTAGTTCTCACAGAATCTTAAGTCCTTACATCCTGCCTTTCGCATTAGTACAACTGGACTAGACCATGGACAGTTTGAGGGTTCAATTAGTCCCAGATCCAATATTTTGTTCACCTCTGACTTGATGTAGTTTATTACAGAAGCTGATATCCTGTATCCCCTGCTTTTTGCAGGCACACTATCACCAGTATCAATGTCATGTTGGCTCGAAGGAGTCAACCCTGGTGTAGTATAAAACAGAGGGCAAATTGATTTAATAAAAATGCTCACTCAATCTGCTGCTGAGCAGTCAGTTGTGGAGTGAGGGCAAGCCCTTCCACTGGTCCATCTGAAGTCTTGCCTCTCAGGAAATCTGATAATGGTTCACTCTGCTCTTCCTCTTTGACTGGGGCCAGGAGTAGGGCTCCTATTTCAACCCTAGGGACATAAGCCTTCAATCCTTTAGTGTGGAAGACCCTAGGGGCTTCCTTGGGGTTACCCAAGACCACCAAATAATTGACCTCATCAGGTTTTTCAACAATCTTGTAGGGACCAGTCCACTTATCCTGTAGGGCTCTGGGCCTTACTGGGACTATGACAAGCACCTGTTGTGCAGGTGTGAACTATATTTGAGAAGCCTTCTGGTCATATCGGTGCTTTACTAATTCCTGACCAGTGTTCAAGTTTTGACTGGCCTTTGACCTCCTGAGGCCTAGCACATAATCTACTACATTTAAGGTATTAGAGAGGGAGTAGACTCCCAATCTTCCTTAATCAGGGGCAAATTGCCTTCGATTGCATGATAGAACTGGGGCTCAAAAGGGCTAAATTCTACACCATCTTGAGGACCTTCAATGTAGGCAAAGGGAAAGCATGGTAGAAGAGATCCCACTTCCTTCAGAGGGGCTCTTCATTGGCACCCATCATGCTTTTCAAGGTTCTGTTGACCCATCTACCAAACCATTGGTTTGTCGATGGCAAGGTGTTGGGAACTTGTAGGAGACCCCACAGGACTTCCACGTGGCTCCATATATTAGGACATGAAGTTGGTCCCCCTATCAGACAGAACTTCCTTGGGAAACCCCACTTGAGTAAACATCCCCAAGCAAAGCCTTGGTTATTACCTGAGCAGAGGTAGTTCTGATTAGGATTGCCTCAGGATAGCTAATGCTATAATTCACCACAAAAATGGTGAACCTACTTCTTCAGGTGGTTGGAGGAATAAGTGGCAACAAGGGTGCCTAGTTCTCACCACTACTTTTGCCAGACATTTGGCAAGTGGATCAAATCTTGCAGTGGCCTTCTATGGAGAACACCATCTTTGGCCGATACAAGTATAAGGACAATGGGCCTCATTACGAGTTGGGTGGTAAGAAAAGCAAATTACTGGCATGCCGGTGCAATCGTGTCCGTGTTGCACTGCTGCCGGAATCAACGGTTGATTCTGAGTTAGTGTGCACGCGCAATCTGGCATGCCGGAAACGGCTGCACCGGCATGCCGTTAAGGCCCTCCAAACCCCTGATAGCGGTATCATTGATGCCGCAGACACTGCCACCAGCACCCTAGATGCCTAATTCCACCACCAGAAGCAACGTCATTGTGTCGGAATGGGAAATACTCCGGCAGCCATCTTAAAAAAAACAATCCATTGCAATCCTCTGCCTAGAGCACCTGGACCGGAGAACTGTGCACTGTGTTATCAAGCTGAGGACCATGGCTACAGGTGGAGGAGCGTCATCCACTATTAAGCTAGAGCGATAGAGTAGACATGCAGCACAGTCATGGACATAGAGTCCATCGAGGGTATTGGCCATGCAGAGATGGGAGTCCCTTCATCGGCCAAATACGGTAAGTGACCCTTAGCGTAATAGAAAAGTCTCAACACACACCTAATGCCCAAAGTACATTGGCGGAGTCCAAATGACAAGTAGATGAGAGCAAATACATGGCCCATCACCTCCCACCTAATGCCAGCCCCTACAAAACCACATAGTCCCTGCCATGAAAACACCCAACAAACCCCACAGACACAAACCACGAGTCCCCAATTGCAAGCACATGCACCATCTGCATGCGCACACACACATATACATCACTGTACAGATGCAGGCCTGCCCACTGTACCATCCCATTGCATGGTGCACACATCACCACTACCATTGCACACTTGACCCACCCACCATGACCATGAATGCAGTGTAAACACCAATGCAACTACACACATAATGCAAGCAGATCTGACCCACATATGAACAACACATTGCACACAGCCCCTGAGGCATGGCTACAACAGCAAGCCACGATACACCTGTAGGGCACCCAACAGACACCATGCACATCATGGCTGCACCAGAAGGATGAACAAACACTGCACCCACCCCAACTCCTGTTAGCACCATGGCCATCCCTCCAACATGTCCATGAGAATGCACAGGACCATACATGTACTAGCATCAATGTATGTAGGATGTACGTTGACCCATTACTGATTCCCTGCCACTCTGTCCCCCACAGGCACAGGACCAGACAGCGAGGTGGAACACACGGCAACACCCAGAAAAAACAACTGAACTCCAGAGCCGAGGGGACGATGATGCCTCCAGGCCTTCTACATCAAGGGCTGGCCAGAAGTGTCCCACCGTTCCCAAGCCACGGCCCCCCAGCCAACAGGGCACACAAGATGGAGAACAAGCTGTGCAATAAGCACCAACACCCAGGAAGGAGCCCTAGCAAACACACACTGCTGGTATCAAGGCACCCCTGCCAAAAGCCACCCCTGCCACAAAGGTCCCAAGCCAAAAAAACAACACCTGTTTCACAGGAAACACCTCAGGTGGAAGAAGTGGGATCCCCAGTGGCCAGTGATGTGGAGGGGCCACATTCCACGGCCGCCAGTGATCTGGGTGAGGCAGCACAATCTGTGCAACACAGTGCAGAGGAGGAGGAGGAAGTGGAGGATGCAGCCAATAGCATGCCTGAGGACATGCCAAACACCCCACCTGTGCCTACCCTACAGTTCTCACCGTAACCTGGCTCAGGTGGAGACAACCCTGTGGAGGACATGGCCGTAGTTGCAGGCAGCACCGGAAACACACTCACACCACCTCCTGTGCAACCACCAGCTGCACAATCCATCAGGGACCTGGAGGGGCGGTTGACATGCATGGAGGAGCACCAGCAGGCCATGCATAACATGGGCAGGCATTATGTGCCGGAAGGTGAAGCCACACGCCGGGCCATGCAGGAGAATTTCAGGACAGTCAGCCGTGCTGTGTACCGTGTGGCCCGGCGTGTGCAGGAAGGAATTGCAGCCATGACACAGGCCATCATCCAGTTGGTTGCCACCATGGCCCAACATCAGAATGCAGAGGCCGACCCACAACCCGCACCATCAACCAGCACAACCCTGGCAAGTTCAACCCAGATAAGCCCAGTGCGGAGGTCACTGCGCAGTATGCGGCGCCCAGAACAATAACCCCCTCCACCTAAAAGGGGGCGTCAGTAGCCTGACACACATGGACATGTCATGAGAGAGTCCAGTTGAACTTGCAGTGGGTGCAGGGGGGGTTCTGGGTGTGTTGGGGGTTAGGGGTGGGGGCATGGGTGTGTAGGGGTGTTGGGTGGTGGGGGTTGTTTGTTGTATATTAAAGGGTAGAGGTCCACATTGCTTCATGTCCCATGTACATCATTCTATTTTACTTAATACACCTGGTGTGCATGAGAAAAACACATGACTGGACATTGCTTTTTGAGTGTGTGTCAATTTATTTCTTAACAGTGCCCTGTGTGCCCCATTTCCAGTTCCTTGTGTTACCCAGTCCATCAAAAGTATTGTGCATTCATAGTTTAGCATACAACACCTCCTTCATTTACATTGTGCCGTGGCCGATATGCAGCATCTTCACCATCATCCTCCACATATTCTGGTGGAATCAGGTCTGTGTCAGGGAGCAGGGATACAGTGCACCGGATGCACATATTGTGCAGCATGGCACATGCCAAAACTATCTTGCCCACCTTCTCAGGCCTGTACATGAATGCCCCACCCGACCAGCTGAGTCAGCGAATACGGGCCTTCAACAGGCCTAAAGTCTGCTCAGTCGTGACACGAGTGCATGCATGTGCACGGTTGTAGTCCTATTCCTGCCTGTTGACTGGTTGCCTGATGGGGGTCAGGAGCCATTGCTTCAGGGGATTTCAAGCATCACCTGCACAGGAACAATGGAAAGTGTATTTGTGAACATTGTTGGCATTCCTTGTGTGCACTGCCTGTACAAGTGCTCATGGTCATATGCCACAGGTTCTTCATGATGACACTTGACATTTCCTTATAGTTTTACCCAGGTAAGTGTACTTAGGGATGTTCCATGGTTGTGGGGTATGTGTGCCATTAACGTTTTAGGGACCTTTCCATCAGATACCGCACTCACACAAATGAGGTGAGAAGCTCCATGGTGTGCTGACATCTGATGGGTGTATTGCATTAGGAATATTTACTATACATGTGGAGTGCATCATGACACATTTGCCTGATGTGCTTCATGATACACAGCGGTTTGCTATTCATGCTTTCGACTACTTGATGTGACCATGTACTTGTCCATCAACGCCTTCCCCCATATGACCAAGGCACAATGGCATTGGTGGTAGGGTCCGCCAGTGAAGGCAAATGTTCCTGTGAAGGGGCTGGGTGTGTACTGGCATGGTGGAGCTTAGGTACTATGGATGGGTCCTGCACCACTCACTCATATGTTAGTGGTGGAAAGTGATTGATGAATTACAAGTTTCCTTGCTTGTACCATTGCATTTGGGAGTGTCCCTTAAGGTGCCTGGGACGGTATACTGGTCTGCGGTGTACCTGTGGGGTGGGTGCAGTCACAGGGATTCCCATGTGTGGCAGTTGGATTTGGCTCAGGCACGGCTGCATGCCCCGTGATGTACTTGGCTGTGCTCATGTATTTCATGCATTGTGCCTGCAGGGTGGTGCATCCTGGTACCTGTGGTTCATGTCTGATGGTGTTCCAGGTGCATGTGCTGGGGTGGGCGTTGTGTATGTTGAATACATTTACGCACAGCTGTGTAGGAATGCCACATCTGCATCCATTGGCTGTGTCCAACATTCTGTTGATGTAATTGGGGCCAACGTTTTTGCAACCCAGGTCGCTGTGCCCCCCCCAAGAACAACACCCCTCATACCCCAGCCAGCAGACAGGTTACCTATGCTTGTGGTCTCCCCTGGCAACACCCCTCATTGCCCTGTCGTTAGACTTACCCATCACCCAGGTATGTTGTGCAGCTATTGTGCCATGTGGCGGGGAAGCGTGGAATTGCACAGCACCATGGCATCATGTGTGGATCCCTGGAATCTTGCACAGCAATGCGTTATTATTTCACTTGCATCGCACACCATATGGATATTAAGGGAATGGTAGAGCTTCCTGTTGTGGTACACTACCTCCACGGCATGCCGGGACTACCAGCTCCACACGGATGCAGTCAACAACACCAATTACGTTTGGCATGCCTGCCAGTGCATGGAATGCTATTTTGGAAGTATTCTCCTCCTCCCCAGTCCGTGGTAGATATATGTAGTCCCTTCAATGTTCCAGGATGGCATCTAGCACCTGGTTGAACACACGGGAGAAACATGGTTGTGAGATGCCATGCAGCTGCCCCACTGTGTGCTAGGTGTCTGTGGCAAGGAAGTGTAGCACAGACACTACCTTCAGCAAGGGGGGGTGCCTGTCCGGATGTTGATGAGGCTTACCAGGTCAT
This sequence comes from Ambystoma mexicanum, assembly GCF_040938575.1. Taxonomy (NCBI): domain Eukaryota; kingdom Metazoa; phylum Chordata; class Amphibia; order Caudata; family Ambystomatidae; genus Ambystoma; species Ambystoma mexicanum. Next base: position 664,198,564 of record NC_090924.1, read on the forward strand.
CATGGATGATGTCCACTATTGTGCATACGGTGTCCCTGTCCAGGCGGGGCAGATTGTGGATCTGTGCAGGGGTTAGGTCAAATGGACTGGCCATTAGGCGAGGGATTGGTGGCTGCCTGCGGGGTACAACTGCCTGCACTGGTGGTATGTGCTGGCCCTGTCTGACCCTCCTTCTCCTCCGCTGCATTACCTGGTTCAATGCCCACTGGAGTAGGAGGAGTGCAGGCATGTCCTCCAGCCCCAGTATTGCATCTGCTAATGGTAGCATTTTGGGTGGTGTGTGGGTGTGCTCCTTTTGTGCTGTGCCAGACTCCATTGCCTCCAGCTGTGCTGGTTGTGTGCACCTGTCGCAGGTTGCAACACAGCAGATTCCTATTAACAGCTGCCCTGCGATGCCAGTGTCGATGGAATCATGGAAACCGTTCTTACCGGCATCTCAATGCCAGTAAGTGCATGTCCGTGAACCTCGTAATGTGCACTTCCTTGCGGCATGCCGGTGTTACTGGCATGGCCGCTGTGTGCCCTCGATCATTCCGGGAAGGTGCTACCCGGTCACAACGGGTCCCTGCAGATGCCGGTAGCACCTGCATCGCGGGTCGTAATGCACCGGTCCGTTAGACGATGCCGGTATTCCCATACCAGTATCGTTCTTAACGGACTGCCAACCTAGTAATGAGGCTCAATCTCTCTTTAGTCTTCTTACCTCAAAGATGACCACAGAGTGGTACCTCGTGTGCCAACTGCAACAGGAAAGGTCTAACAGCCTGGGGAACCACCAACCTATTACGGCCCCAAGGAGTAAATTATATGGGTGCTCTGTATAGGTGCCCATCTTCCCAGCCAGTAGTTTCTGTGCTTCCCAGGGACTTTGCCTCTTTTTGGGAATCAGTCTGCCTTCTTAGGCCTTAAAGGAAAGGTTATTCCCTTTGTCCCTTGCTAAAGTCTGCACTAGAGGGGCCATCTCTGCCGATAAAGACTGCAAGTCAGGGTTGTCTCTGGGACCCAGCTCTTCTAGCCACTTCCTCTTTTCCGTCAGGAGTTTGAGATGTTTCTGGAGTCTCTGTCACCTGGCAAGCCTGGAGGAGGCCCCTTAGAGGATTTTATAGGTGATTTGGGTTTAGGACACTTCTTCCCCATAAAGGCTTTGGTTTTACCCTTTGCTGGAATTGTACCCTGGTATAATACCCTTGCTTTTCTGGTCTGAACACTTGTCCACGGTCCAGGAGGATCTGCTGTGTCCAAGACAAGTCCTAAAGTTGTTAAGTCATTGCCTAGCAGGACTGTTCCTGAGACCCCAAGTTGTACACTGACAGGAATAGTTGCAGCCATGTTATTTACTGCAAATGCAGCTATAAAAACCCAGTAGGAGGATAAACAGTTTCACTCACTTTTTACATAAAATTGGGGTCTTGAATGTGTGTATTTTACATGTATGTGTTCAATGCAAAAATAATTCTATTCCGTTATTAAAAATAACTTCATCCACATAAAATACATCAGTAAAAATACAATTCATTTATCAAAAAGTGCTCAAGGGGTTAGTTCATGTACAGTGTCATCTCATTTGTACATCTACCTAACCACAAGTGTTTGAAACCTAACACTACTTCAAAACTGTGTGTGTGTGATCAGCATCCCATTCTTTGCTCACAAACCAGTTGCGGTTCACCTATGAGGGCCCAGATTATATGTGAACTGGGCAGGTTAGGAAGCAGAACAACATAGCATCTCCCTAGGTGCTCTGCATGACCAAAAATGCCATTTAATGTCACTTTTGAGAACAACACCTCCTGTCAACCTGTGTTTCGGCTACTGACAGGATACGTCCACAAACATACTGTCCCTTTATTCCATCCATTCAGCCTTCATCAGCACAATCATATTTTTACATTAGTCGATGAAGCCCTTGTGTACTTCAGCTGGAAAAGCTTGACCATCTGCAAAACAACGAACACACACTATCCCAACATCATAATTTCAGTAAAGAAGCTACCCTGACACACACAATGGATCACAAATAATCAATACTGTAACTCACTTAATTATTTTCAGTAGTGTTGTAATTCTGTTTCTCAGCCTACTGGCACAATATGCTAAATTCCATATTTCAATGATGCCTGGCACTTGTCCAAACTTGCATGAGCCCATTTGTTCCTACATGATCCAAAACACAGAGTATCCCACAATTCTGCACACATTGTGCTACTATTGCTAATATAGTGTCATAAGATACATTACATTAATCTTGTACAAATTGTGCTCTAATTGCATTCTATCATCCCTAATAATCTGCCATTCTTAGTTTCGGAAGTCTAAGGGAATGTCTGTGATTTATGCTCAATTAACAAGCCAGGGTGTGAAAAATAGTATCCCTGTGGTGTAATTGGTTACTACTCCAGACCTTGAATTAGATTCTAGTGGAAGGCATAACATATCACAGAATGAACACCATTAGTGACCAGGCAGTACAAGAATTGTTATGCACTGTTGATATATTCTTTCAAGTACATGTTGAGTTTATCCATAGCAGAAAGCCACATAGGAGATTAATGAAGAGTAATGTTGGTACTGAACAGCATGTATTCATATTTAGATAAGCAATGGGAGAGTATTTGGGTTCCTAAAATGCAATGTCCTAAAGATTCTGATCAGTTTGATATTATGTATCTGAAGGTTTGCTGGAAAATGGGTGTTGAAGTATCACTCAATTCAGCATAGTGTACACTCCACATCAATACACTGGCGGTTTATGGACTTTGGAAGTTGATTGGGGGAGACTTGTCTTTCCTAAAACTACCATATGCTGCACAATCTACACCCGTAACCTTAAGGCGCTCCATGATGGCATCACGATTGTGCGTGATGATGGTATTACGCTATGTTGCATGTTGACATAAATATGGTGGCCATTTTGAGCTTCGTTCTCAAATTGATGCAGTGATGGCACAAAGGAACATGTGAACTCTATCCCTGAATGAGGCACGTGTGAGCTCTTGCTGGGCTTTGTGGTACCATCAGTGACATTAACTGCTACTCTGGAAAAGTCGTTTTTTTATCATAGTTTTCACGGGAAATGTTTGCACAATATATCCTTTATTTAGGCACCACTCACAAGGGATGAGAAATGTACAAGAAGGACTGGGACTGGAGTCAGTATTGCTCCCATGACAAATAAGAAGTACCCCTAATTGCCCCTAGGAGCTTTTAGGTAAGGCTTGACAAAACACTAGGATGTCCTCGATGTATAAAATCTTTCTCAGAGGATCTATTCTGTTACTAAGTGTAATCCCTTATGGGCTTCTTTGAAGAATATACAATCCATTGGCAAGTGTTAAATATATCTACATCTACAGTGAAGGTGTTGTGATGTATCCTGCAGGAAGAAATAACAAGGGAGCCACTACCTTATCCTGACCCTGGGGGTGATATTATCCGGGAGAATCAGCTAGGAGGATAGGGTGTCCAAGGAAGTGGGAGGGCACTGTTGGGAGGGACACAGTATCTTTCACCCTCAGAGGCGGACGAGTCAGTAATGCCTGAATATGTAATGGCTTGCTGTCAGAGGGAGCTGTTCTTTCCCAAAGATATTCATGTGGAAGATGATAGAATGTGTTCGACCAATCCTGTATTGGGAGTGTGAATCCACTTCCCAAAGTCATATATACATGTAGAAGTGGACGCTCCCATGTTCAGCAGGGGAACATTCTAATTCCTGCAGAGAATCAAACTATTCAGTAGCATCTTGTGAAACTCCTTTGAAAGGTGTTAATTAAGGATCAAGATAAAGATGTGAATAATTATCCCCTCAAACGGAACAACTTGTGCATTGGTGAATTCAAGTCCCATAATGCTAAATGTACTGCATCAAGGAAGATGAATGCAGGGGTCCTAACCTGCCAGTTTCAGGTTAATATGGTTAATGACTCACACCTGAGCAAAGCAGGGAGACATAAAAGGCCCCCTCAGGTGCAGGCCACAGTAAAGACTAGCAGTGGAAGGTGGAGTGGTTGCAGGGACTCCCCATTACAGAAGGTGCAGCTGAAGAAGCTTAGAGACACCGGAACTGTTGTGGCTTGCAATACGAATGCCGGTTCTGAGAGAATCTTTTGCTTCAGAGACCTCAGATGCAGAGATTGTGCAGCAGGAAGCATTAATTGTACAAGCTTTCCCCATTAAGATTGTGGTTGCAATGATTGTGCAGTGGGAAGCATTATTTTTTATAAACTTCCCCCTGAAGATTGTGGTTGTAGAGGTAGCGCAATGGGAAGTGTGAAGCCAAGAAGCCTTTCCCTCGGCGAGGCAGACTCCAGTGGCTGGAAAGCACCAGAGAGCCTTAGGAGCAAATAACGCTCTTGTTTTTGTCAAAGCAGGCCACCGAAAATTGAGTGAGACTGTTTTCAAAATCGCCCATAGCAGAAAAAATCAAGAACCTGAAGGCAGCGAGGCGAGCGGATGCGCACAGTAAACCCTGTGAGTTCACTTGTGTGTTGTGACCCCGGAGCACTCTGTAACCACCCGCTACCCCGAAAAGGGTCTTTTGAATATTAAACCACTAGAAAATAAGTAAAATGGCAGAAACATAAGTATGAAGTATGTCAAACTGATGAAAAGCAGAAAGATAATTATTTTGCATAACAAGCAAATGTAAAGTGAAGAACGTGGCAGTATAAGATCTTGGCAAGTAGACCATCAGAACAATTACCAATAGTACAAGGGGGGAATATTGCTAGAAGCAAATATAAACAGCAATTGCCAAAGCCAAGGAATGATTAAGAAACAAGTTATTTGTAAACCCTTTGTCAGAGGAAGCGAGGCAATATAGACAACTGACCTAAATAAGCATTGCCTAAGCAAAGGGGAGCAGAATTGAGAAAAAGCCCTTGTCGTCGATGCTTGGTGAATGCAAGAGGGGGGAAACAAGAGTGGCAAGAAGGCTGCCCTTCTGACAAAAGATGTACAGGAGGAGAGGAGCATAAGCTGCATTGCAAGTGGAAATCAAAAGTGTGGAACAAACAACATCAATGTGTCTCATGTTTTCCCAAAAGAAGTAGTCCAAAATTGTTGTTGATCAAATTATAAGACTTTTTTGTGTTGTTTGAAGATACAATTAAACCACAAGAGTACTTGCAGAAGTAGTAGTAGTTTGCGCTAGTCCTGGCAAGTGAGTACACCTAGACAAAGGAAGCTTGTCATATAAGCCTGGCATGTGAGTGGACCACGCACAAGTAATTGAAGTACTGTGGCATGGTTGAAAGTGTTGAAGAAGTGGCAAGAATTTACAAGCATATTGTGAATTAATTGTGAAGACATCCTGACCAAACAACATTGCTGATGAAAGTATGCTGTAAATTATTGCAGAATCATCTTGAAGGAAGACTTTTAGTTGTTCTTGATAAACTGTGGAAACTCCCTTATACTGTGAAGAAAAGTTATGTAGAACTCACTGCTTCAAGTGGAGAGACCGAAGATGTGTTGAACACCGTGAAGTGTTGGTTACATTCAGTTGAAAGACTTATTGGAACTATATTGGAACTTTGTTGCAAGACAGGATTTCCTTACTCTTTTGAACTATCGATTGAAAACCTTATTGAATCTGGGGATGGGCGATTCACCTAGTTTGCAAGGAGCAACAGTCACTCGGTCTTGGATATAATTGCTGATTTAGTTGTATCTGAATTGCCATATGTTACCTTAATGAGTTTGTTCGCTGTGCATGTGTGAGGGTCAGCATCCTTTTATTAGGGTGTTTCTTTTATTTTGCTTTAGGCAGGGGATTCCTCATCAGGGTAGGGACAGTGAGACGTTTATCAAACCCTGTTTGAGTTGAATAAAATGCATCAAAAAGAAAGAGACCCTACAGTGGTATCTAGACCAGTCGAAAATTGAAATTGTCTCGACATTCAAGTATTTGGGAGTTGAAATCGACAGCACTAGAAAAGGATTAAGCATGCAGCAAACCTTATGGTCAAAGACCAAAAACCTAACTTCTCAACTACGTGCAGTGGACAGAAAATATGGAAAATACAGCCTACTTCCGGTTATTCAGTTCTACAAGTCAAAAGTAATTCCATCACTAACTTACGGCATGGATGCAACACCTGCAATTCCATCCTGTTTGTGGCCTAAATTGGAAGGCTATATCTGGAGAGCAGTACTAGGCCTACCTAAATCTACTGCCGCTGCAGCAATAAGACGAGAAATAGGTCTCCTTTCCCTAGAGGCAGTGGTGGCCCAGAGTACCATCCAACTCTTCAGAAAAATCCAGAATCCTGACAGCCTAGAAATATACCACATGATTGCCGTGGAAATCGCAAAACGAAGCAACACATTCCTAAACGACTGGATCCTTACACAAAAGCTCTTACTGCAAGAGATATCGGGCCTCATTACGAATCAGGCGGTAAGGGGTTTACGGCAGCGTAAACAGCGCCGACCCTTACCGCCTGATTCCGAGGTCCCTTAGCGCCATGGAGGTTTTAACACCTGCTTTTAGCAGGTGTTAAAATCCATGGCGCTAAGGGACCTTGATGTTAATTACGCCACCGTAATTTACGGTGGCGTAATTAACGCCTTCCCCACTCCCATTATGCCCTATGGGGCAAAAATGGGAATGGGGAAGGGTAAATGGGGATTGGGGACTTACCGCCCCACCAAGCTCGGAATGGGGCGGTAAGTCCGCCATCCACCATGGCGGAGTTGGGAACTTAGCGGCATGGACCATGGTGCTAATAGCGCCATGGTCCTCCGCCAAGGTCGTAATGAGGCCCATCTTGTTCTGAAGAAGAACTCATTCAAAATCCACTAAGAATAAAATCGAAAATGGAATGGCTAGACTGGATGAAAACAAATGAGAAAGCAGTTCGAACAAACTACTAGTCCATCTGCCATGGGTCTGCAACAAACTTAAAGAGCCTATGAGGTATTGCACAAAATACTCAAGTAAACTTTTAATGAAAACCTTATTGAAAGCCTGTCTAAACCTGCTACCTACTCAAGAAATCTTAGCAATTCGAACAGCGTCCAATCAAAAAGCATGCAGACTCTGCAAAGACCCTCAATCTACAGAATCAATTAGGCACCTCTTGATGACTTGTCCGACAATAGACCAAGAAAGAAAAGCTTTCCTTTGCCCCCTGTTCATAAACTCTTACGTCGACGATGAAAACACTTGGTGGAACCGCCTCATTACAGGAGCCCAAACTAGATGGCTAATAGCAGCGACCAAACTTCTAAACATCACCTTGGAGAAGGCCACTCAACCTCAACCGGACTAGTCTTTCTAGTTAGAAGAGGAAGATATTGGATCTCCTTCTGAAGTCTATTCACATGCAGAAATGTTCTTTCTTGGTCCATGCAGAGAATGCACAGTCAAAACACTAATATACTTACCAACAGGATCAAAACGTCTTTGTAAAAATCTAAATAGATTAAATGCAAATAAAATAAAAAAATAAAAAAAAATTAAATGCATCTTTTTAAAAAACTTCACAAATGCCATCCACCTCCAATTTCTGACCCCTCATGCATGGTATCAGCAGTGGGATCGGAATCAGTTGATACAAACTAGGGATCAAATATGAATATGGTATATTCTGATCAGACCAATATTGAGTCAGAAGAAGATTGCTATGGATGCACCTCCACCCTCCTTCTTAGGTCATATGCTCCTTCCTTAGACCATATATTTACCACCTCTACCACTGGGAGGATGTAAATTCTGATCATCTTTCCATCAGAGGAACTGGAAGAATAAGCGAGAACCCTAATAATCTGTGGCCTCTCCAGATGACTGTAGGCCTACATTTCTTAAACCTCAGGGCAAGTTATTAATCCAGTAAAACAACTGGGTGATGGAAATATGTAGCCTCTGTACTTTCCACAGAACTATGTAGTACCTGGGAAGGATACCTATTTGGTTTCCTTGTTACCAGAAGTGGAGTTTCATATATATATATATATATATATATATATATATATACATATATATATATATATTCAGTGAAAAAAACTTTGTTAAAGGGACGTTATGGTTCCAAGTAAAACCGAAAAACCCCTGAAATTCGCCAGTTATGGTAAGCTAAGCAACCATAACTCGCGCCACCACCGTGCACTGCTAAGACTAACACCCAGGATATCAATGATGACATGACAAATGTCATTGATGACATCACTGATGACATCACATGAGTATTTACTTTTCATGAAATTTCTGAACAAGGGATTCTTAATATAATGTTGAGAAAAAAGTGTCAAGGATCATTGCAATAAATATCATAAGCTAATTAGTGCATTAAATAATGCATTGATATAAATAGGATTCTATTATGAGGTTCTATCTAGTATGCTAAGCTACTCATGCAGAAACATAGCATTGTGTGCAGCATACATGATGAAGGTATAATATTCATAATGTTGATATGTTGAATAATGAAATGATAAATGTTTTCTTATTATAGTTTTGTGTACTGTGAAATATGTAATAAGTAGCAAATAAAACCCATGTATTACATAATTGCATTACTACAGACAAAACACAAAGAGACAAGAAAGTGAAGTAAGCAAAAAAGCAGAAGTAGTAGCAGAAACAATTCATAACCTAACTGATTATTTTCATGGAAATAAATGATTGCTCATAAATGATAGCCAGGAGGATCGCCTGGGAGCAGAGGGTCCCCAAGCGAACAGGAGGGCTCCATTGGGAGTGACACAGTAGCTTTCTTCCTCAGAGGAGGAAGAGTCAATAATGCCTGAATATGTAATGGCTTGGTGTCAAAGGAAGCTATTCTTTCCCAAAGATATGTATGTGGATGATGATAAAATCTGTTCTTACCAATCATGTATTGGGAGTGAGAATCCTCTTCTCAACGTTATGTATACATGTAGAAGAGAAAACTCCCATGTTCAGCAGGGGAACATTCAATTTGAATCTTTAAATGTCAACTTATTAGATTCTGAGAGTTCTACTTCCCATAGAAAATCAAACTATTCCGTAGATTTGATTTGATTTTTGAATTTTTAACACGCATATCCCGAAGGAACCAAGTGGCATGCCACATGTAGGCACAGATTTGATTTATAGTACATTAAACATGGTGATAGCTACTCAAAATGCAATCTTACTCAAACAGGAATGTTTTGAGCTGTAGAATCTTGTAAAATTCCTTTTAAAGGGATAATTAAGGATAAAGATGAAGGTAGTGAATAATTATCACCTTAAAAAAACCGCTTGAGCATTGGAGACTTCAAGTCCCATAATGCTAAAAGTGCTAGGACGAAGAAGAGGGATGAGAGGCCCTACCATGCCAGTTTCAGGTTAATGGGGTTAATGACCCACACCTGATGGAGGCCGGGAGGCATAATAGCCCAGCGTGGGTGCGAGTAGCAGTGGAAGGTGGAGTGGTTGCAGGGACTCCACATTACAGAAGCTGCAGCGGAAGGAGTGTAGAGACGCCATAATTGCCTTGGCTTTCAGTATAGATGCTGGATCCTTTCCTTCAGAGACCTCAGGTGCAAAGATTGTGCAGCGGTAGGTGTTAATTGTACAAGCTTTCCTACTGAAGATGGTTGCAGAGGTTGCGCAGTGGGACGTGTTATTTTTATAAGCTTCCCCCCCTGAAGACTGTGGTCGCAGAGATAGCACGGCACAGAACGCTCCTGTTTTGCTCAGCACGGGCCACGGAAAACTGAGCAGGGCTGTTTTCCACATAACCAGGAGCAGAAGAAGTCAAGAACGTGAAGGCAGCGAGGCGAGCGGAAGCACGCATCAAACCTGGCGAGTTAACTTGTGTGTTGTGAACCTGGAGCACTCCCAGTGATGTCATTTGTCGGGGGTTGCCATGGGTTACTGTCGCAGCCGTGACCCCCGCGGTCTCCTTGGGGACCCTGTATTGAAAAAAAGAAAAAATGGAAGCTCCAACAGACTTGCTATTTCAGTGGTGGAGCAAAGGGAGTTGCAAAGGGGGCACAACCCCCTTGGCCCACCCAGTGTCCCAGTGTGACACCCTGCTACACCGGTGTAGCCACACTTGCAGTTAGGGGATGGAGAGGTAACAACATTCCCTCGATAGCGGTGCATAGCAGGGTCCCTCTAATCATGTGACTTGTTTTCTATGGCACGTTGTAGGACGTCACATCACATTCTTGACTCAAGCGGGAATAGGAAAGCAGTAGTCTAAGCGCACACAGACGGTGCCTGAGAAAGCTGACACAGGAATCTGATTCCTTTACTGGAGGGAAGACGACACCAAAACTGAATGGAATTGGAAAGCTAAATTTAGAAAATAAAACTGTATGCATGCCTCCAGTACATGTGAAATAAGTGTTGTGTGTGTTTGTGAGGTATGTTGAGTGTTAGTGACTGTGTGTGAAATGTGTGCATACTGTGTGTGTTTGGGAGGGTTGTGGTTGGCCTCCTGTATTCTCTGCTCGCCTGCTCTTGCCGTCTTCACCTTTCTCTCCTACTCATTCTGCTCTCCTACTAACCACACCTTGCTCCTCTCTCCATCCCAATTCGATGTATAATCCTCCCCCTCCACTCTTCTTTCTTGACTGCACCACTATACTTCGTCTCAGCCCACCATTGCAGTCAATCTCCCCATATCCTGGAACCTCAATGTATCAGATAAAAATATCAAAGCCCAAGGTGACCTCTCCTTGAGACTTGTATATGTTGTGATATTCACGTGTCCTCCAATTGTGTGTGTTAGGGAGAATTCTCCAGAATGGCTAATTTCCCTTACCTACTGAGTCTCGCAGCAGCTTTGCTGGATTTCTAGGATTTATTGTTTCACCTGGTAAGAGTGTGAGTCATTTTCCCCACTCTTGCATGTGTTTTGCTGTGTGTGTTTAACATTTTTGTCTTCATAGACTGTGGAGCCTCACCTACTCCACATGCATCATCTTTTTATTGTGTGTTACACAGCACCTTCAGTGCAGTGACACAGGGTTGTCTTTTAGGCTTCCCAACTCAGACTCCATTTTCTGGGACTGACTACTGTCTCCCAGAGCATGTAAAGGTGCCATTGACTTTATTAGTCTTTTTAAATCCACAGACCGAGTACAAACCATTTTTCATGGACTACTGGAAAGAGTTAATACTTATCCCTTTTTGCCTGTTTCTCTTGGAGCATTGTTTTGCTCCCTTTTCATCAAGACTTGGCTGGTGGCAGTGGTAACTAACCTATTTTTCCTACCGCGATTATCTTAAATAACCTTGGTATTGTTTTAGGCTATCTTGGTAGCCTCGAACTTAAATCCGCTAGACCATATACGTTTTTATACCGTTCCGACTGGGTTTATTCGCCATTTCTTTTTGAAAATGTCTTTCTCGTGTTTTTCTCTGTGCGCCAAACCAGGTTTGGTTCCTTTGTTCACCGTCTCTTCGCGGGCTTCTACACAGAAGCCCTCCTTAGGCACCTGAAAGTCTGGGTAGGCAGATTGTGAAGGAGGGTTTTAGGACCCCTGCCATGGGTTCCCTTGGTAACCTAAGTCGCACTCCTGTTTGATTGGCTAGGTGACTGTCCGGCCAGGACAGTCACCCTGCTGTGTGATTGACAGCCAGGCTGTGTGAATGGGGGAAAACTGCATAAAAAGCTGGTCTCTAGGTCTGGAAAGGCAGAGTCGCCACTGGAACGAAATGAGGAGCTGACGGAAGAGGACCCCTACCACGACTGAACTGCCCGGTGAAGCCCTGCTGCAGGTCTGAATTTTCAAACTCCAACGACAGAGAAGATCCTCCAGGAATCTTCTTCCCCTGAGCTGGTGGGACCAACCAGTTTCTTCCCTGGGCAGTGCAGGACCCTCCAGTCTTCCTACTTCATGTCAGTCCGACAGCCGCTTCAGGAACCGTGAGCCTGCAGAAACTGCCAGGAACGTCCGCTTCAGCTACAGCTTCTTCTCCATTTAAAGGTACTGTGCAAATCCGGTTGTTCGTTTCGTCCAGCTGCGGCGAAAGTGTCTGAAATCTTTCTCCAATCCAAGGGCTTGTCCTTCTCTACTCTTTAAACTAACTTTTCTGCTGACCAACTTCATCCGGAACTCTTCGCAAAGACTGATCTGTGAACTACCCTGAACTGTGTGATCTTGAGCAAAATACTTTTGTCCTATTGACTTTGGCCCTAAGCCTTTTTGATTTGATTCCATCACTGTAGTTCCTCTTTCTAGATTGCCTTGCTTACTTACCTGTTGGTGCTGCTCAATTTCTGCCTAACTTTGTCTTTCCCTCCCTTTTTACATTTCTAGAGTGCCATTTTGCTCCCACTTCATTTTGTGAGCTTAACTTGTCTGGGAACTATTGGGAGTGGTGTGGTGTACTAAGAGTGTGATTTTTGAACTGCTTTACTTTAGTGAAAAGTTATACAACTGATGTGTAAATAAATGTATATTCTTTTACTCAGAAACCTTGACTCAGTGTTTGTTTGAATCATAGTAATTGCTGTCCTTTGTGTAAACTATTGATACTGCTCATTTGCTCTTGAGATAGGCCTGGCTGCTCAGCCATCGCTACCACTTTTAATGTGTAGTACAGGCTTGTACCAAAGGTGAATTTGTACTGTCACTTGTAGTCTTAATTGTGTGTGGTGTTCCCAAACGGTACTGCATATAATTCTGCCTAACAGTGTGAAATATCACCAACGTCCTCTCGCTCTTTCACCTCTTTGCCTGAGCCTCCTGCCCCACCCCCTTCACCAAGTTCTGGCCCTTATTCTATGCATACTTTATAGTGCAAAGTGCTACCCTGCACCCCCAGTGCCACCCCCCACCTCCTTTCCCTGCAGCTACTGCCATTGCTTTGACCGGGTCGTTGTTAGAAGACTTAGCTTAGCCGTCATTCAGTGTCCTTTTCTATCACTGTATTTCAGACAACTTGTGATTCTTGCGCCTACAAAACTAGGTGAGGTTTGTGATATCCAATCCCTGCATGCAGAATGCCCAGGCGCGCCTCGTAGGACTGAATCTACACCATCCCATCCTTCTGTTCACCAGAGTTGAGCGTTCTTTTTAGGGACTTCTTTCGGTTTGCTTAAATTCATAGCAATTGAACGGAAGGAAACAGCAGGAAGTAAAATTGGTTCAGAGTAAACAGATCAGGGTTCTGAACCTTAACGCCATGGAGAAACTGGAGAAGAGACTTTACAGACTTGAGCAGGGTAAACTTAATTCATTGTGACATTTCCATTGTTTTAATGGCCTCTGTGTGCAATCCATGTTTCTGATATTTAACAAAGAAGAATGTGTACGAATCGTGTTTAAAACGACAGGGAAACTTGATGTCCTTGGTACAGTTTCCGTATTGCAGTGAAGGGGAAGTTTTTACTCCTGGTTGATAAGGTATAATTTTAATGATCTGTTTACGTTCCTCAAGAAAAGCTTATATTATTAAGCACATCAATATTCATATTGTATTGTGTACGTGCTTAACATGTTATTGCCGAGATGTGTGATTGCAATAGTGATGATATCTGCCACCACTTTTGCAAAAAGTCACTTGTCAATTTCAAAGATGCGTTGCAGTAGTTAAATATTCAGTGCATTAACCCATGTCTTTATAGGACATCTGGAAAACTACTTATCTAACAACTGAATGCAAGACAATGGCCCTCATTCCGAGTATGGAGGTAGTCATGGCGCTATTTGCGCCATGACTACCTCCCGTACCGGTACCGACTCCGACTTGGTTCAATGGGGACTTACCGGTGTGGTCCAACCTTTGCGGGACTGGTAAGTCCCCATTGAAAAATCCATTCCCCATTCCCATTTGAGCCCCCATAGGTCTCAATGGGAACGGGGAATCAGCTAATGACGGTACCATTATTAGCTCTGAAGTCCCTTAACGGGTCCCGTCCATAACGCCTGGTCAGACCAGGCGTTAAAGGAGGGACCCACTAAGGGACTTCGGAATAGGGCGCAAAGGGTTTACCGGCATCAGTGACCTTACTGGTGCCGGTAATCCCTTTGCGCCCAACTCGGTATGAGGCCCAATTTTAAGCCCATTTACACTTGCTTAATGGATCTACTACTCCTATCATGTGCAAAGTATTGTGATAATGTTCATGGCAATGCCTTCAAAAGCATGGGTGTTCACACTATCTCAAACAACTGCTACACCAAACTGGGACATTCAGCACCTTTCATCCCGCCACGGGCCTGCTGTATACCCTTGTGAATGATGAACCTGAACCCAATGTGGTGTGTGGTTTGTAAAGCACTGGGATTTGGTCAGATCATTCAGATCTATTTTCTCACCTGCACCTTTTTGAGCTGCAGTTGGTGGTACGACTAACAAAATGAAGCACAAAGAAGGGTGACTGCCATCTTGCCATTCATACCGTACTGGGAGCCACTGCAGCATACTGCCTTGACTGGGTACTGCCACCTGCGAGCATGGCACCTGTCACTGTCCACAGATGATATTACTGACCCGCAATCAGAGAGACGTATTTCGATGTTTGTCCTGCATTAAAGCATTTTACGTTACCGGGTGATTCTACCTATCAGAGGCACCCCACTTCCCCTGTCTTCCAGGCGGGTCCTGCTGTCACCAGTACATTTTCCGATAAGAGTTAACTGATTCTCAGACTCAAATAAGTGATATGGCATTAGTCACCCGTGTTTCTGCCAATGGATATGATGATTCCTGTAAACTTTGTCTCTCACTGAGAGCTTTTTGGAGGATAACAGTTTAAGATGACGGAGGCATGATAAATGCTACAAAAAAAGTCCACTTACTTGGTATGGCTCTCCCTCTGCCCAATGATCTTTATTTACCCTCCTTTTTGTGCCTTGGTGCATGCACCTCAGCCTTCTTGGGCCCTGCCTCATCGCTTCTACCACCTGCCTTGACTGCTCTCCTTTGGAGAGAACCCCTGCCAACGTGAGTGGAACACTGTATAACCAGAGGCCTACCATCCATGTGCACTGCTCTCATGGGCACTTTCCACCAGCTCCCATGACACACCCACCTGGTAAGGCTCTCCATCTGCCCAACCATCCTTATTTGTATCTATTTACCCTCCTTTCCATGACTCAGCGCTTGCAACCTTGGTGTTCCTGGGTCCCGGCTCCTTCCTCCCACCACCCACCTTGACTGCTGTCCATTGGAGGGAGCTCCAGCCCAGGTGACCAGAACACCTTCTCTTCTGGGACTCTCCCAGGGAAGCCTTGCCTGGGCAGCCGGCCAAGGGAAGCCAGCCAAGGGCAGCCGACCAAGGGCCAAAGGCAAAGGGCAACTGCTACTGTATGTGTGTGCCTGTACATGCCAGGAGCTTGACAAAGCATTCTACTGCTACCACCAGGTATGGTGGCAAGAGTAGTGAGTTCAGCCATCACTGAGCCCCAAAAACCCTGCACTTTTACATTATATTACATTATTATCAACTCAATCTGCCATTGTGTTGAACCTGCTGAGCCTTTTTGAAATCTTGCTGTGCTCTATGGTTTTATTATTGTGTTGACTCATGGCATTGTTTGAAATCTTACTACACTCAGAAGTCATACTAGGTGTACTATTAGACTACAGCCATGGTTGAATCTAGGAGAAGTTTAAGAGTATTGACACTGTTAAAGACATGTGACATTTACAATAAAGCCACTGTTGAATCTAGAATATCTATAGATTGTAGCCAATTTTGAATACAAGCAACGTCTACATCACAATCTCAGAGTTGAATCTAGGAGAAGTTTCAGAGTACATCCCCTGTTGAATACATGTGACATCTGTATCATAACCACTGTTGAATCTAGAAAAAACTGTCATAGTTCAGCCATTGTTGAATCTAGGAGAACTCATAAAGTATAGTCATTGTTGAATATAGGAGACGTTTCAGAGTATAGCCACTGGTGAATACATGTGAAATCTACAATATAATCACTGTTGAATCTAGAAAACTATCAGAGTATAGCAACTGTTGAATCCAGTAGAACCCTCAGAGTATAGCCACTGTTGAATCAGGGAGTACCTTCGGATTACAACCACTGTTGAATCTATGAGAACTAACCTAACCGAGTATAGCCACTGTTGAATCTAGGAGAAGTACTATCGCTACTGTTGATTTCATGTGATCTAAGCATAGAACACCAAGGGGGGCTATTGCCTCAGTTGATAACTATCCAAATACAAAACTGCAAGGGCCTACAAAGGGAGACAACTATACAAGGCCCCTCAAGGGAAGACCTAACCACAAACCACCACAGGTCACCAAGGGAGGCGTTTGCAAATGTGAATCCGAACAATTACAAACCACAGGTCACCACAGGAAGGTCACTGTTAGGGAGAATTCTCTGTTTAGGCTGAATTTCCTAACCTAGTGAGTCCCTCAGCAGCTTTGCTGGATTTCTGGAGTTTGTTTTTTTCTCCTGCCAAGAGTGAGACTCCTTTTTCTCCCACTCATGGACGTGATTTGTGGTGTTCCTTTGAATGTTAATGTGTTTTATGGGCTATGGCGTCCTTTACTCCATAGGGTCGCATGTGTTTTTACTATGTGTGTTACACAGCACCCTCCGTGCAGTGACACAGGGGTGTCATAGAGACACCCCACCATAGACTCCATACCCTGGGACTGACTACTGTCTCCCAGGGTATGTAAAGTCACCATTGGCTTTACTAGTCCCAAATTATGAACAGAAACCAGTACAAACCATCATATTGTGGACGTACTGGTCGGGGAAATTCTATTGCTTCGGGGTCTGTTAGTCGAGGGGGCATGTCGCCGTCCCCCCTGATTGAGTTTTGGCTTGTGGCAGTGGATGCTACTTTTTATATTCGACCGCAAATATATCTCTATGGGATTTTCCCATTGTTCGAGGCTACCAACTTTAATTATTTAATTCTCATAGCCTCGAACACACCGCCGGTTTATTTATTTAATATTAATTCGCCGGTTGGTATTTTTTGCCAGGACTCGATTCTAAAATGGCATTTGTGTTCTCTTCTGTGACTCCAACCCAAGTCGAGCCCTTTGTTCCACTTTTTGGCGGGCTTCTCCACAGAAGCCTCCAAAAGTGGTGCCACTCTGTCTGGGTACCACAGTAGGTGTAGGAGGGGGTTTAGGCACCCTGGACTGAGTTACCTTGGTAACTCAAGTCGCACTCTTGTGTGATTGGCCCAAGTGGTGAGCCGGCCAGCTCACCACTTAGCATGTTTGATTGACAGCTAGGCTGAGTGAATGGGGGTGTGCTGCATAAAAGCAGGGCTTTTGGGAATGGAACTTTAGAAGTCACCACAGGACCTGAGAATCCAACGAGGGAGAAGCTGAGCCGACCTGCTACGACGACACCACCGGTGGAGCCCTGCGGAACGAATCACCACTTCCCGACGACAGAGAAGATCTCCCGTCTGGAGAGTCTTCTTCCCCTGACTGGTGGGCACAACCAGTTTACCTTCTTTTCCTCGCATCGCAGGACGTCTTGTGGTCGAATTGCCCGTGCCAAGCACCCTGGCAACCGGATAGCCACTTACCACTGGACCCCGAATAAAAGGACCGCTCCTTTTTGACCTGAGAACTCCGCGGCTGGTTTCTTCCCTGGCAGTGCAACGGACTCCTGTCTTCCTCCCCGACGAGATCCTCTCTTCCCCCGGACAAAGCACTGACTTGCATCCGCTGCCAGGAACAACTGCCCCCGCTGGAGTATTCTCACCACTTTAAGGTACCGTGTCCGCCAGGCCTCCCTTTCTAAAGATTGCTACAAGGTAATAATAATCCCTTAACCTTCTTGTCTGGGCTGGCCGCCTTGACCATCTAACTGGTCCCTTTCTTTTGGTCCAACTCTTTCTGAACCTTTTCGAGCCTTTTGTGCACTTTTCAACCGTGTGACCTTGGACACATTTCGTTCTGATCCTCTTAAAGTGGATACGGCTTTCTGAACTCTAACTTCACGGTTTGACTCTGCCTTCCTATCTTTCTGTGTTCTTTTGAAAGTGTTGGGATCTGTTTCAATTTATGCTCTGCCTTTCTCTCCCTTTTAAACCGAATTATTAGAGTGCCATCTACATTAAGCGCTCACCGCAGTCTGAAAATAAGTGGGGCTTTACTTAAGACTTGTCTAATATTCTTTTAAGGGAGTGTATATCTTTTAGTGACCGTGTTTTTGAACTGCTTAATATTAGTGCCTGTGTGTTTTATTAGATGTGGTTTTAAATAAATAATTATATCTCTTTACACCAAGCTCTGGTCAGTTTTTGCTTGTTCTACTGTGTTCATTTGACCTATTGTGAATACTCTGTATACTGCCTAACTCTTCTTGAGGGAAGTCTGACTGCTCAGCCACAGCTACCAAGTGAATCTGTGTGGTACAGACTGCTACCAAGTGGGTTTACTGCCAAACACCTGTAGTCTTAAATCTTTTGCAGTGGTCCCATAGGGAACTGCACAGGTTTCTGCCTAACACTGGTGTACAGTGGTGGGATTTCTATTGAGTATACACTTTAGTGTGCTTTTTGAATACTTTAGGACAACTAACCACAAAGCTTAGCACTACAAAAGCTGATTGTCTAACTATGTCTGCTATGGAGAGTTATACCCTAGAATCATTGTCTGCCAAAACTGCTGATTGCTTAAATGTATTGTGTAGACATAAGAATCTCTCTGAGAAGGGCAAGAAAATTGAACTTATAGAAAGATTGTTAGAAAACCAAAGTCTGGGTGGTACAGAGGAATCTACCCCCCAGAAAATGTAGAAAACAGTGATGGTATTGATCTCAATCAAAGTCTTGTTAAAGAGTCAGAAGAGGAAAGTGAACCTAATGAAGTTAGCCACTCTGAGCCTCTGTCTGGCTTACCTACTGTACCTACTGTACCTACTGGGCCTATACCAGGTCCTACATGTAACCCTGCTCATTTTGAACTTGAAAAAATGAAGCTTGAATTAGAGTACAAACGTTTTATTGCTCAATCTGAAAGAAACCAAGAGCTAGAGTTCATAAGAATGAATGCCCAGGCTGAGCAGAAGCAAGCTGAGTTAAGACTCAGAGAAATAGAGCTTAATCATGAACTAGAAATGAACAAGTTGTCTGTGGAAAATGCTTCTCTCTCCTCTGGTTCCTCTAGGAGTTCCAGTCCCAAAAGACCCTGGTTGCCTAAGGAATTAGTGGGTATGTATGAACCTAAGTTGGATGTGTTGGATTGGTTAAAAATGTTTGAGTATAATCATGGGCTCCAAGACATCACAGGGAATGAGTTACTTCCCTGGTTGTTCTCTAGGCTTCCCCTTGTTGCAACTGATGTGGTAATGGAGTTGGGGGAGGTGGATAAGAAGGATTATGAATGTGTGAAACTAGCTTTGACAGCTAAATTTGGGAAGACCCCTTCCCAGTACCTTAAGAGGTTTAGGACCCTCAAAAAGCATGATGGTACCCCTTGGGCTACCTGGGTGAGTGAAAGTTTGAAAAACCTAGAGGGATGGATTAAGGGTTACAGGGTTAACACTTATGAAGGAATGAAGAATCTTGTAATGATGGAGTCAATTTATGATGCCTGCTCTCCTGAGCTCAGACAGCACTTGTCTGATTCAAAGGAATTGGATTCCAGGAAGTTAGCTAAGGCTGCTGACGTGTGGGTTGCCAACAGGGCCACTCACAAGGATTCTGGGGCTACTCAGAAAAAGGATGAGGGAAAACAGCCAAGAAAGGACTCCAAAGAGAATTCTAACAATTCCAATTCCAAAGAGGGCCCCAAACAAAACCAAAAGGGTAAGCCACAAGGGAAACCAAACCAGGCTAATGTACCTTCTGGTGCCAAATACAAGCCACCATTCCAGAAAACATTTGGTAAATGTTTTGTCTGTGGCTCTCCTGACCATGTGAAAGGAGATCCCAGATGTAAGGGTAAACCTTGAGGGGTCCAGCTTGTCTCCTTAGCCTTCGCTCCAGAGGAGGAAGTACAAATGGCAAGTGGAAACTTTCTATTGCTGGCTGATGAACCCATTGGAGTCTCAGCCAGTGTTTCTTTAGTGTCTCTGGGTTTGTGGGAACAACAGAACTTAGATGTCTATAATTCTATCCCAGATAATACTAAAGAGTATTATAAGGACAGTGTCCAGGTGAATGGTCAGGAGACTCCTGCCATTAGGGACACTGGGGCCAGCATAACTGTGGTGGACAAATCATTTTTTCAGGCTGAGGATGTTGCTAAGGCAGCCAAAACGCCTCACCAAGTTAGCTGGAGGGCCTGTGCAGATGCTTCCCCAATTACCAGTTCTCATCCAGTGTAATGACATGACTGTGAAGATACCTGTCAGCATACAAAGTGAGGTGCCAGGAAGGGTTCTGCTGGGTAATGACTTGAAAACTCTTGAAGTAGTGTCACATACCCCCAGACCTCCTAGAAAAAGGTTACAGGAGCTCACCAGACCTGCAAGGGAGACAACGTGCCTTGAAACACCTGTGTATAGGCGCGTTACAAATGCCATATCATATCATATCATAACCATGAGAGGTGCTCCCAAGGAGATGATGAAGAGAGAGATCACTCCTGCTCCACTGGAGATGTCAGCTGCTGTCTCTAGGAAACTAGAAGGAAAAGGGAAACCTAAAACTTCTAAAAAGAACATCATAGCCAGCACTCCAGTGCAGCCAACAAGGACTTCCCTGAGGTTGTCCAAAGTTACACCAGTAACTCCCCCTCCAGCTGAGGCTGAGAGGGAGGTACAACCCTGTGTGGTTGAACTAGACTCTGAAGAAGAGCTAGTGGAAGGCCAGGAACTCATCGGAGATCTGGATCCTGTTGACCATCCTGAGCTGCAGTCTTTACTGGCAGAAAGTGGACCCAACAGGGCAGACTTCAGTAAGGAACAGAGAGAATGTCCAACTCTGGAAGGTCTTCGCCACCAGGCAGATGCTCAGGCTGAAGGGCAAGAGCCTGGGAAATATAGATTACACTGGGAAGATGGCCTCTTCTACAATGAACCAACGGAGTCTGCACCTGGGGACAACAAACGACTTGTAGTACCCCAAGAGAACAGACCACAGTTCTTGCAGTTAGCCCATGAGATTCCTTTGGCTGGTCACTTGAGTTTCAAGAAGACTAAGGAAAGGCTCTCACTCTACTTTTATTGGCCAAAGATGGGGGCTGAAGTAGATAAGTACTGCAGCAGCTGCCGCACCTGCCAGACTTCTAGTAAGGTTGGCTCCAAGAATGTGGCACCTTTAGTGCCTCTCCCTGTAGTGGGAGTCCCATTTGAGAGAGTAGGGATTGACATTGTTGGTCTCCTTGATCCTCCAACCTCCTCAGGCAACAGGTTTATACTTGTTGAAGTAGACCATGATACTAGGTACCCTGAGGCAATTCCTATGAGGACTGTTACAGCTCCGGCTGTGCCTAAGGCCCTCCTTGGTATTTTTACCAGGATTGGGTTTCCTAAGGAAGTAATCTCTGACAGGGGGTTGAATTTTATGTCCCACTACATGAAAGCCATGTGGAAAACCTGCAGAGTTACTTACAAGTTCTCAACCGCATACCACCCTCAGACAAATGGAATGGTTGAAAGGTTCAACAGAACCATGAAGAGCATGAGAGGTGCTTTAGAGGACCCCCTGAAAAGAAAGTGGGACCTTCTACTGCCATGCCTTCTCTTTGCTTATAGAAAAGTCCCTCAGGAGGGAGTAGGTTATTCTCCCTTTGAACTTCTTTATGGTCATCTGGTCAGAGGTCCATTGGCCCTGATCAAGGAGGGGTTGGAGAGTGCTCCTTCCCCCAAGCCAGAGTGACTGACTATGTGATAGGTCTCCGAAGGAGAATGTCACAAATGATGGCAGAAGCAAGTAATAACTTGAAAGCTGGACAAGCACTGGTCAAGCACTGGCATGACCAAAAGGCTAACATGGTTCAGTTTACTCAGGACCAGCTAGTTCTTGTTATGTTTCCAACAAGGCAGAGGGCCTTGCAAGACAAATGGATGGGACCCTTTAAGGTTGTGGGTAAACTTGGAGAGGTCAACTATCTGGTGGACTTGGGCAATCCCATGGAGGCTCCAACAGTTTTCCACACCAACAGCCTAAAAGCGTATGTCTCCAGACCTGATGTAGGAGCTTTGCTTCTAGCATCATCAGAGGAAGAAGAAGAGAGTGAAGCTCTTCCTGATCTCCTCAGAGGCTTACCTTTAAACGAAAAGATTGAAGGAGTAAATCTCTCTTCAAACCTGACACCTGAGCAACAGGAAGAGTGCAAATCTATGTTAAATCAGTTTGCCTCCTTGTTCTCACTTTCACCAGGCTTGACCCCTTGGGGACAGCATGACATACTCACTGGTGACTTTCTGCCAGTCAAAAGCAGAGGATATCGAATGTCAGAGAATGTAAGAACCCACATCAAAGGTGAGGTCAGCAAGATGCTTGATCTCGGGGTAATAGAGCCCTCTACTAGTCCATGGTCTAGCCCAGTTGTGTTAGTACCAAAGGCAGGATCTAAAGAACTTAGATTCTGTGTGGATTACAGAGCTCTTAATGCAGTCACTAAGACTGATGCCCACCCTTTGCCAAGGACAGATGAGTTGGTGGATAGACTTGGTGCAGCCAAGTTCCTCAGAACATTTGACTTGATGCCAGGCTATTGGCAAATAGCCCTGACAGACCATGCCAAGGAGAAAACTGCATGTTCTACCCCAGTTGGCTTATACCAGTTTAAGGTTATGCCTTTTGGATTGAAAAATGCACCTGCTACATTTCAAAGGATGGTAAACCAGGTTCTGAATGGGATGGAGGACTTCTGCATGGCATAATTGGATGACATAGCAGTGTTCAGCAATTCCTGGGAAGAACATGTGGACCACCTGAGATATGTTTTGTAGGCTCTTGGAAAGGTCAATCTGACCATAAAGGCAAGTAAATGCCAGATTGGACAGAGTAAAGTGGTCTACCTTGGACATGAGGTAGGATGTGGAAAAATAAGGCCTTTGCCCAGTAAGATTGAAGCTGTGCAAAATTGGACAACACCTACTTCTCAGACCCAGGTGAGAGCCTTCTTAGGCCTCACTGGGTATTACAGGAATGTCATTGAGAACTATGGGTACATAGCTTCTCCACTGAATGTCATCTCCTCTCCTAAATTCCCTAAAAAGGTTAGGTGGAATGTGGAATGCAATCAGGCCTTTGAAACCCTGAAAAAGGCTTTTGCCAAGCCCCAGTACTGAGAGCTCCTGACTACCACCAAACTTTCTTTGTGCAAACAGATGCTTCAAATGTAGGAATAGGTGCAGTCCTCAGTCAACTGGATGGGAAAGGTAGGGAGCACCCCACTTGCTTCATCAGTAGAAAACTGAAGGATCCTGAAACAAGGTGGGCAACCATTGAACAAGAGTGTTTTGCTATTGTGTGGGCTCTGAAGAAGTTTAGGCCAAAATGCTGATGGTCTCTCTAGGATGTATGTCATCGACTAGAGGTATGAGATTCATCCAGGAGTGGATTAAATCCTCCTATCCCTTAGTCTGGGGTGGGCGAGTGTTAGGGAGAATTTTCTGTTTAGGCTGAATTTCCTAACCTAGTGAGTCCCCCAGCAGCTTTGCTGGATTTCCGGAGTTTGTTTTTTTCTCCTGCCAAGAGTGAGACTCCTTTTTCTCCCACTCTTGGACATGATTTGTGGTGTTCCTTTGAATGTTAATGTGTTTTATGGGCTATGGCGTCCTTTACTCCATAGGGTCGCATGTGTTTTTACTATGTGTGTTACACAGCACCCTCCGTGCAGTGACACAGGGGTGTCATAGAGACACCCCACCATAGACTCCATACCCTGGGACTGACTACTGTCTCCCAGGGTATGTAAAGTCACCATTGGCTTTACTAGTCCCAAATTATGAACAGAAACCAGTACAAACCATCATATTGTGGACGTACTGGTCGGGGCAATTCGATTGCCCCGGGGTCTGTTAGTCGAGGGGGCATGTCTCCGTCCCCCCTTATCACGTTTTGGCTGGTGGCAGTGGATACTACTTTTTATATTCGACCGTGAATATATCTCTATGGGATTTTCCCATTGTTCGAGGCTACCAACTTTAATTATTTAATACTCATAGCCTCGAACACACCGCTGGTTTATTTATTTAATATTAATTTGCCGGTTGGTATTTTTTGCCAGGACTCGATTCTAAAATGGTGTTTGTGTTCTCTTCTGTGACTCCAACCCAAGTCAAGCCCTTTGTTCCACTTTTTGGCGGGCTGCTCCACAGAAGCCTCCAAAAGTGGTGCCACTCTGACTGGGTACCACAGGGGGTGTGGGAGGGGGTTTAGGCACCCTGGATTGAGTTAGCTTGGTAACTCAAGTCGCACTCCTGTGTGATTGGCCCAAGTGGTGAGCCGGCCGGCTCACCACTTAGCATGTTTGATTGACAGCTAGGCTGAGTGAATGGGGGTGTGCTGCATAAAAGCAGGGCTTTTGGGACTGGAACTTTAGAAGTCGCCACAGGACCTGAGAATTCGACGAGGGAGAAGCTGAGCCGACCTGCTACGACGACACCACCGGTGGAGCCCTGCAGAACAGACTCACCGCTTCCCAACGACAGAGAAGATCTCCCGGCTGGAGAGCCTTCTTCCCCTGACTGGTGGGCACAACCAGTTTACCTTATTTTCCTCGCATCGCAGGACGTCTTGTGGTCGAATTGCCTGTGCCCAGCACCCCGGCAACCGGATAGCCACTTACCACTGGACCGCGAATAAAAGGACTGCTCCTTTTTGACCTGAGAACTCCGCGGCTTGTTCCTTCCTTGGCAGTGCAACGGACGCCTGTCTTCCTCCCCGACGAGATCCTCTCTTCCCCCGGACGAAGCACCGACTTGCATCCGCTGCCAGGAACAACTGCCCCCGCTGGACTATTCTCACCACTTTAAGATACTGTGTCCGCCAGGCCTCCCTTTCTAAAGATTGCTACAAGGTAATAATAATCCCTTAACCTTCTGGACTGGGCTGGCCGCCTTGACCATCTAACTGGTCCCTTTCTTTTGGTCCAACTCTTTCTGAACCTTTGAGACTTTTGTGCACTTTTCAACCGTGTGACCTTGGACACATTTCGTTTTGATCCTCTTAAAGTGGATCCGGCTTTCTGAACTCTAACTTCACGGTTTGACTCTGCCTTCCTCTCTTGCTATGTTCTTTTGAAAGTGTTGGGATCTGTTTCAATTTATGCTCTGCCTTTCTCTCCCTTTTAAACCGAATTATTAGAGTGCCATCTACGTTAAGTGCTCACCGCTGTCTGAAAATAAGTGGGGCTTTACTTAAGACTTGTCTAATATTTTTTTTAAGGGAGTGTATATCTTTTAGTGACCATGTTTTTGAACTGCTTAATATTAGTGCCTGTGTGTTTTATTAGATGTGGTTTTAAATAAATAATTATATCTCTTTTACAACAGGCTCTGGTCAGTGTTTGCTTGTTCTACTGTGTTCTTTTGACCTATTGTGAATACTCTGTATACTGCCTAACACTTCTTGAGGGAAGTCTGACTGCTCAGCCACAGCTACCAAGTGAATCTGTGTGGTACAGACTGCTACCAAGTGGGTTTACTGCCAAACACCTGTAGTCTTAAATCTTTTGCAGTGGTCCCAGAGGGAACTGCACAGGTTTCTGCCTAACAGTCACTGCCTCTGGGAACCAAATACAACTAAAAAGCCACGGGACCACACAAGGAGAGATAGCCACTCAGGATCACACAAGGGAAGACTAACCACAGGACACCACAGATCACCACAGGGAGGCTTTCACCACTGTTGAAACCAATTTAAATACAAAAGCCCACAAAGGGAGACAATACAGGACCCCACAAGAGAAAATCAAACCAAAGGGCTTCACAGGGATGCTTTTGCAACTGTGAAACCAAAACACCTACACCAACAAAACTTCAGGTCCACACACAAGATGATCAAACTGAAGGGCATCACAAGGGAGGCTTTAGCACCTGTGAACTGGATACAACTACTACAACAAACCCATAGGTCTACACAAAAGAGAACTAACCAAAGGGCATCACAGGGAGGCTGTCACTAGTGTGAACCTGATACAAACACAACTACAAAACATTGGGAACCCAGAAGGACAGACAGCCACGCATGACATAAAAAGGAAATATATAACCACAGGCCACCACAGATCACCACAAGGAGGCTGACACCATTGTGCGCCTGATACAACCAGATATAATTACCACAACATAAACTACAGAATCCCACAAGGCAAGACAACCACAAGGAACCCTCAAGGAAAGACCACCCCATATCTCCACATGAAGTATCTCACTATTGTGAACCTACTACAACTAACCACCGAATGTAGTCCCTGACCACCAAAGGTAGTCATCAAACCACCAGGGTCAGTCCCCAATAGGGTTAGCCTTAGTGAGAGAGGTTAGTCCCAGACTGCCAGAGTTAGTCACTGCCAGCCAGGGCCAACCCCACGAAAAACCTGACCCTGTGATAGCCATCTCCCTCGTGTTAGAGCCACCCTCTGAACCCCTCCTCAAAATGCCCTGCACCTAAAAAGACAGACGCACAAGGAAAAAAAAGAATGAACGATTTGGAACAAGTTTAGAACTCCACACCTAGGAACATACGCATATCAAGGGATAACAAACCCACACACTCAATGGAAACAGGCCACTCACCAGAACAAGACTAAACTCGCTCTACCTAACACCCTACCTGTCAACCTACCACCCAATCAAACAATCATCTATCCTCAAGAACCACAAGCACATCAGCAGGAAAACCATAAAAAAATGACACAAATATGTCATTCATCACAAAAAAGTGGCACAACAGCATGCACCATCAATAGGAAGACAAGCTCGAAGAAGACGACAATCCAATAACAAACCTCAAAGAACTACTCAATGAAGACACAGCATTAACACACCTGAAAAAGCAATCCAGTGGTAAAAAATGACCAGCAAACCACGGAGATACACTGCTAAAGACCAAACAGACCACAAGAAACAGAAAGATACACTGCAAGCTAGTCAACACCAGATCAAAATCCAAGCACACAGCAGAAATATACGACCTGCTATGCAATGGAATCATAGACATGCTATTCCTAACAGAAATGTGGCTAACTCAAAACTACAGGGTAACAGTACAGAACTGCCTACTACTACTAACATACTGCCTACAACTTTGACCTGAAGCATTCCAACAGAGAAGGAAAAAGAGGAGGAAAAGTTGCAGTTGCATATAAGGACCAGCTAAAAATATAAAAAGCACCACCATTAAACATCCGAAACTGTGAATCAATCATCCTATACCTAACCTTAGATCCCCAAACCAACCTAACGTTTCTGCTCGTCTACAGGCCACTGACTTATGACACAACCTTCATACACACCTTCATGAATGCCATCACCATCATGGCCATTAAACATGATCACCTGATCATACTTGGAGACTTCAACATCTGGTTTGAAGAAGAGAACATCAACTCACCCAAGACACTAACTTATCAACTAGCTACAACAAATGGTGAATGGAGCAACACACGCAGCAGGCCACACACTAGATGAAATCTTCGGCAACAAAAACCTGGTCACAACTGCACCTCCAATATGAATCCTCTGGCGTGACCACCTCATCATAACATTTATGATCCAATCACCATCAAGAACACCTGGTAACCTAAAAAAAACCTCTAATTCTGAAAGGAAACAGGAGAACCATTTACAGTGTGGACCTAAACTCTAGACTGGAAGATGCAAAAACAACAATCAACATACTACACTCAGCCAGCATAGATGAAAGAACAGACACAATCCAAAAATGGATCATGAATGACATTGCACCAGAAAAACCCTTCACTCCCTCACTAAAGAAAACAATGGTAAGGCAGTTCATGCCACCTCTCAAAGAACTAAATGAACCCAACATGAAACTAGAATAAGAATGGAGGAAAAACTATGATCAACACAAAAGAAACACACACCAAAGACAGATTAGATAAGACAAAGCCGAAATACTCAATGCAAAAAAAGCATACTACAACAAACAGATCAAAAAATCAAGCAACACCCAAAAAGAAATGGTCAACATCACAAAATAAGAAATCAATCCACGTGCAACAACACACCAACCCGTACGCAAAAAACTATGCAATTACCTTGCAGGTCTCTTCAAAAATAAAATTACCAGCATCCAGCAAATCCTTCGGAGCAAGACAAAAAGCACCACTGAACACCTCAACCAACCTACACCAGAGCCAATGACCAGAACCAATGACTGGACTAAACCACCTCCAGCCAATTTTATCAGATAAATTGAACAGCATGCTGAGCAAAAGCAATAGAGCGGCTCTCCACTCACTAGCAACCGAAGCCGTGCAACCAACGTTCAAACTAGCATACATCAAGCCACTCCTCAAAGATATGTTGGGAAACACGGAAGACCTAACCAATTGCAGACCAATTTCAAATATCCCCTACTGGACGAAAATACTATAAAGCTATGTCTGTGAACAAATCTTGGAATATGTAGAAAACAACTGGCTGTTAGATCAGGCACAAGTAGGCTTCAGACCCATGAGTAGGCTTTAGACCAATGAGAGGAATGCAAAGTGCACTACTATCTGTATGGGATGATCTTAAGAGCAACACAGATTCCAACGTCAACTCAGCACTAATACTACTCGATCTCTCAGCAGCCTTGGACACAGTCAAACACGATTCACTCATGAAAAGACTAGAAGATATTGGGATTGGCAACACAGCTCTAAGCTGAGTAAAATCCTTTTTGTCAGAAAGAACAGAAAGAACCTGGATAGTGTCTTTCAAGCCAACACTGCGGAAAACAAGATGCAGAGTCCCACAGGGCACTTCGCTATCCCTGTTACTACATGACCGCTCTGATCAACCTCATCAAAAACATGGCCTCAACTGTTATAACTGTGCAGTTGACACTGAAATCATCAACAAAATCAATGCCTGTGAAGACCTAAACCCAACACTTACTCACTACCTCACTGAACTAAACCAGTGGATGAGCACCAACAAACTAAAACTCAACTCAAACAAAACCAAAATCATGATCGCACCCAACAACACACTGAACAACATTCACATTACATTGCCCACCAAGCTAGAAAACACACCAGAACCATCCAAAGTGGCCATAAAACACGGAATTCTAATGGATAATGAACTAACAATAGAAGAACAAGTCAACACAGTAGTAAATAAATGCTTCTTCCACATACACACAATCAAGAAGATCGTAACGTCCTTATATCTCTTTCACACAAAGCAAACACTCACCGTCATCTCTCTCATCATGCAAAGAATAGACTACGCCAACAGCATTTACCGCGAAATGCCAGAATACCTCATGAGGAAGCTACAGCAAATTCAGAACTCAGCAGCAAGTCTACTCCTAAGACTCACTATAAGAGAACACAGCACCCCAGCACTAACAACACTGCATCTGCTACCATTCAAAAAATACATCTTCTTCAAAACTCTCTGCATAACACACAGAGTGATCCATGTCCAAGGAGCGGAATTCATACAGGATGAAATCACCATCTACAAACCAACTCAAACACTAAGATCTAGCAACAACATCCGCCTTGAACCAAAACAATATGCAAAACATAAATGCGGGGGATCAGCATTTTCCTGCATAACGGTAAAACTAAGGAAATCGCTCCCAAAGAAATTATGAACAGCAGAATTTCACCTACAATTTCTGGAAGCTATTAAAGTCATGGCTTCTAAACACACTGAGCTGTTGAAATCACCAGAGAGAGAGACCCCACCAATGCAACGCAAGAAATCAGTACGAAACGGGACCACCCAAAGAAACATCTGATACTACAAAATAAGCCGAAGGGCTAACCCAATGCAAAAACAGCCCAGACAACCACTGACTAACCAAGTTAATATACATCTAAGTCTCTGCATAACCATGTAACGCTCACCTGATTCCCACGGAGGCGCGGGTCTTGGCAGGAAGCTGTCTGTGACTCGAAAAGTGATGTGCAGGACTCGATTGGCTTCAGGGGTCGAACCTCTTCGCACGGTGTGTCGGACTCGAAGAGTGAGGTTTCTGCAGGTGAAAGAATATGGGGGTTAATGGTCTGGGTTGTTGAATGTCCCTCTCTCTCTCTCTCTCTTCCCAGCTTTTTCGTAGAGCCCACAGGTCAACGTGCTCACCTTATATAGGTGAATGCTGGGCTCTCCATCTGCGTCTGGTGCAGGGTGCCGTTGCCAGTTCCTTCACTGGTGAAACACAGGCCTCTTGAATTCAGAGGATGGTTACCGTCGTTATCTGCACGAGCGGTGAGTTTCTGGACACCTTTTGTCTTTATAGTCTTTACATGCGTGGCACGTTTATATGCAGACTCTGTATAATGCCTTTCCCTTATGTATTGCAGGGCTCTTGAGATGAAAGATGAAGTGAAGCGCTTGGAAGTTCGTAAGTATGGCAAGCGCTCTAACTGTCTCTTTCCTTGCAGCTTAGTTCGTGTTAAGAGACGCCGGAGAATTCGCAGGCGTTTTATTGCGACGAGCGTGATGGACGTAAGTAAATACCTGCTTAATGTCTTTTCTTTTGCCTTTCAGATGTTGGGTTGCAGAGCCGGAGTCCGCGGAATGCCAGTAAGTTGTTAATGATACTTTGTCTTCACAGGCGGCGATGCAGAACGAAGAAATCCGGAATTCACAGCGTGCCGGTAAGTATGGTAATGCTTTTGTTCTTGCAGGTGGAGATGCGGCGTGAAGAAACGGCCGCAGCCGATGGATCAGGTAAGTAAGCACTGCGTGTAAAGTTCGCCTTGCTAACCTGTTGTTTCTGTTCTTTGCAGGTGCTGATGATGTCTGGATACTGAAATGGTAAGTAGGATTCTTGCAGGTCCAGGATCGGAAGAAGAAAGGCCGGAGCAGACTCGGTGAGCGTTCTGCTGCAGATGCAGAATAACACGAAGCACGCTTCATCTATTGGGTGTGGTTTAAATAGCCTTGGAGTGATGAGGCGTCTTCTTCCACGGCCCCGCCTAGGTAGGAAAAGAGTTCCAGTTTCCAGAAGAGTTCCAGTGCTGTATCCAGGGAGTGGAGCTGCCCCACCCAGGTAAGAAAGTAGTCCCCGTTCTCAGATGGCTTCTAAGTGGCTGGTAAGTAAGCAGCATGGTCTGCTGCAGGTAAGTCCACCCAAGCATCTTCACACCTATTATGAGCCCGGCGCTTCCAGTGCCGGGACCAATGGTTTTGATGAGCCTGGTGCCACCGGCGCCAGGACAAGGTCCAAAAGGTCCCAGTGGGGACCGGCTGGTGCTTAGGATTAGGGTTAGGGGCCTGCTTCCAAGGACGTTGGGCTGGTCCTGGCTCCTTGGAAGCAGTGTTCATGACAGTACCCCCCCTCAAGGCCCCTCCTAAGCGCGTCTTCTCCGGGGGTTTTGGCTTGTCGGGGTGATTCAGATGGAATTTCTTGACCAGACGAGGTGCGTGGACATATTCTGAAGGTTCCCAAGACCTTTCCTGGGGGCCGTAACCTTTCCAATCCACCAGATAATATAACTTAGATTTGGAGATCTTGGAGTCTAGGATGTTCTTAACTTCGAATTCAAGTTCTCCATCTACTAAAACCGGTTCTGGGAATTCAGTCAATCGGGTTTCTGGTTGTACTGGTTTTAATAAGGAGACATGGAATACTGGGTGTATTTTCATATGCGTAGGTAGCTCCAATTTGACAGCCACCGGATTAATTATGGCAGATATGAGATAGGGTCCAAGGTATCTCGGGATGAAGGTGCGGGGTCCCTTTAGAGGCAGGTGCTTAGTGGATAGCCAGACCTGATCTCCTACAGCGTAGTGAGGAGCCTCTTTACGGTGTCGATCTGCTCCTCTTTTGAATTGAGCTTTAGCTCTTTGCAGATGGGCTGAGGCTTCCTTAAAAGCACGGGTGATCTCCGAGTGCAAGTGATCCACAGCAGGTGCTTCGAATTCTTGGGGAGGATCCAGGTTAGAGGTTCTAGGATGGTGTCCATATAGTAGGAAGAATGGAGTCTTCCCTGTTCCAGAATGAATCGAATTATTGTAAGCGTATTCAGCGATCCAAAGAATATCCTTCCAGGGGTTTTCAGTTTGTTGGAGCATGCAACGTAGATATTGCTCTAGAGTTTGATTTGTCCTTTCGGTTTGTCCGTCAGTTTGGGGATGGTGACTAGTTGAAAGTCTTACATCAATTTGGGCTAGACGACAGCAACTGCGCCAGAAGTGAGAGATGAATTGACTTCCCCTATCGGAGACTAAAACCGAGGGAAAACCGTGTAGCCGAACAATGTTTTCTAAGAATTCTCGGGCCAATACTGAGGCTGATGGTAGACCCTTCAGGGGAATGAAGTGAGCCATCTTGGAGAATAGATCCACGACTACTAAAATGGTAGTATACCCCGAGCATGGAGGTAAGTGGGTGATGAAATCCATGGACAGGGTATGCCATGGACAGGGAGGGATGTCTAGTGGCTGTAATAGGCCGGCTGGTTTCTCCTTCTGACTTTTATTCTGGGCACACACACCACAGGAGATTACAAAGTCTCTAATATCTTTTTTCCATGACGGCCACCAGAAATGTCTTTTAATCTTTTCCATGGTTTTGGTAATGCCAGGGTGACCCTCCATTAGAGAGTCGTGATAACAAGAGATTACTTGTTTTTGTATTTTCTCACAGGGTAAATGCAATCGTCCTCGGAAATATGGTAGGTCTTGATCCACTGAGAATTCTTTCCCCTTTAATTGCCAATCTTGCAAATCGCCCGGAGTTAGGAGTGATTTAACCATGGTCTTGTTGTCTTCAAAAGATTGAGCGCTGACCAAACCCAAAATTCTTTGTTCTGGGATTATGGGTATTGGTTCTGGATTGGTCAAATGTTCATCTACTCCCATCCGGGAGAGAGCATCTGCTTTTCCGTTCTTACTGCCTGGTCGATAAGTAATTATAAAGTCAAATTCTGCTAGAAACAGAGCCCAGCGAAGCTGTCTGGAAGACTGAGCTTTGGCTGTCTTTAGATATTGTAAATTGCGGTGATCAGTCATTACAGTGACTGTGTGTCTGGCTCCTAGAAGATAATGCCGCCAGGCTTTAAAGGCCGATCTGATGGCCAAAAGTTCCTTGTCTGTAATTGAATAGTTGATCTCGGGAGGCGAAAACTTGCGGGACCAAAAGGCAACAGGATGTAGTTGGTGTGTGACCGTATCTCTTTGTGATAAAACTGCCCCCATAGCAAGACTAGAAGCATCCGTTGCCACGATATAGGGGAGTTCTGGGGGAGGATGTTTTAAAACAGGTGCAGAAATGAATTTAGCTTTTAAGTCCTGAAAAGCTTGTTCTGCTTCAGAAGACCACTCAAAACGTTTGTTCTTCTTCAACAGAGCGGTGATGGGCTGGACTATTCGAGAAAATTCAGGAATGAATCTGCGGTAAAAGTTAGCGAACCCTAACATGCTTTGAACTCCTTTTACCGAGGTTGGTGATGGCCACTTGAGGATTGCATCAACTTTCTTTGAATCCATATGGACTCCGTTAGGTGACAATATGAATCCCAGGAACTCGACTTCCGTTACGTTGAAAACGCATTTCTCAAGCTTAGCAAAAAGATTATGTTGACGCAATCTCTCGAGAACCTTTTTAACGTGTCTCTGATGTTCCTCTTCAGATGATGAATAGACGAGGATGTCATCAATGTAGACAACAACACACACGTCTATGAGTTCTCTAAGGACATCGTTCATAAAATACTGGAAAGCAGCAGGAGCATTACACAGTCCAAAGGGCATCACTTGATACTCGAATAGCCCGTACTTGGTGCGGAAGGCCGTTTTCCATTCATCGCCCTCTTTTATCCGTACCAAGTGGTAAGCTCCTCTGAGATCCAACTTTGTGTATATACATGCATCTTTGACTTGATCCAGGAGTTCAGGGATCAAAGGTAACGGGTATCGGTTTTTAACGGTGATCTGATTCAGGGCGCGATAATCTATGCAAGTCCTAAGGTTTCCTTCCTTTTTCGGAACGAAGAACAAAGCCGATGAAGCTGGAGATTTTGAAGGACGGATAAACCCGTTAGCTAGGTATTGGTCTAGGTATTGTCTGAGGTGAAGGTTCTCTGGCTCGGTGAGGGCATAAATCCTGCTGCAAGGAGGAGTTGTTCCAGGTATCAGATCTATCTGACAGTCGTAAGACCTATGAGGAGGCAGGGTGTTGGCTTGATCCTTCCGGAAGACGTCTTGGAATTCCTGGTATTCGGGAGGTAATTTGGGCACCTCCTCAGAAGAGATTGCCGCCAGTGAAACATCAGGCCGAGGATAACAAGTGGTAAAACACTCTGGAAACTGAACCGTCTTTGCTCGCCAATCGATCTGAGGATTGTGCTTCTCTAACCAAGGGATTCCCAGAATGATCTGGAACTGAGGGGCCTTGATTACATCGAACACGATTCTCTCCCGGTGTCCATCTTGACTCACTAACGTCACTTCTTGGGTGGCATGCGTTACTGGTCCGGAGGCTATCTCCGTGCCATCCACAGTAGTGATGACATCTTTCACTGCCTTAGGGACAAGGGGTAGATTCATCCTTGATACCATTTCACGGTCCACATAGTTATCGATTGCTCCGCTGTCAATGTAAGCTTCAATTGCATGCAAACGATCCGGACTTTCAGGACTAATGAGGACCATGGGTATCACAAAATGCGAGGTCGCGGGACAGATCTTAACGCTCGGCAAGAGGACCTCTACTCTTGTCGGGCGAGGTCGTTTCCCTGCTCCGAATTTGTGGTACAGGTATCCGCGGCTCCTACAGTCTTCTTAGCTGGTTTCACTGGACAGTCCCGAAGAAAGTGTCCTGAGTTTCCGCAATAGAGGCATAATTGCAGCTGCCTTCTTCTTTCCCGCTCTTTCTGGGTTAAAGGTCCTTTCATGCCCCCTATTTGCATGGTTTCCACAGTGTCAGCTCCCTTATTCGAGGTCTGTGGTTTAGAAAACACTCGGGTATCAAATCTGGAACAATCTGCCTTCCTGTTCTGTAGTCTATGGTCCAATTGGACAACTAAGTCAATATAGTCAGAACATTCTTGTGGAGGATTCACAACTTGCGCTAACACATCTTTGAGCTCTCCACGCAGGCCTCTGTAGAAAAGCGTTATTCTCTTGTCCTCGGGCCATTGTGTTTCCACTATGAGTCTATTGAAGGAGGCAATATAAGTCAAGAGGTCTTGATTACCCTGTCGTAATGAGAGAAGCTCATTGTCCAAGGCCTGCCCTTGTGCATGTCTTGCGAACAGTTTCTCCATGCTGGACTGGAAGGCCTGAAAATCATGTAAAACCGGATCATCCTGGGTGACTAAAGGGATCGACCAATCTGCAGCGCTGCCACTGAGATAAGAAAGCACGAAAGCCACCTTGGTCTGGTCTATTGGGAATGCAGCTGGTCGACATAAGAAGTGTAGGCGGCACTGATTGATGAACACTGCAAATTTCTTTGGATCACCAGAAAAGCGTTCGGGCGGAGCCAAGGGAACATTACCGGGCAGATTGATTTGCACTGGATTTAAAGATGACGCAGAAGGATAACTTCCTCCTGGAACAGGCAAAGGTGTCTGTCCTGCCTGCGTTTGTAACAACTGCCTAGCAAGGTCCTCTGTTCGCTCCTTGGAAAGTATCAATTCTCTTCTTAGAGAGTTTGTTTCCTGACGAGCTGCATGTACTTCTGCTCTTAATTCCCCGAGCAACTGGGCTAGTTGATCAGTGTCTGAGGTTTCCATTGTGCCTGGGTAGGAGTTTTGTGGTGGGCTTCGCGTTCTGTAACGCTCACCTGATTCCCACGGAGGCGCGGGTCTTGGCAGGAAGCTGTCTGTGACTCGAAAAGTGATGTGCAGGACTCGATTGGCTTCTGGGGTCGAACCTCTTCGCACGGTGTGTCGGACTCGAAGAGTGAGGTTTCTGCAGGTGAAAGAATATGGGGGTTAATGGTCTGGGTTGTTGAATGTCCCTCTCTCTCTCTCTTCCCAGCTTTTTCGTAGAGCCCACAGGTCAACGTGCTCACCTTATATAGGTGAATGCTGGGCTCTCCATCTGCGTCTGGTGCAGGGTGCCGTTGTCAGTTCCTTCACTGGTGAAACACAGGCCTCTTGAATTCAGAGGATGGTTACCGTCGTTATCTGCACGAGCGGTGAGTTTCTGGACACCTTTTGTCTTTATAGTCTTTACATGCGTGGCACGTTTATATGCAGACTCTGTATAATGCCTTTCCCTTATGTATTGCAGGGCTCTTGAGATGAAAGATGAAGTGAAGCGCTTGGAAGTTCGTAAGTATGGCAAGCGCTCTAACTGTCTCTTTCCTTGCAGCTTAGTTTGTGTTAAGAGACGCCGGAGAATTCGCAGGCGTTTTATTGCGACGAGCGTGATGGACGTAAGTAAATACCTGCTTAATGTCTTTTCTTTTGCCTTTCAGATGTTGGGTTGCAGAGCCGGAGTCCGCGGAATGCCAGTAAGTTGTTAACGATACTTTGTCTTCACAGGCGGCGATGCAGAACGAAGAAATCCGGAATTCACAGCGTGCCGGTAAGTATGGTAATGCTTTTGTTCTTGCAGGTGGAGATGCGGCGTGAAGAAACGGCCGCAGCCGATGGATCAGGTAAGTAAGCACTGCGTGTAAAGTTCGCCTTGCTAACCTGTTGTTTCTGTTCTTTGCAGGTGCTGATGATGTCTGGATACTGAAATGGTAAGTAGGATTCTTGCAGGTCCAGGATCGGAAGAAGAAAGGCCGGAGCAGACTCGGTGAGTGTTCTGCTGCAGATGCAGAATAACGCGAAGCACGCTTCATCTATCGGGTGTGGTTTAAATAGCCTTGGAGTGATGAGGCGTCTTCTTCCACGGCCCGCCTAGGTAAGAAAAGAGTTCCAGTTTCCAGAAGAGTTCCAGTGCTGTATCCAGGGAGTGGAGCTGCCCCACCCAGGTAAGAAAGTAGTCCCTGTTCTCAGATGTCTTCTAAGTGGCTGGTAAGTAAGCAGCATGGTCTGCTGCAGGTAAGTCCACCCAAGCATCTTCACACCTATTATGAGCCCGGCGCTTCCAGATCCGGGACCAATGGTTTTGATGAGCCTGGTGCCACCGGCGCCAGGACAAGGTCCAAAAGGTCCCAGTGGGGACCGGCTGGTGCTTAGGTTTAGGGTTAGGGGCCTGCTTCCAAGGACGTTGGGCTGGTCCTGGCTCCTTGGAAGCAGTGATCATGACAAACCACCAGCCAACCCAGACCTTAACCACAACACACCCAAACTGCAGGCACTCTACTTAACACCCAGCGTACACATGAAATAACTGCATTCAACCACACATAAAACATTACACATTGACAATCAGCTACACGTCACAATAACATAACATTCAAATAATCTCACATATAAACATGCAATGAAGAGAACACAGTCACCTTTTAGTGGATATGAACAATTTACTTTTTGAATATATATAATCATGTGAGGTATGGGTTACCCAATGTTCTTAAAATACATTCTCAATAACTTCTTGCCTCAAGAGATGTCTGTCCCTGCCTTCTTCATGTTCACTGCATTTCAGCACTTGGTCCCTGGTATGTGTGTTGTAATCCTATGCTGGGGCACCATGTTAAAATGTGGGCACATGGGGACATGTCTCCTAATGCACATGTTGTGCAGCAATGCACACACTAAAAACATGTTGCCCACCTTGTCTGACCTGTACAATAGGGCACCTGTTATGTTATTCCAACACCCCCTGTCTCCTCATCTTACTTGATCTCTCTTCTGCATTTGACACGGTCGACCATGACATCCTTCTCAACCGTCTCCATGATAACCTTGGTATCACCGATCAGGCCCTGGCGTGGCTGACTTCTTTCCTCTCTTATCGACCCTCCCAGGTTCAACTTGGGTCCTTCCTCTTCTCTGTCTCTTTCTCTACCTGTGGTGTTCCCCAAGGGTCTAACTCTCTCCCTGGCTGTTCAGCCAATACCTGGCACTCCTTGCCCTCCGCATTGCCGCGCTCTGCCCCAACTTCCAGTGCTAGGCGGATGACACTCTTCTCATTTTTAGGCTACCTTCAGACACCTTTTCTCCCTCTCTCATCTCTGACTGTTTGCCATCCAGGAGTGGTGTGATTCTCCTCATCCGCACACCCGCTCCCTCCTTTCCTGTCAGTCTCTGGCTGGCCTCTCTTGGCCCTGCTCCTTCTCCCACCAGTGAGGCTAAAATCCTTGGGGTCATCTTCGACTCCACACTCTCCTTTTCTCCTCAAATCTCTGGCGTCCCTCAATAGTCACATTACCAGCTGCAGCGCCTAAGAGGTATTCTTCCTTTCCTCTCCTTCCCCCAGAAGCTCCCTGTCTCCAGAGATCTGGTTCTCTCTAGGCTGGACTATTGAAACAGCCTCTTTCTAAATCTGCCTGTTTCTACTCTCCGCCCTCTGTAACTCATCCAGAACAGGACTGCAAGACTTGTCCTTGGCCTCAAGCCCAGGGATCGTAGCTCTCCAGGACTGAAATCTCTGCACTGGCTCACAGTGGCTGCGAGGATTAAGTTCAAAACCCTCTGCATTATCCACAATGCCTTCTGGTGCCTGGGACCTCAATACCTTCAACTCTTTCTTCCTAAATATCTTCCCTCTCGAGCTCTTCGCTCATCCACCTCCAACTCCTTCAGGGTCAGTCGCTTCTCCAAACAGTGAGTTGGTGGTAGATTTCTTTCCTCTGCTGGGGCCTCCCTCTGGAGCAGCCTCCCTGCCTCTTTGAAACTTGAGGAGAACCAGCTCTAGTTCCGGAAGCACCTCAAGACATTTCTCTTTGTTTCTGATTTATCTCCCCTTCTCCACTGCTGACTTCCTGGATGAAACTGAACTGCACTGGTTACATGACCACCATTTGATCTCGGGCCCAGGTCCCCTCCCCCACCAGCCGCACACCTGCACTGCCTTCCTGGCAACACCCGCACTTGGGGACTGGTTTCTGTATACCTACAGTCCCACTATCAGCACTTGACACCTGATGTCTGCACTTACCCTTGCACTTGCCACCAGCTGGCCGTACTTTTACTCACTGTTATTTATTCTATTATCCCATATACTGCACGATCTGAATGACACCTGGCCAAGCAGGATCATTGTCCGTCTTCCCTCTGTTCCCCCCTCCCTTGCCTTGTCGCGCCTTGAAACACTTGTGTATAACCACGTTATAAATGCCATATCACATCCTTTCATATTATATGATGGAGACAATGGAACTGTTCCTTCAGCTGGCCAAAGGTATGCTCAATATGGAGCCTGGTTCTAATGGGCCCCTCATTCTACACCACATCATGTGCTGTCCATGGCATCTCAATAGGCGTCATCCGCCATAAGAGTTGTGGCAGCCATAGTCTGATATAGGTGTTTGTTGAGTAACAATCAGCTAGTGTAACATATAGTCATGGCTAATTGACTAAATTGCAGGTAATGTACATGTGACAACATTGGTGCTTCCACCATTGGTCTCTGAAGTCCTAAATGATGGCATGCCTCATCGAATGAAGGGTGAAATTATGAATGTCACTAGAGGAATCCCCCATTTCCAACATCACTCGTCCACCAGAGGTAAAACACATAGGGCCTCATTCCGAGTAGGGTGGTAAGGGTTAACGGTCACCGGTAAGGAAACTGGTGCCGTTAAACCCTTACCGCCCTACTACGAGTTCCCTTTGCGGGTCCTTCCTTAACGCCTGGAAGGACCTGCAAAAGGGACTCCGGGGACAAAAACAGTACCCTAATTTACGGTACTGTTATTGCCGCCTTCCCCCTTCCCATTGAGCCCTATGGGGGCTCAAATGGGAATGGGGAATGGCCCTGGTGAATGGGGAATTACCGGTCCCCCGACCTCGGAATGGACCGGTAATTACTCCATTCACCAGGCCGGAGTTTGGACGAGTTCGGAGGCAGCCATGCCGCAAATAGCGGCGTGGTTACCTCCGAACTCGGAATGAGGCCCATACACTGTGCTGGATTGATAATTGACATGTCATCTACGGATCTTTAGGACTGGGCACTGATGCATGTGCTCTGATATGCTTTCTGAGACTCTTGTGCATTTTGTTATAGAAATCATGCATTTAGGCAATTGCATTTATGGGGTGCATCCTTTATGGCATAGCTGCCTGCTGGTGTTGCACTGCCATTTTTCACCGGAGAACTGTGCTTTGTACTGTCTAGGTATGCTTCCCCTATACATTGTGGTACCTGTATTTCATTTTAATACATTTGGGATTATGCCTATGTTTTATTTCATGCCCTGGCATTGTCTTGGAGGGCTTTGTCAAGTGGGTTAGTGCTTCTTAGGTGTTAAGTCAAAGGGCAGGTCCTTCATGTACACGGCTGTGACAGAGCATGCATTATATTTCCATTCGATAGGTGATCCCCCCATCTATTCCTACCCTTCTCACTTGTGAACCCCAAATGTGTTGTCTGATAGTCATTTTACTTAACCAGGATGTAAGTCCATTGCCCTTTGTAGGTTTCCATGTATGGGAGCAGTTTACTGTTGCTCCGTACCATGGAATTATGTGTAGAACTAGGGAAATGACCACAGCAGTAGGTCACAGTGAGATCTGCATCCCAGGTGTCCTGTATATTTAGCAAATGCTGTTTTTTCCTTTTTATGTATACCGCTTCCAATGCTTGTCGGGCCACCAATGTGACATTTGTAGAGTGAAAAGATTGGATAGAGGGCACTCAATGTTAGTGCAATAGTTAACTTAAAATAATATGATTTAAAAAAGGGATATTTAAGGTGTTACTGGTCAGATCTTAGCTACAAGATCATAGAACACTATAGGGGAATGGTCCTCCGTGGGCATTGGAGGACAAGAACTTTAAAGACTCATCCCTATTATGATATCTGTTCTTTGCAAGAATCAACTAATTTTACTGTTTTGACATTTGAAAATGTTGTTAATATTTGTTCACCTTACTTATTTCATGTGACACCTATTTATTGTTTACGCCAAGTACATTACAAGCTGTTGATTTGTAATATATTTTACTTACCCTCTACAATGTGAAATATAAGCTATTTTTTACATATTTAATTTTCCTTCTTTAAAATCCAGTAAAATAATATGTTTCCACTTTGGAACTTGAATCATTTATGTTTTGATGAAAATCAGTTAACAATTGTATTGTTGAAAGTGTGCCCTGAGTCTTGGTGGACCATTCCCCTATACATATGTAGAGTGAGACATCAGGGAAGTG
This sequence comes from Ambystoma mexicanum, assembly GCF_040938575.1. Taxonomy (NCBI): domain Eukaryota; kingdom Metazoa; phylum Chordata; class Amphibia; order Caudata; family Ambystomatidae; genus Ambystoma; species Ambystoma mexicanum. The sequence goes on from NC_090924.1 coordinate 664,239,760, forward strand.
GACAGCGCATAGAACTGTGCATTCTTTTATTTACCTCTGTAGGAGTGGTGAGCAAGGAGTTGAGCTGGGTTGTATGCTTCATGAGCATGTCCAGCATCCGAGCAAGCACAATTGAAAACATGGAATATGACTTGCCATGACACATGAGTGTGCTGGAAAGTGCATGTAGTGAACAAGTGCAGCACTGACTCAATATTCAACAGTTGTAAAATGACTGCTCTTATTTTTCATTCTGCTTTATAACTCTGCCTGTATCAGTGATAGTAGCTCAGCTATCATCTCCAAGTTAAGGTGTTACAATGTCATTAGCTGCTCATCAGTTAGTACCGAGGGTGATGGCCTGACCCAGGTACTGGCACTCTTCTTGCAAGGTAGCTCCTCTGCTTTTGTGCTGTTTCTGCAGTGTGACGCTGATATGCATGCTTCTGCAGCTCCATATTCAGGAGCAGGTTCTGGAGATCCAGGTTTGCTACTACTAGTGGCTGCATAGTGTTGGGAAGTAAATTTGGGTCTTATCTAACTTTTCAGGGCCAATTAGGTGCACTCATGGCTTCCTTTCTATGCTCCATTTCTAGAATCATCTCTCGGCTTGGTTCTTTCTAGGCTTTACTATTTCAATAGCCTCCTCTTGAATCTAACATCTTCCACTCTGCAACCTCTCCAACTAATCCTTAAGCCCAGGGACCGCATCTCTCCTTCACTAAAATGTCTTCACTGGCTCCCAGTTGCTGCACGGATTGCATTCAAATCTCTATGCATCATCCACAAGGCTGTCTGGGCCTGGGGAGCACACTATCATCAACTTTATCTTACTAAATGCTCTCCCTCTACTCTCGACCATTATGCTCCTCTGACTCCAACTCTCTGCTGTAAAACATTTTTGGCAAAAAATACCAAGAAAAAAAACAGGCGATGAATGAATATCATACCAGAATTAGTGACTATTTTTATCAGTATTTTGGGAATTTTTCATCTTGTAAAACAATTAAATTAGTATTTTATTTTCCAGAGCTAATTCATATCACAAAAAAAACGGCTAGCCCAGCATTATAGTGGTGTGGAATGTTTCTCAAACCTACTATCTGGAATTACAATATAGATATACCCATAAAAAGGAATGAGAAAATAAAAAAGCAATACTTATATTTGTTTCATCTTTTCCGACTTTACCAAATTATAGTGCAACAAAACTAAGAAAACATTCATTTGATCTAATTAATAACATTTACAAAACGTTGAACATTATAAAGCATTCTTCCATCATAATGTGCCCTATCTATTTATTCATAAGTCAATATATAACACCTTACAAAACTGTGTGATTGAATCAAAAAGTTCAGTAAACATGATAATTGGTGTGCTTCATTAAACAATATTCCAAATGCGGAACACTGTTTCAAGCTAAAAGCATATATCCAGAGAACAAAGTATCATTCTTCCAAGTTCTGGACCTGATACAGTTGTATAAACCCATACAATTCTGTGTCAAAGATACCCTACATGTTTCTGTTCTGAACTATGCTGAAATGCTGGACATTCCTCAGGGGTAAAACGTAAATACATGTTGCACAGTACCCTGGGTAATTCCAATAATATGGTACAATATAACAATTTTCATCGCCTTCTAATCTTTTGGATTCACGTCTCTAGAGAAAAGACCTCAATCATGAATGTCCTTAAAAGAAAAGGAGAACCATCATTCTAATGTACTTACTTGGTCCCTTAAACCATTCACATGATTCCACACCACACCTATTTCCTATTGGAAAACATTGAAGTGACTTGATAATCGAACAGTTACTTCTTTCCGTGTTTATTTTTATTTTTTCATTTATGAGCATGAACGTGTGTTTGTGTAACCCTTTAGGTACGATATACAGATTTTACAAACAAAAACAAACCACAGGGCATGCATTTATATGTCTGTGCTTCAAACCAATGAAACAAATATTAACCAAATCTCCATTATGCTTGAGAAATGACAATTCTACTAAGTCCACTACCACTAAAAGGGCAGCATTGCCTTCCAATAGGTCCTTGCACGGATGCCAAGATGGATTCCATAGAAAATCACACCATTCTATCCTACTCGGTGTACTTTGAACATTTAGAAAACAGCTCTGTGGACAAAATGCCATTGGCACAAGGGGACCGTCATTCTCCTATTTCCTCTTAAGTCAAAGATGGCAGATGTAAAATACGGAACAGAACATCCTTTACATCATAAGATAAAGCATAAAGTGATGATATAACTTAATGACGACAACATCGTATTGTAGTGATGGCAGCCATTAATAACGTTCCCTATTGGAATGAACTCCTAATCGAGCTAAATACACTTCTTAACATCCAACGGTCAGAGAAGAGACCATGTACATTTGTATTAATGCGCAAAATAACAACAAATATCTATTCAAATGTAAGAGTTTTAAAATATCTACACCACACCTGCATTTGTCTCCTAGACAAAGAAAGAGTTTAAAGTTACATTGTGTCATGCAACACTGTCCTTTAATCCATGAACATGGCTTTCAGGTCAAAATATTAATCGTTGTTTTAAGTTAAATAACGTCGTATTCACAATTTTTTGATTGTCACCTTTGATTTTCTTTAAGATGACCCAATGCATGTCCATGAATATGTGTGCATGGGACATATAATGTTTAACCAGTGGTGCATGTTTGATATGTTTTTTGATGCAACTTAGATGCGCAATGATCCTTGTTTTACATTTCCTGATAGTTTTGCCAATCTAGTGAGGACCATAGGGGCAAGAAATTATAGAAATAACATTCATCCTACTGCAATTTGTATGGGCTCATATTGTCCAATTCTTAGCTTAGCCTATATCTATGGATAACATTTTGATGGAATGTTTGCACACTGTGCAAGATTCGCAAGGGAAACGTCCAGTCACAGGATCTAAACCCCATAAGGTTGGTACATTTATGATAGGGGATGGTTTAAATGTAATGAATTTTTCATGATGATGTTATGAATATTGGTGATTTTCTTAAAAGCAACAATAAGAGTTACATTTCTTTAGGATAAAAATACTTTTGCTAATTCTTCATAACAATAGATTTCAATTTGTAGGATACAATGGTGAAAGTGTTTACAAAGATAAATGTGTCATCATCACTTTTCTTGGACTTATAATCTAGAAGAGCTTGCCTGTTGTTTTGTAAGCTATTTGAGATCATCTCTTGATTAGCTTTGAGGGATAACCTCTATTTCTCAATTTACTCGCCACACTTCTTTCTTCAGTTTTGTAAGATTCTCAGGTGCTAATATTCCTTATTAAATGTATGAACTGTCCAAAAGGTAAATACACCTTTATATGTTTGGCATGATGGCTGCTATGGTGCAAAACAACATTTTTATCAGTGATTTTACTATATGGTTTAACCAACAATGCCTCATCATGATGCAGATGTAGCTTCAGCAGATGAGAGAATGGAGTCGGCTTCTCCTACTGATGCCATCCCCTTGAGAATGGTGAAAGCCATCTTACCCCTGATTATGTCTCACATCATGGCTGTGGTTGATCATTCCTGTTCGACCAGGACCATTCCCTCTATTTTAAAATGTGCCACAGTGATTCCTTTGTTAAAAGAATCCTCATTGGACCCTTTAGTCCTTGCGAAAGTTCTCACAATTTCACTTCTGACATTTTTCATGAAGTGGCTGGAAACCTTGGTCTCCCTGTTACTTGGGCAGTTTTGTGAAAATACGTCCTTGTTTGATGCTTTTCAGTTGGGTTTCAGGCCAGGACGCAGACCTGAGACTGTTCTGGTCTCAGTGCTTGATAACCTGACACTCATTGCTGATCAGTTTAGAATGGTGGCATCGATCCTCTTGGATCTCTCTGCCGCTTTTGATTCTGTTGATCACTCCATCCTGATCAGTCGTTTGTCAGTGGCTGGTGTGTCTGGGTCCGTTCTCTCATGGTTCCATTCTTTTCTCTCTGACCGTTCACAGCTGCTATCACTCCAGCCCTTTCTTTCTGCCATTTCTGCTTTGGTGTGTGGGGTCCCTCAAAGTCAGCCTTATCTCCTACTCTTTTTAATATTCGCATCCAGCCTCTGGTCACTCGTATCCACTACCATGGGTTCAGGTGTTATTTGTACACTGATGATACTCAGATTCTTGTTTGGCTTGACCTCTCCCATCCACACCATGCCACTCAGCTGTGAGATTGTCTGTCTGCTGTGGGGTGCTGGATGAGCAACAATTGGCTTAAACTGAATGGGGAAAAGCCTGAGGTTATGGTTGTGGGTTCTACTGCTGTCCCATCCCACTGGACCTTGTATTTTTGGCCTTCTTCCTTTGCTTCCTTTTCTGCTGCTGTCACAGTGATCAGGAATGTGGTTGTAAAGTTGTCTGCTTCCCTCTCTATGACTTCCCAGATCAGCTCAGTCTGTCAGGCTGGTCATTTCCAGCTGAAGATACTCAGAAAGGTTATGCAGTGTATTGCTTTACATATGCTGGCTACGGTGGTCTCCGCTTTGGTCCTTAGTGGGATTGTTTATTGTAACTCTCTTTATCTGGCCCTCTGACTACCTTCTACGCTACCTCGAGATTCTTCAAAATTCGGCTGCCACTGTTGCTTCCTATCGGTATCATGTCTCTCCAGTTCTCAATGCTCTGCATTGTCTACCCTTGGCTAAACGCGTTCACTTCAAATCTCTCTGCTTGGTGCACGGGGCTTTTCATGCTGCTGTCCCTGAGTATTTGCAGTGAAAGTTTTGTCTTTACATCCCTGCCTGCGTGTTACGTTTTAGGGACTGCTTCCTGCTTGCGGTCCCTAGGTTGCGTCGTTCTAGAATTGGCTGCCATTCATTTTCAGTTAAACCTGCTATGTTGTGGAATGACCTACCCATTGCTCTCCGCTCTGTGGCCTCCCATATGCAATTCAGAAAGGCTCTGAACACCTTACTCTTTTAAACCATTCTTCCTCCTTTAATAATGTCTACTTAGTCTTAGCGCCAGGTGGACTTTGGTTGGGCTGTACCTTGGTATGAAAAATTATAACATAACATTCTAACACAACATGATGATAAATGGTGATATGCAAAAAATAAAACCTGAACGGTACTCATCATATTCATAAACTTCAAAAACTGATTTGTAAGTTCAGCCATTGTTCAAACTCTTTGGGCACGTCAACTGTTCGTCTCCAAATGACAAAAATGTAAAATGATGAAATGAACATTTTGTTTTCTGGAGCTAATTTGACCAGTGGAATTAGCACCAGGTTAATTGAAATTGGTTGTCGTCCGTAATTCTGCTGGCCCTAATTCCTCAGGTGGAATTCGCACCAGAGCAATTACCACTCATTTTCAGAAACATTAATTTGGCACAGTGTTAAGATTGGTGTTAAGTCATTTCCCCTTACTGACAAACTCCTAATGAGGTCCACTGTCCTTTATGTGGTGCTAACAGCTATGATCCTTAGAGAATTCAATTAATGGGTCCCATTCCCCGTTTAAACTCTGAAAAACGTCTGAGAATAAACAAGAAACATACATTGAATGGTGCTTTATACAGATCATGAACTGGACTGGTGTAGCATCTCATCACTGCACCAAAGAGCATCCCAAAAGCACATCTATAGAGCATGACACATTTTGGCTGTACTGTGTCATGCACGGAACCTTACACTACATGCTGCATGCTGCATGCATCTGCACAGCACCAACAGTACAAACAACGCTGCACTATGTTTTACCATGCACTACAACAAATTCAGAACAAATGCAGCAGACACACTGCATCACTACTGGAACACTTCACTGCTTCGTGCAGTGCACCGTAAATATAGTCCAAAACAGATGGCAGAGTCCAACGCACTTTATACCTGAAATCCAGATTCAAAATAATTTGCACCAGAATCGACTGCCCCATACTTGTTTACTAGCTCCCCCCTCTCTGGATCAACTGTGTTCATGGAAGTAATTTAAAAGAATGTCCTTTCGCTCTCCCCACTTCTGAGCTCCCATCCCTTAAAAACACATTCAACATATTTTGTGGCCATTTTTTGAAGGAGCAACTTCTTAGAAGTATAAGGGCACAAGGCATCTGATGCAGAAGCGAATCTCATCATTTGGCCATCTGAATATGTACACATTAAATGCCCATGTTAAAATACTCGTTTCACTTCCTGTAAGCATTTTTGCGAAAATAAGGGGCATTTATGTGCATTATAATGCACATTCCAAATCTACAAATGGGATACTATGTGAAATGTGCAAAAGCATAAGACATTCCCCTGCAACAGTTTGGACTAGGCACAGGGGAAGACGAAATTCGTGACTGATTCATTTCTTAGCCTTTCAAACATTTTCTTTAAAGTGAGAGAGCAGCGCTGCAAATCCCCCAATTGCATTTCTATCCTTCAGTGAAGGATAGAATTCCATTTTTCTTTTGTACAGCCTTTCACAGTGATTCGATCCTTTAAGGTCCTGACACTGTGAAATGGGCTTTGTGAATGTGAAATGGTAATATCAGATCTCTTTGGATGCCACCCTCGGGGGTTGGGAGGGGGTAAAGGATGCCCAGATAGGTGTAATATGGCAGAGGAAATAAAAATACGTTTCCTCTCAAGGCACGCTGACCGCTGACCAAAACTGTAGGTCCTCCAAAAACTCAACAGCTGCTTTATGCCCTTTGTGGATACCGTAGGTTAGGAGGTTGTGGGGGCGCAGAGAGGTGAAATACGTCCCCAGAATAAGACCACAACGTTTCAAACAATTTAGGCCAGTGTATCCCTGTGGCCACACGCCTGGTCTGTGGACTCAAAACTGGTCTGAGACCCAGCTTAAGGCCATGGGCAACCAGTGACCCATGAGCCTACTGTTCTCCTGGGGACTGATTACAAACCCACCCATGACCTGTGGCAGCATTGGGTGGCGTGGTTGGGCATGAGACTGAAAGTTCCCAATGGCGAAGCTGTAGCCCACTGCAAGTGTGTGGCCATTCCCCAATACAGGTGCAATGCACGGGCCCGGGCAGTAGATAAGGCCATGCCCCTGCCAGAGTGGCCACTAGACATGGCCACAGGCTATGGTCAGTTTCCAGCTTGGTCGAACCGAGGTGATGCCTGAATGTCAATCCCTGGGAAAAGGGACCACTGGCCATGACCTCTGGCCGCTATGGCTGGGTTAGGTGAGGGTGTCTCAGTCCATGCCCATGCTCCATTGCAGATATCTCGCCAGTGCCTGGGGCATTGCCAAAGAAGACGTCCCTGGAAAAGTGACCACTGAACAGGATCCATACCTATGCCCAGTATTCACTGTCGGTACAATAGTGTTTATCATTCAAAAAGCATAAACATTCTGTGAACAAGCTGTGGGGTGGTATGGTTAGGTTTCCATTACATTTTGGAAAGTCAGTGGGAAACATTGTATGATTAAGTGCCCCTAGTAAAAAACGTTGAAATTCAGTGGAAACAACATTGGTAATGAGACGCTATGGTTGCATAGCTCGGCCAATGACATGGTAACACCACCACAATTCGTCAACTGCCAGGCACTGCTCATTTTGCCACACATGCCAACACAAATGGCATGCACAGGACACATTTCTTGAAGGGCTTCAGCAACGAAGAAGAGCTAAGGACAAAGATGGGTTTCCCAAATGGTTTAGGGTAATTTTAGAAAACACAAATATAAGAACTACAAAAAAATATGAAGACCTGATTCTAGGGGAATCCACACAATGTGAGACACCATGAGCAGCGCATGGTGATGGCCGAGTCGGTTCTTTTATGATGGGAGCGGTGGCATCACGGTTGCTTTATAAACTGTACAACAATGGACACATTTCGCGGGGATTTCCTTTTTTTTTCATTTCAACCATAATATCCCTTTAATGGTTTTTCACTTAATAGATGGTTGGACAGATAGATGGATAGATAGACGGATAACTAGATAGATAGACAGATAGATAGATGGATAGATAGACGGATAACTAGATAGATAGAGGGATAGAGGGATAGAGGGATAGAGGGATAGAGGGATAGATAGATAGATAGATAGATAGATAGATAGATAGATAGATAGATAGATAGATAGATAGATAGATAGATAGATAGATAGATAGATAGATAGGTGACAGGGGCGGAATTCGTCCTTCACAATAAGCAAAAGACTTATGGCAGCACGCCCTCCCTTTATATTCGCCTTGTACATATCTGACGAGATAAAACTTTTTTTATTTTTGGTTTGAAGATGGGAGCTACAACCAATATTTCATTTTCAAGAAAATAATTGCTGGGTTCATTCAAAGTGAACATTTCAAGGTGTGCATGTTCTTGCTTTTCTAATTCTTATTATTTTGCATAGACGGACTGTGCATGCCTAAAATTAAAATGGACCTGAAATTCAGCAGGCGAGCAGAGAGTTTTCAATTGTATGCCTGATTAAGGTCATTTTAAGACGTGCATGGCTCTATGTATGACTGGGGATTGGCAATGGATGAGCTCTAGCTGGATATCTCCCCCCTGCTTGCATCCCTTTGCCCGGCACCATTCCGCTCATCTCCATGCAGAGCAGATTGCTGCCTTCTAATCAAGCAGTGTGCTCGTTATTTTGAGACTTGGATTAAAATTGTCTCAAATCTATAATGTAAAAACGTTGAGCACAGCAACGTTCTTAGCATGATTTGTATTGTTTTACGTTTTTCGTGTTATTTTGTAAAGCGCTATGTTACAACCAAGGTGTTTCTAAGTGCTACTACTTTCTGCATGTTCTTTATATCTGTCTGGAATAAGCATCTGCCAGTTTTGCCATATCAAAGCATCCCCCATCACCATGATAGAGCAATATGTGTGTTTGCTTTAGTCACCGCAGAAGCAAGTGAGCATCCGACCATCAGCCACAATTCACTTGTACAACACCTTATTCTGTCTTAAGTCCCTCGTACCTTGCACAGCACTCTTTTTCTTCACAGCTGGGCATGCACTTTACAAAAACCCATGCATGCACTGCATATAACATGCATATAACATACCTGAACGTGTCTGACCTCCACTGGGCTGCTTAGTCGAGCCTTGCCAGCCACCCAAGTCTTAGAACGGCAACACGCCCACACGCACCTAGGCTAATCTCCCTAGAATCTCCAACCACACGGACTACGGTCACCAAGGGCGTTCCAACCAAGGAAAAAGCGCATTGAAGCCACACAAGTGGGGAAAGAGTAATAAATAACCATATACAATACAATAAAATACAGTTATTGGTATTATTATGAGGGCATTTATGGAGTGCAGACCTAACTTCAGGAAGAAACCGAGTGCTTATCAACTCACGGGCAGGTCCCATTTTTAGTGATTCACAGCCACCGATCCAGCCCTTACGCCCACATGTGCGGTGGAGGGGGGTGGAGTTAGATCAGTGCCTACACATTGGGCCTCATTCCGAGTATGGCGGTAAGGGATAGCGGCCACCGCTAACGAGAGCGGTGGCGGTAATCCCTTACCGCCATACTCCGAGTTCCCTTAGCGCCATGGTGCTTTTAACACCTGCTTTTAGCAGGCGTTAAATACCATGGCGCTAAGGGACCTTGATGTTAATTACGCCACCGTAATTTACGGTGGCGTAATTGACGCCTTCCCCACTCCCATTATGCCCTATGGGGCAAGAATGGGAATGGGGAAGGGTAAATGGGGATTGGGGAATTACCGCCCCGCCAACCTTGGAATGGGGCGGTAATTCCGCCAACCACCAAGGCGCTGCCGGTCCGGGTACGGCGTCAACCAAGGCGTTAATAGCGCCATTGGTTAGCGCCGTACTCGGAATGAGGCCCATTGTGTGTTGTGCTTTGTGTTGTGAGAATCCCTTACTGCGCTCAGGTCTGTCTTTAGTGCAGTGGTAATAACATGCAAGGCGACCACATGTTTCTCATATTCAATGTGACTGCTGCTTCTTCAGGCTGGCTTCAGCAAGATGTCCAGTGACTCCCAAGGTTGCCACTTGTTATATTTTGCTTTCTTTCTTTCCTCTGGCATCAGAGCCTCCACCCACCATTCTTCCGACATAAGTCCTTCTTCGGAATGGCTTCCGTGGAAAGCCATTATCAACCATGTCCTATTCTGAATACTGTATCTTCCTACTGTAGCATCATGGCATGTTGAGTATGAAATGAATACTCAGCTGCTGCGACACCAGGGGTGTAGCATTTTTTTCTGACATGCATCCTTTCTCCACTTTTTGGGGCTGCCTATGTGGAGGGGGATCTGGCATTTCTTGTTACTGGATACTGAATAAAGTCCCCCCCCCATGCCACCTCTCCACACCCCCTGCAATGCTGGCCAATGGAACCAGTACATGGGGGGCCATCATTCCAAGGCTAGTCTGTACTCCACTTTACAGCTGCAAGAGACGTTACTGTCGTCTATCAGATGGTACCCGATCCCTGTTTGAGGAACATCAATCTAGACGATAATTCTGGATCTCTGTGCGCTGCTTTCATCTCCTATCTTTTCCCGAGCCACGCTAGTCAATGCAATTCACTCACCACCTCCCTGATGCTGCTTCTGCTGCTTCCTAAATGTCTCTGGAGCCTGCTGGCTGGCTAGCCATCTTTTTGCTTAATTCCCTTATTTTTCACAGATGACACTGTGAGGTCTGCTCACTGAACAGCTTCGAAAGCTGCGTCGGCTCCAGTTGCGCGACATTTCTTAACGTCCCATTAAAATAGATGTGAGCCATGCACGACTTTTGCATGCGGGCTCATTAGTGGAAAATCCCCGGTTTCAGAGTAATAATCATCTCTGAGGCACCCCATGTTTGCCTCAGCTTGAGCTATGTGCATCTTATTTCCAGCTGGGCGCCATAATTACAGCAATATATTGACCCATCTATGGGGCGGTGGGATTAGATATTGAAGTTGTGTCACTGGTGAAAGCCGTTTCTCCTCTTTATCACGTCTTCCTCGTAATGATACAGCACTGACTTCAAGCTGGGTATGGGCCGTTACCTAAACCTTACTCACAGCTGAAAGGTTGCCGGTCTTCCGCCCCCCCCCCCCCCTATGGTGGCTTACAATGACTATTGGAAGCCGTGTTCAGAGGTAAACACTGCTGTGATCACAGATTGAATGTTCAACAATGGTTGTATGGAGCAATGGTAATCAAAGCTTAGAACATATGCCGTTTACATTTCTAATTGTATGTTTTTTAATGGCTGTTGAAATGGGAAATTCGTTGTACAGTTTCCACTACAAGGCTGACTCGTTCTATGCTCTTAAGCATCAATGGTCATCTAATACACATTTAGCACAGACCTATCTCCCAAACGAAATGCTTGAGCTAGCTTGATGTCTTATTTTGCTTGGAGCCATTGCCACTGAATATGTGCTACTTGTTACCAGAAGACAGCAAGTAGCATTGCACCATTTTGCAAACACCACAGGTCTCGTTATGCGTTTAATGATAAGCGCGAACAATGTGGTATTCTAAATAGTTCCTATGTTTAAATTACCACATAACTAACATTGGAATTCTTATTGGATATTTATGACACAGGATACATAATAAGAAATGACATGGTTCAATGTGACTATTTTTTATACCATTCACTACTTTCTCTGTGACCTGTGTAGTAAATATTCAATATAATCCTAGCAATACTCAGATGATATTACAAAACTAGGATACATTGAAATTACTGTTTTTTTGCACAAACACCATGATTCTCATAAATGCTTTTAAATATGTTGTATTCAAAAAGGCAGCTACATTCCACATACATTATTAAAATTAATCAAGCAAAAGAAGTCAGGAGCAAACACTGTACTTATTCATTTTCAAGAAATGTTTTTTGTTACATGAGGATGAGGTAAGAAGGAATGGAGAGAGCACCCACTAGCCACATGTTTAGGTTGCAAATGTCGCTTGTGGAACATTTACACCTCATTCATTGGACGCAGCAATACCTCACTCAACATTCCACATTCTCTCAGCAAAGGAAGGAACTGTAGAGTAAAGCACCCGGGTCTGGGGGAGGAGGAGCAATGGTGTCTTGGCCGATTATGGGCTGCAAGCCCGAGTCATGGTGGCCCTGATCTAAGCAAACCAAAGGCGAGGGCAGTGGGGTTACAATGTAGGTGTTATAGGTCACTGCTTGTTTGACAAAGGTTCTGACACATGGGTAAAACTAACGGTGGAAATAATTGATCATCATGTATAATTATTAAAGGCAAACAATTGAGACTAAGTGTGAAACTAAGTGTGACCGTACAGTGACTCCACACCAAGTTAACATCTGGTGGCAGAATCATCTTCAGAGTCCACTTGCTTCTATTTGACAACACGTGTGTCCATGCGTGCATCTTTGAAGAACTGGCAGTGGAATCCTGTTATATTGTGCTGCCAGCAGGGTATCCAGTTAAGTCGTCTGGCATTTTGTTTTTCCCCATATAGCTTTTTATTTTACCCACTTCCATAATATAGAGACCCTATGGAAGGGGTTTGCAAGCTGTAGGTTTTCAGATAGTTTGAACTATGACTCCCATTATCCATCACCGTGGACTGATCTGGCTATGGGTGATGGTAGTTGCTGAAGATGGATTAACCCCTTAAGTGCCAGGTTACTATGCAAATCTATGCAAACAGGACGAGCATAATAGCCAAAGTTTTCAGGCCCCTACCCTAGGGGCTTCAGAATGACCAACCTGAAGCTGTGGTAACCTACTACAGACTCAGCCTTCAAAGAGACCCATCCTGAGTGAAATGAGCTTCATAAAGTCCTCCAGGATCAAAAATAACTTCTGTTTTATTCAGGCCAACCTGAGCAGGCGTGTACTCTGATCATGCACATCACCACAGTATTGAATAATGGATTTATTGAACAGATGTTATGCCACCTGATGTATTAACAATATAAGACTGATGGAGTGAGGCTTCGTTGTTTTGCTCTGCTTTCTCTCTGCTACCCATTTTGCCAATTGAGTTTACCCTTTATCTGCCACATCCACGGGTTAGACTACCTGCATTTTAATGATTTCAATTAGGATGTGTATACATATGTTCACAGGCAAAACCGGACACACCTATGTGTTCACAGTCAACTGTTTAATACCTCTTTATAACGCTTAGACAGATCAGCTTGTAGGGATGCGCCATCACAGTTATTTTCATCCAGAAGTTATCATTTCATATAATTCCGTTTCAAGGTGTTCAGTCTTCGTTTCTTCTTACTATACAAATAGTCTAAGGCGATTTTCACAACATGACCCCGTTATCTCAAGTTTGTGAATTCGGACCTCAAGAATTTCTGGCAATGACGCACTATTAAGTAACTAGAATGGTGCATATGTTCTGGGGAAGATGCAAAACAAAACAGAATTCACAGTGTTATTCGTGTGGCAGGCAGGGACATATGAAGTCCCTGGTCGACTAGAGGTAATGAGGATGGGTTAAAAAGAAACTTGTGGTGGTTGTCAGACTCATGGCGCAGAGAAGACTCTGACAAATGACACGAGTTGAGTGACCATTTCCCTATAAAAACTTCTCAAAGAATGTTAGTTCTAGTGATTTTCGGCCACAATCATGCTGAAGGTATGGGCAGACCTTAAGCGCAGTGCACGGGGGCATCTGACCCAGCCCATTAAGACGAGGTAGCAATAGTTAGAGACTGATGGAGATGCAGAATATTACCCAAACATCAATAATCAAAACGGACTCAGGAAGTTGGCAAAGTGTAACTTTTTTAATATCAATTATCTAAAACAGGGAGTTACAACGAACATCACCGTGTTCGCTCGATCTTCACACTCAGTTCAACACATAAAAAAAGCAGATTATGTACTACAAACTCATCATCATTGACATCTACCTATGTTGCAAACTACAAAAACCTTTTTAGAATGGTGATTGTCTTACAAGGAACATCTAGGTTTACGTTCCATACTGGTCAGGGAAGGTGATTGGGTCTCTAACATCAGGTGGACAACTAGGTCTAGAGCAGGTCACTACGAACATCATCAAATACACAACATCCCATTGGTTATACAAACTATAGGGAACTCTATTACTTGTCCCTCTATAATTGGTTGACACCCTTGTACCCCTCTGTAATATTCCACCTATGCAAGCAGCACACAGACTGGCACACAGGTGCCAGTGGTCTGGTCATAACCATAGCTTCCCACCAATTAGCCCTGAAATCCATCATCACACTTGCAGCCTACTAGTCAATTAAGGCTTTGAACTCGGCCTTGGAAATGTTCTCTGTGCTGGAGAATATGAGGGAGTATAGCATACTCTGTCTTCTTGATTTTGATACATTTCATCATAGTGTCTATTTTCATCTGACCATGTTAATGTAAACCATGTTTTCGATTCTTACTGCATTTAAAATACTTGTATTTGATGAACCTCTGACGTCTTCAATGTTCTCGCCCCTCACTTAAGACAGAACGTTTCACACATTCTGTAATTGTGTGTACGCACATCCAGGCCCAAGGTGTCCTTGACTTCTTGGTGTTGATCCAGCCAAGACTTTCTTTGATTCACCTCCATGGTTAAATTTTCGATTTCTAACTGCAACACACTGAAAAAGTATTTCTGCTCACGGAATCCAGCTCTGCTAAAGTGCGTTGTGGAATCATCCATAGTCCTTACATTTCCTGTGTATATACATTGGCGCATCACCCCAATCTATTCACTACATAGCCAGCCTTAAAGAATACTTTGTCTACTTGCGTTACTGCTTCTGTACAGTTGTAAAATGACTTGATAGCTTCTTCATTATTTCTGTAGCATGAACATCTTTATTTCGAGCCCGAAATGTTGCTCCTCTTTAACACCTCCTCCTTTGCTTCTATACAATGTTTATGTTCACTTGTTTCTGCATCTGCTCTGGGTGGGTCAATTCTGCTCTTCATGACGTCACCAGTCTTCCGTTTTGCTCAGTTTTCACACTGCTTCCGGAATTTCATTCAACTGGCTATCATATTGTCGTGTTTGCACATATGGCTTTCTCAATGGGAATTTTACTTCCAGGATTCTCTTTGGTATAGGTATTCTTACTGGCACTGCACATGTTTCACATTCTAGCTCCCAACATATAGGCAGCATGGGGGAGGAGCTTTAGATGGGGTACTTGGCTCCATCTCTACAGCAGCTCTTCTAAAGCTAGTTATGGGCTGAAAACTATGTGGATTCCCTTGATTTAAACCTGGGTAATAGTCACCTTATCATAGGCCCTGAAGAAATGTTTCTACTCACTACCATCTGGATGGCCAGCATTAACTGTTGAGAACAGGCAATGACTCTGCCTTTTCTTTTGCAAACAGGCCTGGTTCTTTGTTATTTTCTGCCTGTATAATATACCTCCTCCAGCCATTGCACAAATGGCTCGAAGATCACATATTACAAAGCATCTTGCCAGTCTCTTTTTCTCCTAGGTGAAAGGCTGGGATGGTTATTACATCAATACCTGATGCATAATACTGAGCATAAATGTTATTTTTCTATTTTGTTTTTTCATTGGATCTCACTGCCCTTATTGTCTTGCAACCTACTTATGAGTGGAATATAAGACTTTGCACCTTTTTTGGGAGTGTGTGAAAGTAGAGTAGATCAAGGAGTATGTATTTAACTGTTAAATTGTACGATGCAGAAGCATGTGCTTTTTAGAATTTGGTGCTGCATCTGTTCCTCATTTGATTTTGCCCACTAGGGCCAGATTATAAAAACATTTTGCCAACATTTTTGACTGCTGTTATTTTTGCTATGGTAAGTTTGGCAAATATATGGCTTTTGGCATTTGTTTTTGATATTAGAAGGATCCAGATACTTACACAAATCTTAACATGGGTAGAATAGGAGCAGTTCATCATATGTATATGTTTTCCCAACCGAACATTTTGTGCCAGGAAAAACTATTTATGTTATCTGGCTCAAGGTCAAAAATGCTTTCTTTCGCAAATACTACCAGATTACACTTCACTTCACCAAGTAGTACTGGCAAGATAAAGTATTATTGATAGTTTAACAAGCATGCAGTTCATATATAAAGGGGCATATCCTCTGGCCTGTTATACACCCCACATGTACATCTAACTGTCATGGGTCTCATACAGGAGAAGGGTGCCACACACACCGCACGTATAGAACTGTGACAGGACACTTGGGTGCCACTGGTGAGACTATGGAGAAGGACAAGCAAGGCTCAGGCACATCAGGAAACTGAAGACCTACGCTTGGGGATGTCCGGAAGTTTGAGAGAAGATCTTTTGATATCTGGAAGCTCCTGTGAGAAATCAACAGGAAGTCTACGTCAGGCGTCCACGGCTGGCAACGCCTGCCAGACGTTGCAGGAAGTCTACCTGGAAGCACCTCATCCCTTGGTTGCAAAGGCCAGCCCCACCCACGAACAGAGAACAAGAAGGGGAGAATCGAGTAAAGCACAAAGAGGGAGAAAGATATTACCCAGAATTCGGAACAGGAAGAAAAGACAGAGTGGAGCAAAAAGAGAAGGTACAGATAAGGACAAGTTGGACTTAACGAGTTTTGTGTTCTTCATGTCCTGATTCCGTTGCCTCTCTGCCACTGTGGGTCCCCGCAAATCCACACCTGCAACAAGAAAGGGAACGGATCAGGCCCGGCTCCAGCAGGGAGAAAGGAGGCCATGTCAGTGATGTTTATGACCCCCAAGTAGCCGAGGGAGTGGAGGGGTGGATGTCACTCTTAACCACGGGTGCACAACATGGGGCCCACGTGCGGCCCAGCATGTTGATTTTCCCGCAAGCAGCTACGGCCGTCCTCTATTAGGAAAGTCTTTTTTTGACTTGCCAATGGGAAATGCTGACCCTCTATTGGTGGACTGCATTTACTACGTGGCTCTTACAAGTCACGTAGTGCATGGGCTATACCAACACAGGGCCAGCACTGTGCGGGGCATGGCATGGAATGTTGCCGGAAGACATTTCAGCCTTGCCACGACAGCTGCAGCGCAAGCACATCCACAGTGCTGGTAAGTGGGGGCGCTCTCATGTTCTTTATCAGTGTTTGTGTGCTTGGAGTTTGGGGTGTGTGCAGGGGAGTATCCAGCATTGCAACAGTGTGTCGGGTGAAGCGCAAAAAAAGTCCTGCTACTTTCCCCCCCAAATGCAGTGTGCTCAATTCCATACATACAGCCTCATTCACGCAGCTTCCCCTCCCATCAACTTTTTTTGGTAACATTAGTGGCAGATGGCATTTTAACACTTACACTTGCATATGGATTGCACCAACAGAAGTGACTAAACAGAAAAGGACTTTGCAAGCAGCATCATCGTTTTTTAGTACTTGCAGGTACAATGGAAGTGACTTTAGAAAAGGTAGCCATAAGTAAGCCAAGTGGCACATAACTTTGTGGTGCAAAATGCCTAAATTGCACTGTTAATATATACCAACTCTATAGTCATTAGGATTTGTTTTTCTTAATGACTTAATAACAGCATGATATGCTAACATAAACTATGAAGTGAATCACTGCAGATAAGGCACAGTGCGATCACATGATTTGCCCAGGATCACACACTTTGGTTTGTAGTGAAAACGGGATGCAGAGTCATTTGTTGATGCCAATTCTATTTAGCTCACTGTCTTTGTGAAAAGGTTCTTGCGCTGATGCAATCCACTGGTCACTCTGTTGTTTGGGGGTGTGTGGGCATAGTGTTTGGTTGGGGTGGTGGCCATGGAGCATAGTGTGGGGGTGCAGGTCATGGGACACAGTTTATGTTGTGGGATTGTGGCCATGGGGTATAGTGTTTGGTTGGAGGGTGTGGGCCATTAGTCATAGAGTTTGGTTGGGGGGGTGGGGGTCATTGGGCATAGTGTTTGGTTGGGGTGGGGCCATGTGGCCTAGTGTTTGGTTGGGGGTGGGACCAATGTGGCAAAGTTTGGTTCGAGGGGTGGTGGCCATGGGGCATAGTGTGGGGGTGAGGGCCATGGGGCACGGTTTTTAATTGTGGGATTGTGGCCATTGGGCATAGTGTTTGTTTGGGGGTGGGGGCCATGGGGCATAGTGTCTGGTTGGGGGTTGTAGCCATGGGGCATAGTGTCTGGTTGGGGGTTGTAGCCATGGGGCATAGTGTTTGATTGTGGGTGGTGGCCATGGGGCATAGTGTGGGGGTGCGGGTCATGGGGCACAGTTTTTAGTTGTGGGATTGTGGCCATGGGGCATAGTGTTTGGTTGGGGGCCATGGGGCATAGTGCGTGTTTGGGGGGTGGTTGCCATGGGGCAGAGTGTCTGGTTGGAGGGTGGGAGTCATGGGGCATAGTGTTTGGTTGGGGGTGGGGGCCATGGGGTATAGTGTCTGGTTGGGGGGTGTGAGCCATGGGGCATAGTGTTTAGTTGGGGGCCATGTGGCAGAGTTTGATTCAGGGGCTGGTGGCCATGGGGCAAAGTGTGGGGGTACGGGCCATGAGGCATAGTTTTTAGTTGTGGGATTATGGCTATGGGGCATAGAGGTTGGTTGGGGGTGGGGGCCATGGGGCATAGTGTTTGGTTGGGGGGTGGTGGCCATGGGGCATAGTGTCTGGTTGCGGTGTGGGGGCCATTGGGCATAGTGTTTGGTTGGAAGGTGGGGGCCATGGGGCATAGTGTCACATGCAAGAGTGAACCCAATCATAAAGCTAAATTAGGCACAGTTAAGAGATGTAGCTCCTTTGCCTTTTGTGGAAACCTGACACAACGGCCATACTCCCAAGATTATGACCAACTCAAACAGCGAAGTATAGCAGTCCAAATAGCAGTCCAAAATAATGAGCTTGTACCTTGCAAATCTAAAGCGGCATAATGTGTGAAATGTTTGAGCACAGTGTTTTTTTCTCCTGAATGATTTGTCTACTTTGTTCACTATTGCCAATATATCCTTATGAAAGAAATGAATTATAAAAATGGAAAATCTGTAGTACAAAATGTACGTTTGAAATACACAAAGACCGGCACACCTAAAAATGTATTTTTTCCATATGTTTAATAATGATTGAGGGTTGAAGAACACTCCTGCCACTCTTTCGCCTGCCGCTCCTCCCGCATTTAGTTTTTGGCCCACTATAGGCCGGCAGTAAAGGGTACATTCGGTCCTCTGGCAAAATCAGTTGTACACACCTGCTCTAAACATTCAGCAGCAACCTCAGAGACATCATTCTGAGAGGCTGAATTGCAGGAAGCCTGGCCAGGATTTGTTTTCTAACCCTAGAAAATGATTTATGCCCCACAGCCATGAAAGTACAAACGACCAGGAAGATGGAGGGCCATTCACACCTCTAAGTTAGGTAGCACACTTATTCAAGCAGGCTGCCTACAACCATTTTCTGAAACCTAAAATCACAATGTTGGTTCCGTAATTTAAAGAATGTTTTTTTTTGTGGGAACATAGTACTTTTTCACATCATGCTTAATTAAATGGTTAACTATATCAAACAATAAATGACAGGTAAAGTTGCTTTAACACAGATCTCTACAGAAGGTGTGTCAACTGACGGGGGGGCCTTACAAATTGCATTCAAAGTATATATTCTGCTGCATTAACTACTTGAGTATAAGTGAAAAGATAAGGTTAGTAGTAACAGCAATGTAATTCTGGAGGGGAGTGTAGTAAAATCAAAAAGTGATAGATGCAAATCAATGTTTGAATTAAACATTATCACTACCGTTGCTCTGCGCAACATTCCATGCCATCATTCTCTAGTATGTCTGTGCGATTAGAGAAGGGGACAAGCCATTAGCAAATTACCTTTGGTGCTGCCACCGAAAGGTGCAGTTCAATCTCAATTGCTAGGTAGTGTTGCATCTGCACTGGAACACAAGCAACCACTTGAATTTTTAGGCCCTGTGGTTTAGCAGTTTTGGAAGGGCTACTGACATTAGTGACAGGGCTTAGGCTGATATGTAAACAATGCAATGGAAGGCTGGCCAGAGCAATGACGGTGGTTCTAATTGATTCAGAGACTTTTTACCTATTAGGTACAAACAGAACTCATGCTGTGGAACACAGATTCAATGGCAATAAACTGTCAGGAGAAACACACATTCTATGGGCGTGTCTGGTCATTTACCCACATAATGACTAGCCATGGCAATGTTAATTCCTCACCACCAAAACATAACCTTTGCAGAGCTCTTTGAGCAAACTCTATCACAAAGTAACAACAAACGTGTTACTGTACAGGGCCTGCCGGTGTTATATCTAAGCATTCTTTTGAGTGTTTAATTACTTAATTGCCTCTGTAAATGAGCTCCTCTTGTAGTAAAATGTTCTTAATGTGTGTCTTCAGCAAGTTGATTTTATAAGCAATATATTTGTCAATGCCTCTGACTTGGACTGAAGTCCTGTCTTAAACAAGCAATCACAAAGCCAGCAGTTTTGCCTTGCTTATAGGTATTAGCAGACATTTGCCAGGCAGTGCCATCATATGCCCAGTTACTGGCAACATTTTCCAGCTGTTCCCATTTTATGGCCAGGTGGTACCCTTATGGAAGTACCCCTGGCAAATGCCTATCCATGCCTAATCAAAAGCCCAAGCTGTTGGCTAGGCCAATGCATGTTGCCTTGAGTTAGCCTCCCTTAGTGAACGTGCATATGCGCAGATGTGGGTGTCTTGCTTGCTATGCCTAGGGAATGAAGCTGCACCTCACTGAGCTGGTCCAACAAGGCCCTACCTGAAAATGATAAGGCTAGGTTGACAAGTATTGACCAATTTCAGATCTTCTCATGCATACTTACCAGTGGGGCTCTGACCTAAATAGAATGTATCTTTGTTTGGAAGCCTAGTCTACTCTGCCAGAACGTTTCATGATTCAGACTGATAAGTACTGACTTGATAACCTCATTCTGTTTGAGTAAATGTACAGAGTTTGCATGCAAACAAAACAGGTCATGTGTTTTGTGGGATTTGTTTGGAAAGTATGATGTAAATCTTGGGTGCTGGGTGTTTATGCAGTGCCAGAAATGAAACATGAACACCCCTAAAATAACAAAAAAAAGAGAGTTTTCTATAATGTTACGGACAAAGAATAAAAAGTGTACATCTTTTATACCTAAAAAGCAGTTTTTAAATATTTTCTAAAGAGTGCAATCAGTGGTGGATTTAACATTTGGAGAAGGGACAAATGCCAATGCCAACCCCCCGCACCCCTGCTCTACTCCCTCCCCTCAAATAAGAACAGCAAGGCTAAACAGGCCCTACCAGTGAGATCTTATCTTTTTAACGTGTCTCAGAGGCAGATTATTTACAACAGGAAGTGATTAGAGATGAGAAAATTTAAAAAGATAGTGACCATTGCTGTGGCACTTTAAAAACAGTTATATAGGGTTTTAAGAAGGTATTTAAGTGTGATTGTTGGGTGATTAGTAATTAAGGGGATACAGAACAAGCTGTGTGAAACAATAACTTTTTTCATGCATTTCATTTCACTTTGTGTATGAGATTTTGTGTAGGTTCTCATTAATTGCTATGCTGGAGCTTGTAGGCTTCCATTCAGGATGGGGAAAATAAAGCTACAGTCATAGGGGAACATTTTCCAGGTCAAGCAGTGTGGAAGAAGTGGTGCTAAATGCATTTAGCTCCACTTCTTATGAGCTTCAGGATTTTGTATGATTTGACAGGCGAAGTTGGAGAGCATATCGGACTTAATAAGGTCCCCCTGCAAAACCGATTGGTGTTCCACCAGCATTTATTTTTATGTTGGCGGAAAACCAATGGATTCCTATGGAATCAGCCTGACGTTTACACCTGGTATAAGCGGGCAGAGTCCAAAGGAATACGATGTGGATGGCTCCCACAATCGTTAATTGTGGAAGTGATTTACACTTTCCAGACACGTAGTGGTAAAGTAAGGAGCAAAGGCAATTTCGCCTGTGTTTTACTCTTTACTTTTCCAGTACTTGGTGTAAACAATTAAAATTAATGAATGTGCAAACAGGAGAATAACGCTCTGTGCAATATAGGATTCAAAACAAAATGCCCCCCTTAATCTTTTCATCAACATATTTCTACAATGATGACTACATTGTGAGGTTGGTTTATCATGTGACTTGTGCATTTCTAAAGTAATTTGTATAACATTTAGTATTATTTTAGGTATACAAAGCCAAACTTTAACACATATTTGTACCAACTTGAGCTCGGAAGATGTGTGATCAAGTATCTAAATTTCAGGCTAGACTCAAATTATGGCTTTACCACTTGATCAAAGTGTTTGATCCTTGGCATATTTTTTATTTCACTTTGCCTTCTTACCTGTTAAAATTAGGTGCCCCTAGAAGTGATTCAGTTCGCATTATAAGCTATTCCAAAAAGCCGCACTCATGGTTTAATAGATGGACAGCAAAGGAATTAGGACACAACACGCACATCCAACTTTGAAAATGTCTGGGCCACATTTATTGAATAAAATTGTGTCATTCAATAGCAAATCCAAGTAAACACATCAAACAAGGAGTCATCATGGACAATTGTATTTATAACCAGTGTGTAAACAGTATGTTCCAGACAATGATGTACAGGGGCACGCCCCACCAGGAGCGATACCAGGAGGCCACAAACCCCCCAAACAGCCCTGTCTGCCTCTGGTGCAGCCCTTACAGCCCTAGCACCCCCTTGAACTCTCAACTCAATTAAATAACATTTTGTGTTTAAAATGTAATTTTGGACATGAACCATTGAAAGGAGACATTCAGAATGGGACTACTGTAGTGTTTCAGTTGGAAAGGAGGGGCGGGGAGGTTTGTGGAATGGGTGGGTGAAGGGAGGATTGTATATACATGTGTATGTTATTTGAGGATATGTAGTTGTGCTCGAAATATTCTTAAGATCAAAATACTACCTGTGTTGATTGGACATGGTATGTTCTGTTCTTGAAATTAAAAGAAGTTTGAAAACAAATGTAATTTTGTAGGAAACAAAAGGTATTCCTTGCTTCAGTATTCTGGGGGGGCTCTATCTTTCACAAGAAGATGGAGGGAGCACAAACATCTCCTCTGGGGCATGCTGGTAGTAGCCACAGTGCTCAGGAAGGTATTGTTGGGCAGACACCATCTGAGATGGTACAAAGACTAGGGGCCTCACTGCTCAGCCCTCTCAGAGGAGGAAGAGGAGGCATCACACTCAATTATCCGAAGCAAGGCAAGGAAAGGCATGCTGGGTGCTGGTGTGAATAGGTGGTAGGGGAGGTAAATGGGAACGGTGGTTAGGGCAACTAAGGGAATGTGACTGGATGGTGAAAGGTGAAGGAGGATCAGATAAAACAAAAAGGGGAGAGCAGATGTGAAGGGAAGATAGGTAGATTGATGTTGCAACACTATTTTCCTTGTTTCTCTTTTGTTATGTACTGTTTTTTATAGAGGGGTGCAAACATATTTTTGCAGATCTGGGAAGAAATGTTTTGCTGGATCACGGATCTAGGAAATCTGGATCAATGCCAACACTTTGTTTAGGGTACTCCTAGACACACACCCAATGGAATGTGGGCCCCCCTGATCCCTACTCTGGCCCACCCAGATGAAAATTCCTGGAGCCGGGCCTGGAACGGATGGTTATTTGAACGGGACTGTCGCTCTGTCCCCCACCCACAATTGAATATGCACCTCAGCATACACCTTGCATCCATGCTCCACGTTCTCCAACCAAACTCCTTAGCCTTCATACTTCCCAGGGCAACTCCTGCAGACACAAGGAAATCAAGGACAATATTAGGACTGAGTAAGTAGAGGAATGAAAAAACACCTAGACTCATCTTTACCAACCATGAACACTGGTGCCGATGGATCAAGAGGCAACTAACCTCCGTGCTGTGAACATCTCCCAGCGGAGTGACGTCTAACTCCACCAAACCCCAGTCCACACATCCAGATAATTGCTGGTCAAGGGCGGGAAACTCGTCTGACAACCAACTCCACTGACACAGGTACACATCTCTTGAGGGGTGGCGGGGGAGGTTGCAGTGAAACATGACACAGTGGGCTATAACAGGGCATCTTGGTTATTCCCTAGATACTCATTGCCAGCGGAAAGACAAGGTTGAATACGGGGGTGGCTGGCATAGAGCTACTGGGAAAACCTTACGTCATCCTCCCTCCATTGGACACTCCCTGCTGTCTGTCCTATAGTCGATCAGTCAAGCGGGGGGCGGGTTTATGCAGGGGGAATAGGCGCAGGCATCAGCACTTGGTATCATACCCCGAAGATGGCAAACAGTTAGGTCGTTACACAACCCAACACATAACATTATTTTACATACAAATAATAAGCATACTTTTTAGGTTTTTATTTTTAAATGCATTCTGGTATGTTTAAGCAGTATTTTTCTCACTGAAACATTCTCCATTAAACATATGCACATCTCCCCAAAACACATCTGCAAATCCCTAGGGTCAACCATAGGACTTAGGTGAATCCATGTGAGTCTGTAGATTACTTGTGATGGTTGAATTTCTCATGGCATTTAAGGAGAGATTGCTAGGTTCCCTGCATATATTTAGTGCCCACACAAACATGTGGGTGTGATTGTGAACCTTGTGTGGGATTTTGAAAAATCTGCGATGATTTAGGTTACTTCAAACATAGAAACCAAGTTTGGCCACCTACATTGGGAACACAGCAAGTTCAGGTTGATTTTGTGCATTTTGTTTAGGGGCCGGAAGGTGAGGCAGGATTCATCCACACACCAAGAGGGGAAGGTCAGAGGTTTTGGAGCTGAAACAGCAACGTTGTTCAATTTTAATTTCTTTTTACTAAAACTGTTATTTTAATTAGGGGGACCATAACTGTTTTCCTTATTAGTGAAAGGTTTTGTTTTTAACTTGTTGTGTTTCTTTCTGTGGATAAAATGGCAGACCAGAAGGTCGAGGATGAAGTGTGGTTCGTCAGGGAAAAGAGCAATCATGATGTGGTGGCGTATGTTGATGTTGAACTGTTTTTCTCCTAGGTATAATCTGAAAAGAGGGGGGCCATAATTATGTAACCTTTGAGTCTGTGAGGCACACGGATTACTTGACTCTGGCTTCACAGACACTGAGGCTGCAGATGTCACAGCTGATACTGGTGGTGTTGGTAGTGGTGGTGTTGTAGAGGCTGATTCCCGTGGAGGGGCTCGGGAGACTTAATACTTAGGAAGGTTGTAGAGGACAGTGATGGAGCCTTGGTGTGTGAGGCACGAGACTGAAGTGGTGGCATAGTAAGCCTAGCATTGGCTACGAAACACGGTGTTTAATAATGGACGACAAAGTCCCAGGATATCCTCTGCACATTCATTGAGGGCAAGAGGCAGGCCCCCTTTTATTGCCATACTCTTGGGGCAGATATTATTTCAGGGTAATAGATGATGCATCAGAATGTGATGAGATGGTGTGCATGGATTGCCAGGCGGCCATCAGGAGGAGCAGATCTTTAACACCCATTAATGACCCTTCAGAACCACATGTCACTCTGGCACCAGAAAGTGTATGTCACTTTCAGCACCAACCCATTCTTCGGACCATAGCAGTGAGGGTTTTCTTTGCTTTTGTTTTGGCCTCAAAGGACACTTTGAAAAAGTAGCATTTTCATAAACAAGTTTGTTCATGTTGTGTAAAAAAAAACTTTTCACAGAGGGATCGGATGATAAACACTCATAGAAGGCCAAGACACATTCAAGGCAACATCCATGGTTCAGATGGATATAAGGTGCAGGGACACTGACAACATTCCGCTAGTGACATTCTTTCAAGTGTGTGACCACGTGACTAGTCAGGGAGAACTGGGAGCATTGTACTTGTTCTTAACAAGGACACTTTCCTCATTTGCACATTACCTCGTTTGCTCCATACCGCTGTTTTTGTATATTTCTCCCACTGCCTCCCCACTCTATCTGCCCATGGAGTAATCTGTTTCTCCTATCTACTCCAATTTCTTCTTTATCAACTATCCTTCCCTTCTCACTAAGTCTGGTAAGAAGAAATTCAAAAAGGATATCCTGGCTTCCAACCCAGGTCTCCCCATCGCTGATACCTATTCCAGCGCCTCTGCCAGACAAACCCTCACTGACATCCTCTTCTTCCCTCTTCTTCGTTTCTTCACCAGATCGCTGGACCTCTCATATGATCCGTGTGCTCTGTCATGTCTCCTTCTCTCCCATTAATGGTGGCACACGCTGGGACGTTCGCATGGATCTCTTTGACTCCTTCAGAGTCATGAATAATATATACCTAATGGCACTGTCATGGTGCAAGGCCCTCAGGCTAATCTCCTCCTCTTTGATAGGCGGTTCTCTTGCCTCATAAACTTCCTCTCATCACCAGCTGTCCCCTACTCTCTTCCCCTGGCTACCTTGCCCTCCTCCACTTCCTCCTCTGCACCATCAAGCTCCCTCCACACCTCTGCAGAGCATACCTCTGATTTGTACCTCCCCCAGAAGGACTTTAAGGCTAGCAACCTTCTCCATCGTGCCACTCTCAGCTCTTGCTCGGCTTTTAAACACTCCTCTGACATCTGCCACCTCCTAGAAGAACTTGGCCTTGATGTTCACGGTCTCACTGAGACGTGCTCCACGTCCAGCTCTGTCATGAGTTTTGACACTCTCCACCCCGATTGCTACAAGATCCTCTCAGCACCCAGGTCCAACTGGCCTGGAGGGGGTGTAACCTTGATCTTCCCTGAGTGGATTTCTGCCTCTCTCATCCCCACTCAGGCTTACTCCTCTTTTGAATGTCTAGTCTGCAGGCTCTCTCTCTCCTAGCCACTCCCTTACTGTTGCTACTCTCTACTGGGCCCCTGGTTAAATCACCTATTTTCTCTCTGAGTGGTCAGACCTCTCCTCCTTCCTCCTTGCCTCAACCACTCAACCCCTCCTCCTTGGTGACCTCAACATCCATTTTGATTCTTTCGGTCCTTCATCTACACTCTTTCGTGACCCTTCATCTACACTCTTTGGCGACCTCTGCGATTCACTCTTCCTCTCTATCCTTCCCTCTGGCCCGACTCACTCTGCTGGTCACACACTTGATGTCTTGATCTCCTCTGGCCTCCCCTCTCTACCACCTTACCACTCCTCTCTCGTGGAGTGATCACTGCCTCCTTACCTCTTGTCTTTCCATCTCCTCCCCCCAAGCCAAGTCTACTCATAGATTGCAGCTCATCTTCTCAGATATCCGATCCATGAAGCTTGTGTCAGTCGAGGCCTTCGCTGCAACCTTCCCCCCTCCTCCATCCCAGACTGACTCACACCCTGATACAGCCCTGACCCTTTTCTACTCCTCTATTCCTGCTACTCTCAATGCTCTTTCCCCCATCATGAGGGTCCGTTTGAAGTCCAAAGCCAAGTGCAATTCTTGGTATGACTCTGACATAGCTACATTGAAACATAAGTGTAGGGCGGTGGAGAGGAAATGGAGGGTTTCTTGCTCATCAAAGGCAATACCGATTTGCTGTCCGCACCAAGAAGAGAGTCCACATAAAAGCCTGCATCTCTGCGGCATCTAACAATTCGGCCAAACTCTTTAAAATCCGCAAGGAGCTGGCCAACCCTGCTGCAGTCTCTACCCCTCCTCTCGCCACCCAGGCTCTTTGCAATGCCCTTGCCTCTCACTTTATCTCTAAAACCCAGGACAACTTGTCCACCCACTCCTCTGCTCCCCTCGTCCTCCCTCTCCTTTTTGGCTTGCTGATCCTCCCTCAGCTACCTCCCCCTTTCCGCTTTTCTCCCCTGACGAGGTAGCTAGACAAATCCAATCTTTGAAAACCTCATCAAAACAGGTCCATTGATGTTCCTCTAAAAACATTAAAGGAACACATCGGCACCCTTGCTGCAGCCCTTGTCGATTTCTGCAACCTCCCCTTTGCATCTGGCTCTTTCCTCTCCCCTCTTAAGCACACCCTTGTGCATCCTCTCCTCAAGAAATCCACAGCTGATACCTCATGTCTGGCCAACTATAGCCCAATTTCCATTACTCCCTTTTTGGGTAAGCTCCTGAAAAGCTGTCCATCTCTCAGCTTATTCTTCACTCTGACTCTGTTGGCTCCCTTCATGATCACCAGTCTGGCTTCAGAGCTACCAGAAGCACAGAAACTGTTCTCCTGAACATCTGTGAAAACCTGCTCTCCAACCTTGACTCTAACATTTCCTCTGTCCTCACCCTACTACATCTCTCCTCTGCGTTCAACACGGTCAAGCATACCACCCTGCTCAATCATCCCCATGACACCCTGGATATCACTGATCAGGCTCTGGCCTGGCTGACCTCTTTCCTTTCTGATCGACCTTCCCAGGTACAACTTGGGTCCATCCTATCCACTATCTCCCTCTCCACCTGTGGTGTCTCCCAGGGGTCTAACCTCTCACCCTGGCTTTTCAACCATTACCTGGCAACTCTCACCTACTGCATTTCCATTTTCTGCTCGAATTTCCAGTGCTATGCTGATGACACCCAACTCATTTTCAGTCTTCCTTCAGCCACCTTGTCTCCTTCCCTCAT
This sequence comes from Ambystoma mexicanum, assembly GCF_040938575.1. Classification (NCBI taxonomy): domain Eukaryota; kingdom Metazoa; phylum Chordata; class Amphibia; order Caudata; family Ambystomatidae; genus Ambystoma; species Ambystoma mexicanum. The sequence continues at coordinate 664,268,209 of NC_090924.1, forward strand.
CTCTGATTGTCTAATCACCATTGAAAATTGGTGTGCTGCCAATGATCTTTGTCTAAATGCCAACAAGACTGAGATCCTCCTCATTGGCACACCTTCTCCATCCTTTCCTCTCTCTCTCTGGCCGGCCTCCCTTGACCCTCTTCCTACCACCACTTGTGAGGCTAAGAACCGCAGGGTTATCTTATCTCAGCATTTTCCTTCTCTGCACACATCTCCAATGTCTCCAAAAAGTCAAACCTTTTATTGCACCTCCTTAGCGGTACTCTGCCTTTTCTCTCCTTCCCTCTCCTTCCCTCAAAAGCTCACTGTCTCCCAAACTCTGGTTCTATCCAGGCTGGATTACTGTAACAGCCTCTTTCTAAATCTACCTGCTTCCACTCTCTGCCCTCTACAACTAATCCAGAACAGGACTGCAAGACTTGTCCTTGGCCTCAAGCACAGGTATCGTATCTCTCCAGCCCTGAAATCCCTTCATTTCAGGGCTGGAGAGATATGAAGGGATTTCAGGGCTGGAGAAATCCCTTCATATCTCTCAAGAACTGAAATCCTTACATCCTCTGGATGCAAGGATTACATTTAAAACCCTCTGCATTGTCCACAAGGCTGTCTGGGGCCTGGGTCCAAAATACCTTTAACTATCCCTCCGTAAACACCTCCCCTCTCAAGCCCGTCACTCCTCTACTTCTAACTCCCTCAGGGTTAGTCATTTTGAAAAGAAATTAGCTGGGGGAAGATCCCTGTCTTCGGCTGTGGCCTCCCTTTGGAACAGCCTCCCGGCCAATCTGAAACCATCTCAGGTTCCGGATGCACCTCAAGACCTTCCTCTTTACCTCTGCCTTTGCCCCCCCTCCTCCCCCGCAGATCTGTTTTCTCTCTTGGCATTGTACACCTGGCCTCCCTCTGTCTTTCAGGGTCAGATACCTGCACACCCTGCGATCCTTTTGCACTGCCTCCAGGCCACCCCCTGCACTGGGGTTATGTATATGTAGCCATACAGTGATCCTCCCACTTTTCTCCTGCACTTATCAGATATACCTTATCTGACTAAACTATCACCTGCCACTTGTTGGCTGCACTACCATGGTTTATTGCCTTTATGTATTTATTCATTATTTCTTCTGTTCTCTCCTTTGTTCTGCACATTCCATTTCCCCCCATCTTCCATGCACTTTCCCCCTTTTACCTTTTCCATGCACTTGCGCGTTCTTTATGTCACTGGGCCTAGCAAAATTGCTGGTTTCTTTTTATTTTGTTCTCAGTTGTTCCCCTCCCTTTTGACTCGTTGAGCTCTAAAACACTTGTGTACGAGCGCGATATATCTTTTCATTTCATTTCATTTCATTACTCGTGCATTTTCCCCACAGTCATTTTGGATGATTATTTTTCTTAAATTGGGGATTCCCCTATCCCCCATTTAACCCACCCCCACCACCTCGCCCTACCACCCACAGACCCCAGACACAGAACATGTCTAAAAAAACAAACAAACAAAAACACCCACAGGGAAAAAACACAAGTAATGTGCAAACCAGGAACTGGCCTTGTTAAAAACACAACATATGATTAGAAGAGAATGTAAACCATTGTATGGGGTAAAACAAAGGGGGGTATGCAGATTTTAAGGGGTAGAGCTGTAAGCACATATTAATGCACTGAAGGTGTAGTGGAAGCTGGAGTAGCAACACTAATTAGTTTGGGCTATTAGGTGGAGCTGAAGTGGTACCTATAAGCCAGAACTACTGCATTAGTATACAGATAGGGAGAAATGTCATATGTGGAGGGACACAACAGTTTTTGGTGTTTGGGGTTTTGCTCACCCATTGACTGCCCATTGCCATGCGTATCCTTATGGCCATTCCCACCCAGTTCCTGTCCCTCCCCGTCCAAAAAACCTCCTCATGTGAACTCTTTGATCTCACTGTAATCAAGCCTTACCATCAATCTTTGCACTCAAAGTGCCTGCCAGTGTTTTCTCAAAGCAGTCTTCTGAATGTTAATGACTTAAATGGAACTTTAAATGTGCTACTCATGCAATACAAATTGCTTAACTGGGTCTGCCTTCAGCCACTCTATTTATAAGCACTATGCGTGTCCCTTACTGAAGCCCTTGTAAGCAAGTAGTGTTGGGTTATATACGTGAACAATTGGGCAGCCATGTTTTGATAAGCCCAAAATAAACATAAAGAAGGGTTTATATTTAAAAAGCCATAGCTCAGCCAATGGTGCAGATAAATATGTCACTACTACCTACTGCCCTGCCCCAATATCGCAACGGTGAGCAATGTCACAAACTCAGACAGTAATTCTGTCCTGAACCCAACAGTCTTTCCATAGGGGTACAATAAAAGCTGAAAGCGGTCAGATTCACTAACACAAATGCTGTAAATACAAAATGCATATCCATGAGGCACAAAGAATATATGCACTGCACACAAAGAATTCAGACATTAGGTAATATATACCTTTGTAAATAAATAACTAACATAGCACTCATTAGACATGAAAAACATTCATGATCGGGCAGCCATCTTCTCTAAAATGGATGCAGCAGCATGGCTCAGAATTAGCAGGGGTTTCCAGACCTCAGAAAACTAATTGAGGCTGAATTCACAAAAACACATGCAAACTGGATTGGCTCTCTGAACACAAAAGACAGGTCAGTGCTAAACCCCAAGGTTGATATTCAAGGAAAGAATGTTCCCATGGGATGATGGCTTTGCCCTGAATGCCAGGTGTGCAGGCTGTGGCAGTAAAATGTAATGGCAAACTAAGACTTGAATAGAGAAAAACCCATGTTTCTTTAAACTAGACTTGCTACGAAGTAAGTGAAAACATAGGGAGGGACAGGGAACCAATCAGGGAGCAATGGGAGGATGTTCTAGTGTCTATTCATCCATGGTGCCGGGCCGGACCTCAGGTTTATCTTCAAAACAAACAGTTCCAGTTAAAACTTGTAGCTGCAGCTATTTTGCATATTTGCCTTCCAAAGCATAACTAAGAGTTTTTCTGCTGGTCAGCACATGGTCAGCACATAGTGATGTGATTGAGGGGAGGGGGATGTCAAGATCGTGATGTCAGAAGTGGGTGGTGTGGATTTTGGTTACAGGAATTATGTTAGCCAGTAAGATTATATCAACATATGGGATACTATAGATATTTGCACCAGTAAGCTAGTCCGACCAGTCCCAATATGTAGCTAATGAGGATTATGTTAATATGTGTTTCATTGTATAAAAATGGAAGCCTGTCATAGGTGGACTTGAGAAATGTTGCAACCAGTTCACCGTCTTTATGCCTTGTTTAAAACAAGCATTTGCAAAGCCAACAGTTTGGGCTTGGGAATAAGTATAAGGGATGTGTCAGGCACTGATATTAGATGCTGAGGTACTCACACCATTGTGCACCTGCTACCATCAATAGCCAGTTAATACCACTATGGCAGTGCCTGGCAAAATACCACTTCAGGAGTGTCTGGCAAGTGTCTTCCCCATGCCTACACAAAAGCCAAAACTGTTGGCATTGCCAATGCTTGTTTTATTTTGCTGTGCATGGGGACTGTTGATGTTGTTTTTATTGTCTCTCTTATGTTTCCATCAAACAAAAGTTGCCAAATAATTTCAAAAAGAAAAACAGTTTTTTTTTTTAAAAAAACAAGTTAAACTTGATTGATGCATTTAGTGAATTGTTCTTTAATGATGTGGCAGTAGTGGTACCTTTTAATAGTTTTCATTTTGTTTAATGAGCAGGGCTGCTGATATTCTTTTTTTTATTTTATAGACTTTGGTTTTAAAAATAACAACCAAAAAATCTCAAAACAAAATACAGCAAAAACAAAACCCCAATATAAATGTCAAACTGCTGACAGGGGTAATTGTGAAATAAAGTCACTGGAGTGTTGGTGGCTGATTATGATGGTTTGTTTAAATATACTCCCACTCAATGACCAGGTAAAGTTAGTAGGAACCAGCATGAGGTGTTTTTGTGAAATGGGAGCGGTTGAGTGCCATGTTTTTAAAAAAAATAATCTGTCGCTGTTTTAGTGAACTGTGTACAAAATCATCCAGTTGTAATTTGTACTTGTTTATTTGTATAGCGCTTATACACAAGTGAAGTGCTTCAAACTGCTTCCGGGCAGGAAGGGAACAAGGGGATATCAACGCAATTGTCATGCTTTGAAGTTTCTGAATGATCTAACAGCAATAACTAGCATGGGGGGACATAAGTCCAAAAGGTTGGTCGACCTATGCTAGGGGAGCCAGCAGGGAGGGTTCATAGAGGAGAACATGACAGACAAACATGCTAAACCAAGTGCAGCAAGGTCGTGTAAGTGCGCAGACAGAAGTGTGAGGCAGGGGGCAGGGACAAGTGTGTCCAGTCCAGCAAGGGCGCGGGTTAAGTGCAGGGTGGGTGCCACTCTCATGGAATGTATTCCGAGTGCAAGTGAAGGTAGAGTGAGACCTGGAGTCAAGTGCAGGACTTGCAGGGCGGAGGTGTGGGGGCTGGGCCTTGTAAGCCTCTGGAGATGCACTAGGTGACCAGTCAGCTGACTGAGCAGGTTGGGGATGAGAACAAAGGATGGAAGCAGTAGAGAGGAGGAAGGAGGTTAGCAAAGGAGAGGGAGAGAGGAAGAGAAGAGGAAAGCCTTTTTTATGTCAAATAATAAAAGAGCCTGCTCAAAAGCCATGTTTTTATACTGAATTGTAATGCTTTCACTTTTATTTATAACCTCTATGAATTTATTAACAAAGTGCTTTTATGGGGATTACATCTCAGCTGACCTTCCATAATTATTGCAATTTTCTTATATTGTATTGTACATATTTTTGTTAATGGAGACATCAAATTAATTAAATAAACTTGATCTGTAAATCTAATTGAACCCTCCCCAGCATTCTTATGGTGCTGTCAAATCCACTTCAATAATAAAGCTCCTTGAAATGAGCTATTCTCTCTTAAGATTGTCTTAGCTCTAGAGAAACATGTCCCACCATTCCCATAGTGCTGTCAATGCTACATTAAATATGCTGCCTTCACCAATTTGGACTCCATACTTCTCAGGAGCACTAGACTTCACTGCATACAATCCTCCATCATTCCGATTAGATAGGAAAGGGAAGATAACAACTTCAAATGACAATCATATTTTCAACACCCATTTCATAGAAATAATGACCCTTCTGAAGCAGCTGGTGAGCTGGTCCTATGGAGTGTATCATACTTTATAGTCCCTCAAACCATGACATGTATAAGCTCACAAAGTCTATTGAGCATGCCCAATGTTGTATTGCTGATGGTTGCACTGACATTTGTAGTTTGGCATTCATTAGACATACTTGGAGATGGTCACAAGTCGATTTCTGCATTTATTCAAATAACTACCTGAGACTGGGCTGGTGAATAGTCATTGTCTCGCTGCCACTATTTGGGAGGAGGTAGAAGTACTTTGCCACAGGATTAACGCAACTGCTACTTCCAGAGTCATAGCACATGGATGGGCCAGCACTCGTGGGTTTGAAGCCAGCTCCTGTGGAGCTGCTATATATGTTGGTTCCTCTTGTTTGGATGGTTTTACCTGGTATGGCCCAGCATGAATGAGATACTTGCAATTTCTCTGGATTTCCATGGAGCACAGTTGTATGATACAACTGCAACATAGAATGTATGCCCTGTAAATTCAAACTGGGTGTCGTTAGCTGTTGGGCAGATTCAGGGGGAGACTGAACATGTCATTCAGTGAGATACATTGTTACCATAGGACTAATTGGTTGCTGTAATGGTTTGGTAGGGACTGGAGTTGGTGAAACATATGCCACAATGACACTTCAAGTCTCTTGGGGTTGCAAAGAAAGTGAACACAGGACAAGTGTTTTCTGTTGTATGTGCATTCTGAACTTGTAAAGGAGGTGTAGAGGAGGAGCCAAGTACCCCTGCCTCAACCGTCCCGCCTCTTTTACCTGTATGCTGGAAACCAGAGTATGTGACATACACAGACCAGTTGAACCGACAAAGGACAGAGTATGGACTCTATGACGTACCAGTGAAAGTACCAATACCTAAGAGAATCTGGGAAGCAAGGTACCCATTGAGAAAACCATACCTACATACAAGAAAATATGATGACCATTTAAATGAAATACCTGAAGAAGCAGAGCCAATAAACGGCATGGACGAATGTTAAAGACACCAACCATCGCCAGTACAAGTCATGCAGAGCTCAGATGACATACATAGAAGAGATGCAGAGACCAGAGAATGCAGACATTCTATAAAGCATCAAGAAAGTATCAAGGATAAGTGACATACACACTCCCTATTTGATAGGGGGTTCTTTATTTTGCCGATGGCGGAGGTCCTTTGTAATGTTTCTTCAAAAACCTTGAACCGTGGAAATAAGGGAACAGGAAGTGCATACATTTTTCAAACCAAGCCGTGGTGTCTCCATTCCAGTGGCCAGTCTAATATAGTAACGCACCGACTCAATTAAAGGTGATGTCCGATGTTCACTCTTGTTCCCCCCTTCCTTTCTTGTCTTGCAGCTGGCTCGTGAAAAGATGCTCTTGTGGCAGCTGGTGGCGCTCAGGTAAGAGTCTGTATTACCCGGCGCTGTCCGGTAAATGTTGCACGAGGAAAACGTATTCTTTTGTCTCTCTTTACAGATGCGGCACGTGAAAATATGGAGAGTTACAAAAGGATGCCTCCAGTGGTAAATCAGGTAAGTCTATGGTGGTAAGAATTATATTTGTTGGTTCCCTCAGCTAACCTTATGGTTTTCTTTTGTCTCCTAGGTGCCAAAGTTCGGAGAAGAAATGATGGAGGCAGCGCCGACCCAAAGGATGCTGTGAAGGCTGGTGAGTATGGCGCGGCGCTGCAGCTGGAGGTGCGGCGCATGCAGAAATGATGTTCTTTACAGGTCCGGAGACAAGATGGATCCAGAATCAGGTGTGGAATAGAAATATGGTTGTTTTCTAACCTTGTCCCTTTCTTTCCTCTTTGTTTTAGGAGCTCCGGATTCGAGTCGGGGGAGGCAGAAGACTGGATGCAGGCTGCAGGCACGGTGAGTGTTACGCTGCTGGATACAGAATAACGCGAAGCGTGTGTTGATGGTCGGGTGTTGTTTAAATAGCTTCAAAAGTAGTCCCAGGTAAGAAGTCCCTAGAAACACACCCAAGTAAAAAATAGTCCCTGTAGAAAAATAGTCCCTTTCAGGCTTCATGTTGGATTGGAGTCATTTGCAGCATGGTCTGCCTGTGGTAAGTAATGACTATGAGCTTAGCGCCTTAAGCGCCAGGACTGATTCCTACTATGAGCCTGGCGCCTAAGGCACCAGGACTGAACCCAGATAGCCCCTAGCCGGGGCTGCTGAGGATTTATTAAATGTCTAGATGCCTGCTCCCGGGGCTGATGGGCTTGGTCCGGATGCTTGGGGGTAGGCATCATGACAGCACTCCCCCCCAAGGCCCCTCCTAAAGTTGTTCTTCCCCTGGGCCCTGGTTTGTCTGGGAAGTTCCGATGGAATCTTTTCACCAAACGAGGTGCCTGGACGTGGTCACTAGGTTCCCATGACCTTTCTTGTGGTCCGTAGCCCTTCCAATCGATTAAATAAAAAACGTTTGATTTAACCATCTTGGAGTCCAGGATATTTTTTACCTCAAATTCATTTTCTGCATCTATCAAGATGTGGTCGGGTGGTTGGGTTAATCTTGTTCCTGGTTGAACTGGTTTTAAAAGTGAAACATGAAAAACAGGATGAATGCGCATATTAGAGGGTAATTCCAATTTGACGACTACCGGGTTGATAATGGCCTTAATAGTGTAAGGTCCCAAATATCTAGGGTTAAAAGTCGGAGTTCCCTTCAGAGGTATGTGTTTTGTAGCCAGCCAAACTTGATCCCCAATCTGGTATTGTGGAGTTTCACTTCTATGTTGATCAGCATTTTTCTTATATTTCTCTTTTGCTTGTTTCAAATGTTCTGTTGCCTCTTTAAAGGCTTGTGTAATAGTAGAATGCAAATGACTAACTGCAGGCATTTCTAAATGCTGAGGGGAATCTAGTTCGGAGGTTCAAGGGTGATGTCCATATATGGTATAAAAGGGGCTTTGTCCGGTTTCTGAATGTACAGAGTTATTGTATGCATACTCGGAAATCCATAAAACATCTTTCCAATTACTTTCGGTCTTGTGTAGCATGCAACGTAGGTACTGTTCAAGGGTCTGGTTGGTCCTCTCCGTCTGACCATCGGTCTGGGGATGGTGACTGGTTGATAACCTCACGTCGATTTGCGCCAGTTGACAACATTTCTTCCAAAAATGTGAAATGAATTGACTACCTCGGTCAAAGGCCAATACGGAAGGAAATCTGTGTATTCAAACAATGTTTTGGAGGAATTCCTTGGCCAGAATTGAAGCAGAAGGTAATCCCTTTTGAGGAATAAAGTGGGCCATCTTGGAAAAAAGATCCACAATAACTAGAATGGTGTTAAATCCATTACATGGAGGTAGATCTGTAATAAAGTCTAATGATAAGGTGTGCCATGGTGTAGGTGGAATATCCAAAGGTTGTAAGAGGCCAGCTGGTTTTTTCTTCTGACTTTTGTTTTGGGCGCAAATGCCACAAGACATTACAAATGACTTTACGTCTTTTCGCCAGGTGGGCCACCAGAATTGTCTCTTAATTTTAGCTTCAGTTTTTGCGATACCTGGGTGTCCTTCCATCAGGGTATCATGATAATTGGAGATGACTAGTTATTGTAGTTCCGTGTGTGGTAGAAATAGTCACCCTTGATAATAAGGTAGGTCATTGATGACTGAGTAGTCCGGGCCTTTCTTCACCCAGTCCTGCAGGGCTGTTGGATCGAAGAGTTGTTGGATCTTTACTTGAATATCCTCTAGTGTCTGTAGAGTGGTTATGCCAAGAATTATTTGTTCGGAAATTATAGGCACCGGTTCCGGGTTTGCATATGCTTCTCCCATCCCTATTCGGGATAAGGCATCTGCCTTGCCATGTTTACAACCTTGTCGATAAGTGATCACGAAATCGAACTCGGCAAAGAACAATACCCATCGAAGTTGATGCAGCGATTGTTCCTTGGCTGTTTTTAAATGCTGCAAGTTCCGGTGATCAGTGATTACCGTAATGGTATGCCTGGCACCGAGAAGATAATGCCGCCAAGCCTTGAACGTGGATTTGATGGCTAATAATTCTTTATCGGTAAGCGCATAGTTTAACTCGGGTGGCGAGAATTTTCTGGACCAATATGCGACTGGGTGAAGTTGACCGGTTTCAGGATCCTTCTGGGACAGGACAGCTCCCATGGGTAAACTGGATGCATCAGTTTCAACTATGTATGGAAGTTCGGGGCGTGGATGCTTTAAGACAGGTGCAGACGTGAATTTCGCTTTCAGCTCTTGGAAGGCCTTTTCAGCTTCTTCGGTCCACAAGAAGCATTTGTTTTTTCGCAAAAGTGCTGTGATAGGGTGTACAACATGTGAGAAATCCGGAATGAATCTGCGGTAGAAATGAGCAAATCCGAGCATGCTTTGTACCCCTTTAACTGAACTGGGTGATGGCCACTTGAGGATTGCATCACCTTTCGAGAGTCCATTCGCACTCCTTTTGGAGTCAGGATAAATCCAAGGAATTCAACTTCCGTAGCATGAAAAACTCATTTTTCCAATTTTGCATATAACTTGTGCTGGCGTAGTTTCTCAAAGACTGCATGAACGTGCTTCACTTGGTCTGATTCTGAAGAGGAGTACACTAGAATATCGTCTATGTATACAACAACACAGACGTCAATGAGTTCACGAAGGACATCGTTCATAAAATACTGGAAGGCTGCTGGTGCATTGCACAACCTGAAGGGCATCACCTGGTATTCGAATAACCTGTACTTAGTGCGAAAAGCAGTCTTCCATTCGTCGCCTTTCTTTACACGTACCAGATGATATGCCCCTCGGAGATCTAATTTAGTGTAGATGCAAGCGTCCTTTACTTGGTCTAGTAATTCGGGGATCAGAGGCAATGGGTATTGGTTCTTAACCGTGATCTGATTTAATGCGCGGTAGTCTATGCACGTTCTGAGGTCACCTTCCTTTTTAGGCACGAAGAACAAAGCTGAAGATGCAGGGGACTTGGATGGACGAATGAAGCCATTAGCAAGGTATTGGTCCAAGTATTGTCGTAGGTGAAGGTTTTCGGGTTCCGTAAGGGCGTAGATCCTACTACATGGAGGTTGTGCACCTGGTATGAGATCGATTTGACAATCGTATGATCTGTGAGGTGGTAGGGTGTTTGCCTGTTCCTTTTGAAAAACATCCTGGAATTCTTGATATTCCTGAGGTAACTGCACGACTGGAGTAGCGACTGTAGCCAGGCCTTGGTTCAAGGGTTTTTTTGGGCAACAAGTATGTGCACAATCCGGGAAGGTTATTCTCTTCTCTCGCCAATCAATACAAGGATTATGTGAATCCAACCAAGGTATCCCCAGTATTATTTGGAACTGCGGGGCTTTGATTAAATCAAACACAATAGTCTCTCGATGCCCACCCTGACCCAATAGTGTCATCTCTGTGGTGGAATGAGTTACAGGCCCAGAGGCAATTTCAGTACCATCGACTGTGGTGATGACATCCGAAGTGGTCTTTTTGCAGAAAGATAGATTCATCCTAGAAGCCAACTCGTAGTCCACATAGTTTCCTATGGCCCCTGCATACGTGATGGCTGCCTTGGATCTATAAGGACCATTGGTATGATGAAGTGCAAGGTCTGAGTATCCTTCTTCAAGCTCGGCAAGTGGACCTCTACACTTGTCGGGCTTGGTCATTTCCCGAATCAGGCTCTATTTCATTTTTATCAGCAACTCCGACTACTTTTTTAGATGTTTTTATAGGGCAATCCCGTAGAAAATGTCCTGTGGCCCCACAGTACAGACACAATTGCATCTGCCGTCCTCTTTCTCTTTCCTTTTGAGTTAATGGACCCTTGACCCCCCCGATCTGCATCGGTTCTGATACATTTGTTCCTTTGAGGGTAACATTGGATTTAACCAATACCCGATTCTCGAACTTAGCTCGATCAGCCTTTCTATTCTGAAGTCGGTGATCTAACTGGACAACTAAGTCTATATATTAAGCACAATCCTGAGGTGGGTTCACAACTTGGGCCATAACGTCTTTGAGTTCACCCCGAAGTCCACGATGAAATAATGTAATTCGTTTTACCTCTGGCCATCCGGTTTCCACCACTAACCTATTGAAAGTGGCGATATAGGTTAGTAGATCCTGGTTACCTTGTCGTAATGATAAAAGTTCGTAATCCAGGGCCTGGCCCTGTGAATGTCTGGCAAATAGTCATTCCATGCTCAATTGAAAACCTTGAAAATCCCGAAGAAAAGGGTCATCCTGGTTAACTAATGGAATTGACCAATCTGCTGCGCTGCCACTAAGATATGATAGTACAAAGGCTACTTTGGTTTGGTCGTTCGGAAAAGCTCCAGGTCTGCATAAAAAGTGCAAGCAGCATTGGTTCATAAACACAGCAAATTTTTTTGGGTCCTCAGCAAAACGTTCGGGTGGAGCTAAAGGAATGCTCCCTGGTAGAACCACTTGCACAGGATTGCTCGATGAAACAGCAGTTGGATTCCCCCCGAGTCCAGGTAATGGTGTTTGCCCAGCTTGGTTTTGGAGTAATTGTCTAGCAAGATCATCAGTGCGCTCCTTTGACACAATCAGTTCTCTCCTGCGGGCATTAGTCTCTTGGCGCGCGGAGTACACTTCTGCCCTAAGTTCCCCTAACAATAGGGCTAGTTGGTCGGTTTCTGAGGTTTCCATAATGCCCGGGTGGTGATTTGTAGATAGGCTTCGCGTTCTGTTATGCTCAACTGGCTCCCACAGGGGCGTTGGTCGGACCCGGACAGCTGCGGTCTCCACCCACGTGATGCGTAGTGCAGCGATGACTGACTGGATCTGCCCTCCTAATCTTGTCTGCTTAAACCGTAGAAATATTCTCCTGCAAGTGGAGAGATGGATTTAGCCACTTGTGGATTCAAGTGATGGCACCCCACAGTCCTCCCCAACCAATCACCTCCGAAATGCCCTCACAGCAATCTCACCTTATATTCTTGAAAGATGAGCGCTCCATCCTGCGTGGATTTGCAGGGGTGCGTCGATTCCAGTTACTTCACTGGTTTGAAGGCTCGGGAGAGTTCCGGAGAGTATTGACTCTGAGGTTCCTGGTGAGGACCAGTAAGTATTAAGTTCATAGAGTTCAATATGTCCGATGTTCACCCTTGTTCCCCCCTTCCTTTCTTGTCTTCAAGGTGGATCGTGGAAAGATGCTCTTGTGGCAGCTGGTGGCGCTCAGGTAAGAGTCTGTATTACCCAGCGCTGTCCGGTAAATGTTGCACGAGGAAAACGTGTTGTTTTGTCTCTCTTTACAGATGCGGCATGTTAAAATATGGGGAGTCACAAAAGGATGCCTTCGGTGGTAAATCAGGTAAGTCTATGGTGGTAAGTCTATGGTGGTAAGAATTATATTTGTTGGTTCCCTCGGCTCACCTTGTGGTTTTCTTTTGTCTCCTAGGTGCCGAAGTTCGGCGAAGAAATGATGGAGGCAGCGCCGACCCGAAGGATGCTGTCAAGACTGGTGAGTATGGCGCGGCGCTGCAGTTGGAGGTGCGGCGCGTGCAGAATTGATGTTCTTTACAGGTCCGGAGACAAGATGGATCCAGAATCAGTTGTGCAATAGAAATAAATTCGTTTTCCAACCTTGTCCCTTTCTTTCCTCCCTGTTTTAGGAGCTCCGGATTCGAGGCGGGCGTGGCAGAAGACTGGATGCAGGCTGCTGTTGGGTGTCCTGACCCACGTTTGAGCTATCATGCTGCAACATTTGATGCTGTGGGCTTAGAAAATCCAAGATGGCCAAAAAGCCCACATGTGCGCCCGAATCCAGGAGAACCACGCAGTTTGCGCACACCAAAATGGTTGCCTAACCTGCCACCAGTGGCGGCTGGTGAGTTTTAAAGCTGGTGGGGCGTAAATTTGCAAGGGTGAATTTAGTAGCGAGCGCGCAAAGCGCCCAAGCCCACCCCCCCCAAGGAGGGAGCAGGGGGGGGCTCTCCCGCCACGAAAGTTTTGGAAAAATGGCCTACAAAATGTTCAATTTACTGTCCAAAAAACCCACCGAAATATGAAAAAAGCATTCGGTTTTACATATTAATGGTGGTACACTATTCTTACGTGTGCAAGTGTGATGGTGTATTTTACAGCAGCTTGTATTGAGAATAACTGGTACTATGGTGTAATGCATAACTTTTGCTGGCTGCTGGGATTATTATTACCTATTTTATGTGTATCAAGAAGCAAATGTAGTATTCCGACGAATATCTAACAGTGTGTCAATCATACGGCTGAAGCCAAACAAAGCCGAATGCTTGCTTCATTTATTAAATCCACGTTTAAAATTGAAATGTCACACTTCCTTAAAAAAAAAACACTGTTTTAAATGTGTTCCTATGATTTTTATTTCTTTACATTTTCATCAAACTATCATCCTGATTTAAAGTATATAAGCCATAGAAGAAAATAGTAACATACACACAGGGTCCACCTGTCTAAAAGCATGTTCATGTGCAAACCCAATGCTATTTAAAGTAGCAGGCTTCACAGACGCAAATTGCCAGATTGCAATAAACAGCACGGCAGTCGGGCATTGATATTTTCAATTGCCCTTGAGTATCACACACATACCAATAGCGGCAAAATGAGTTTCCCTCCTTCCTTTGAGCTCACATAACAGTACAAATGGTTTCTCTGGGTGCCCTGTTGGTAAGAACTAGCCGTTTCGTTGCGTGGCTATCAGGCCAGTTCAGTTCTGAAAATGATGGGTCTTGAACATTAGAGTTTGAGCACAGATTGAGCACTCTCAGTGGATATGATCATACGAGCAATATGATTTTAAATGATTAGTGTCCATTCACCTCCTAATAATAATAATAAAATAAAAAGCCCGGCCGTGTGGATTTGTGTACAACCACAACACCCTGCCGTATCTTAAGATTTCAGTGAATGCTGTTTCAGCAGCCATACCCCAGCGACATGCGCATGGGTTTACGGAGTAGCACACTCACCCTTGCCCTCTGTTCATTATAATATTTTTGGGAATTTATAAACACATGATTTTGCTGTGATCCCAGTGTCTGTTGCAGGTGGGCCCAGGCCTTGCTTTAACTACCACCGCTAAGCAGTAGTTTTCACCCCACTGCTTGAAGGTTAACTTGTAATTAGCCCACTTCTCAAGTTGGTTGAGAGTTTATGCAGAAATACTGCTGCTACTTGGTGAACATGCTCTGTTTAATGATTAGCCGCTCCCCGTCACATGCAGGTGAACTTAGTAGTTGGAGCGAGCGAAGGGGTTTGTAATCGGGTTGGTTTGATTGAACAATCGCTATGACTGTTTTCTGTCCCATAATGTGCTGGTCCCGTTTTTAAGAGCAGATCGCCATCACGCTCTTTGCCAGGAGTTTTTTTTTCCCCCCATTTCAAATCCAACGCATGATGTGGTATGTGCGCTAGTAAGTTAAGCCAGCAATTGTACTGCACCAACAACAACCTTCGACTCGCACAGAGGGCGAGCAAGCCAAATCTGTACCAGGCAGTGCTGTCACCAGTGAATTTCAGTATCAGGCGAAGCGAACAACTTGATGGAAAATGGTGCACTGCACTCAGATCCATTTACGAAGGAACACAATTGTCATGAAGGCAATCGACTCAACAGCCCATCCTCACGCCTGCTGTCAGACCCTGCCTATTGCCTTTTCAGAAGTTACTTGTGAATCACAAGCTCCTGGAGCACCGGTCTGGCTGCAGCCCCCACCCCTGCTTGTGACATCTACAGGCTCGGCGTGCCGCTGAAAGAGCTGCAGTCGCACACTGACTCTGCGCCTTCACAGAAATCTCGAGGCGGCGAGTGCACGCGAACTATCGCACAGCTGCAATATGCCTTCACTTGAAGCCTGGCCATAGCGCTAAGAGGTGAGCGGAAGGAAGGAAGCGGCGCTGTATGCATCTGTAACTCTGCATCAGGGCTGAGTTTACACACACACATCACGCTGCCAGTTAAGCTCTCCCAATACATCGTGCCAAATTCTTGCCCATTGCACACACTGTTGTCATCACTAGACTGACTAGAGTCATAACATGCCATTCAGAGAACCTGGGTTACACGTGACATAACCAAGAAGCCCCTTTTAACTGTCAAACACTTGTAGCCAAATTATTATTTTTTTTTCTTTTCTTTTTTTCTTTTTTCTACACTGTTTGTGTGGGACTGGATGCGGGATTGCGGGAATACTGATTCCCGCAATCACACCGCAGAAGCCCGGACTAGTTGGGCGTGTGCCTCATTAAAGCCCTGCCCGCTCTCGTTGCGTCACCTGAGGCAGCAGCAGCCCAGGGCTCTACTTGTGCCATTTTATATTTTCAGCATTTTTGTCGAAAAATGCCGAAAATATAAAACGGCACATTGGATGTTGAAGATTCTACACGGGCACTGCCAGGCAGCAGCAGCACGCCTGCCTGGGCCTTGCCTTGCTGTCTGTGGCCCAAGGCTCTAGGGCCTTGATCCACGGACTGGGGGAAAGAAAGGCCCAGGCCAGGCAGCCCCTGCCTTGGCCCCCACCTTGGGGGTAGGCAGGCCCGGGCCCGCTACCACCAAGGCCGGGCCCAGTCACAGTCAGTCAGCAACACTGAAAGCCGTAGGCCCTGGCCTACACGTCTTTCAGTGTTGCTGACTGTGGCCGTGGACCACGTCCCCGACCCCAGGCCCAAAAGAAAACAGAACAACATCTGGGACAGGACCACCTGGTACTTACCCACCGGCAACTCGTCGCGTCATGGTCCAGGCTGTCTCTGGTGGTCTTCAGGGGTCAGGGGCAGCTGAGCTCGCATCGTTACTCGTCTGACTCCAAAGAATCCAGGGGAGAGTGTGAAGGTGGCGCAAGCGCACCCACACGCCCTGCACCAGCACGAGATCTGCATAGATACAGTAATGTCATTGGCTGTTTGCCAGCCAATGCAAGGGTTGTCATTGGCTGGCAAACAGCCAATGACATTACTGTGTCCATGCAGGGGAGGGACTGACCTAGTGCGCTGTTTGCGCACATTTTAGACTGGCGGCGGGGCCACCCCTGAAGCGCCCCGCCAGCCTTCTAATTAAAGGGGTTTACGAAGAGTGCGTGGAGCTACGAGCTCCACGCATTCTACTATTAAAGAAATTAGAGTAAAACGGGACGCGCCCTGCTGTGTAAGCAGCCGGGCCCAGCCCTTCAGGTGTTGCCTTGCCACAGCGCCCCCGGCTGTTGGCAAAGGAAATGCAAGCTAAAAAAGAGATTCAATCAGAGAAGTTCTCTGATTGAATCTCTTTTAGCTTCCTCTTTCTTTTCTCTTTCTTTTCTGGGGGGGCGGCGCCCGGCCGCCCTATAATAGCAGCCGCCACTGCCTGCCACCCACCAGTGCGAGCATGAGTGGAATGGGTGCCAAAGGAAAAACACCAGTGCCATGTGTTGAACCTGGAGAATATACTTCCATGTAATATCTCTCGTTTGAAATGCTTAAATCCAAGGCAGATCCCAAAAATGGCTGCAATACTGGTGCTCACCACTATCAGAAAGCCGGTGTTTTAAAACAACACCAGACATTTGTGTAAAACTGAATAAATGAACCCAAAGCAGGCCAAAGAAAGACTTACTGAGAGGTGGATACAATGTAAAGTTATATTCTGAAGTGACTTGAAGGTTTATAACAAGACTGGCTGAGCTCTGCAGGTCTGCAGCGTCTTAAACTGAAACTGGATTTAAAATTACCAAAAATCGAAATGTGTAAATAAACTGAGGGACAGATTTGTGACTGCCACATAGTTTGTCACTGTTAAAATGTCATAGTTTTGAACTTAGAATCAGCATTCTAGCTGCATGTGTAAAAATTGTTAGTTTTATTTGAATGCAGAAAACTGGGTAACTAAAAGTGACATTAGCTGGGGCCTGGCTTAAGGAACTGGATTCTGCCTGACAACTTTCCCCAATTGGAGTGAAACTGGATCCACAGCAGTTCTCAGGCCTGGCTGCATTCTGAGGGGAGGCTACCCCTCTCTGATTGAATTACCAAGGGACTGCTAGAGACTAAACAAAGGACCCATGCAGAGGGTTTATTGGGGCGAGGTCATAAATGGCTTCCTCTTGAACAATGGGCCTTCCAGGGCCCAGGCAGATGGTTTCTTGGGGGGGCCGTAAAATAGCTTCCTCTTGGCAGAAGCTGGGAGGGGCAGGGTCTCTGAGCTTGGCAGAAACTGGATAAACTGGTTTCTACACCATGTGACCTGGAAAGACACACCCCTGTTGGCCAGAATATGATTTTAAGAAAGATGTATAACTCATGGTGCGGACTTGTCAAAATTAGCTAAATGATACCATAATTCTTGTGATTTTTCTGTGCACGTTTTAAGATGCGTTGGGAATTTGTGTGATGTTCTGGGGCAAAACCCCGCTATTTATTGACACCACATACTCTGTGTTTAAGCTAGCGACCTGGAAAGCTACTTAGATATGTGTGGGAGGGGGTTGTACATGTGTATAAATCTGGAGAAAAATCTAATGTTGCAAAACCCACTAAAAAGCACACAATGTTGCCATTTCTGAATGCAAGCCCCCAGGAAGAGCAGAGTTTGAACAGAGTATACCTCATGTGATATGTGATGGGTGCATGTAATTTTAAACATATGTGTACCTGTGCAAATATGTATTTGGGTCAAATATAGATTTGTGTGCAATTTGACAGGGGAGTATCCTTTCTGCAGACCATAAAACAGCATCACCATGACACACATTTCCTTCCCCCAATCAAAGCAGTGCGGAAAGCTTGACCAATGGGCAGTTGAGAGAGGGGCTGGCTAGTGATGCTGCACACACACCCACTTTCAAAAGACATAAAAAGAGCCACTGGAAGCTAGAGAGGAGATTCAAATCCATTTGCTACAACGCGCTCTGCCGGACCACACAACATCCAGAAGATACCAGATCCAACACTTAGACTTTAAAACTCCAAAGAACTTGATTCAGAACTCAAAGCAAGGGCCTAAACCCACAAACTGAGAACTCTTCTCAGCAAGCCTCAGCATCCAGCAAACCTAACAGCGGTAGCAGCATCCAGGAGCCGTGCAGATCAGCGTTGTGTCCAGAGAAAGCTTTGCAGAAAGATCCAGAAGCAGTGCTGTACCCAGAGAAAACAGAGCAGTATCCAGAACCAGAGGCCAGAGATCCAGAGTGACCCAGACCGCTGTGAGCAGAACCAGAGAGCTGACCCAGATCACTGTGAAGTGCCGAGACGAGAACCGGAGTCCAGTCCAAAACCTGACCAGATCCGTGGCGAGGCCTATTTCAAAAATATATTGTGAGTACCTAGCAGAACTGTGCAGAACCGATCTCTTAGTTAAAATAATCTAATCCAAACTATTTTAATCTAACCAGAACTGCCTCCTAGAAGTTGTCAATTGTTATTTGCAAAGCTGCACCAATGTCACTTGTCAATTCTGAAGCTGCAAGCTGTCACCTGTCATTTTGAGTTTACTTTAAATCTGAAAAACTACATTTATTGAATCGTCTGTATCTCTGGAACCGTTTGGGCTAGGAACTTGGTTTAACTTTCCTCTGAAAGCTTAGAATCTTACTCCTTATACTTTTTCCGCAATCACGATTCACGCACTTGCAAATTTTGCCGCGATTTGCGATTTGGTTAAAAACCCAGCCACGTGTAACCATCAGCAGTCATTTCTTTCCTTGCTAAAAATGTGTTTGCCTCTTAATCACCATCTCTGAATCATTGCTAAATGAGCCTGCACTCATCCCTAGTATCTCTCACTCACCCTGAACCTCCTAAAGGGAATTAAAAGCATTTTCAGCATATTTCTCATTTCATTGTCACCATATTCAAAGCATTTTGCCTGTGTTTCAAAACTCCTATCTGTTGTATAAGCTGCTGGGGGGGAATTGAACTGAATTCTATTTGATTGCATTCCTAAGAACTGTGTGCTCTCCTCTTCATCTTCTTACATTGCATAAAGGGGGGGGGGGGTGAATTGTCCAAGAAAGTGATTACATTGTCTTTTGCTGAAATCCTATCAAGTTATTTTCTGTACTGCATTTCATTCCACATTGCATCTATTTGAAACCATAAAAGTATTGTTGCTATCTTATCCATCCTATACCCACTCATCATTGATTATAAAGAAGTGTGCTAGTGCCAGACTATCCATTATTGATTACTGCTCAGATTAAGTGTGATATTCAGTTATTAATTTATTATAAAGTGTGATATATATATAATGTTTACATTCTCAAATAAACCTTTTAAACTTGCAAAACAGAACTACTTCTTGGCTCAGTGGGGTCAGGGGGATACTAAGAGAGGGGTGTTATATAGGGGTAGTCATCCAGAACTCATGAACTGGACATAAAGATATATCAATAAGGGTTTCCATTCAGTATCCCAGACTAGGCATTGACTTAGCTGTAGTGTTGAATTGAATCCTCTTACAAACTGGGGGCTCGAGCCGGACGTCTGGGTTAGAACTATCACTTGTGCAGCTTAATACAGTGTGCTAACTGACGGGATACATACATCCAGTCGGATCACCATGCTGCATTGCGCTGTAAAGCACTCCTCAAAAGGGACACTCTAAGGAAAAGGTCTGTTTTGCAAAAATAAAATACTAATTTCTGTAAATCAGGACAGAGACCAATCTCTAGAATGACGACCTTAGTAGACATGAAAATAGCCAGAGAGCATGTCTTACATAAGTTATTTGTGAGAGGTGAGTGGACTCACCAGGACCAAACGGTCTGGTTGCAGGCCATCACGCAACAGGTCACTGAAACAGGGTCAGATATATGAAGAGATCAGGGTCCCTTGCATGTGGCCCTGAGTGAACTATACATGGCTCCTAAAGCTAAGGATGAACAAGAAAAGATGGTTAGGATAGCGGCATTTTTGCATCTATATATGGGAGCCATGCAAGACAGATGTGCTGAAGGCCACAATCTGGCAAATAGGCAACAGATGGCGTTAGAAAAGTTCCAATCTGACCTGGTCTCTTCTGAGCAGAGGCTGCAGAGGAGCCAGGAGGCAGAAAATGATAGTAGGCAGTATATCATTAAAATAAAAGAGGACATGGATATACTGCAACAGGAAAAGGCTGACCAGGATACCAGAATTCTGGCCTTGCAGAAGGAACGCCAAGACAGTTTGGACTCCCTACTGCAGAGCCAGAAAAAGCTGGAGCAACAGATCAATTTCAACAGGGCATGCACAGAGCAGGTAGCCACCCTGCAAATCCAACTAGACAGAGAGAAAGAGGAGAGCAATAAACTGATCCTGAAAGACCTGGATACCCAGGCAGAGTTTGATCAGGAGCGCCAGAAAGCTGGTGCCTTCCAAAGGCGAAGGGACGACCTGACGGCACAGATGCAGACTCTTAGTCAGGAAAGGGACACCTTAGGCCAGGAAGTCTGCCACTTAAAAAGAAAAATGGAAGAAAATCACCTGGCCCACCAGGGACTGGGTGACCTCCAAAAAAGAACACCAGGACTTGCTAGAGCACACCAGGAGGGTGGAGGAGGCTCTGGCAAGACAGGAGCAGGCCAGTAGGGATGGGACTCAGGAGGTAACCCTCCTGCAGCAAAGACTGGCCCAGTGCTCCAGGACCAATCAGGAAACGCAGAGAGAGAATGAGGCTCTCTGCTAGCACAATGATAGGCTTCAACAACAGGTAGCGATGCAGGAGAGACTGATAGAGTCTAGGAAGGCCTTAACTGAGGAACTGAAGGCGCAGGCTCTTGCTTTGCAACAGGGAGCAGGGGCGGATAGAGACAGGGGTCGCTGGGAAAGGGAAACTCCTGAGCATAACCTCAGGAGCCCTAGTACCAGAGGCCTTTATCTCTCTCAGTCCCTGGATTCTGCCACCCCCATGTCCCCTGGCGCACATGAGCACCGGGCCACAGGGATGGCAGATTACTATCCAGCCAGAAGCATGGGGCTCATAGGCCAGTACCTCCCAGGAATGGATGGGCGGGCATCCGGGTATGGGCACCCAAGCACAGTGCAATTTAGTGGGGAACCCCAGGAGAATAGGCCCATTAAGGGCATCCTGAAAACTTCTGCCCAGTTAGGTCAGTGGGGGGGTACCCATCAAATCCTGGCAGCAAGGAGGAATCTGAAGACTCCTCTGAACGGCGCAGGACACAGGAGACCAGGTCCCCACATTCTGCCAGCCATTCCCAGGCTCGCAGAATCCCGGAAAACCTGGAAGATCAGACAGGAACCTCTGGGAGCAGTGCCTCTGAGTCAGAGAATGAATGGACCAGGGTTACCCAAACCAAAAAGGCCAATAAGGCAAAAATGGCCTTGCTTAAGGACCCATTGAAACAGATTAAGGCAATCAGGAGTGTCATCACGCCTTATCATAAGAACGCCAAGTACTCTGTTTGGGAACACTTGGAGCTCTATGAGCAAATGATGGAGACTTTCCATTTGAAGGACAGCAGTAGCTGCATCCAGTACGTCAAATGGACATTCTCCCCAGAATACTCCAGTTTCTTTGCGGGGCTGGAGGACCAAAATCATTTAAGATGGTCCACATATAAGGCGGCCATCTTGAAACATTTTTCTGTTCACAGAAATCCCCAAGAGGCTCGCAAGGCAGCCTACAATTTGCAATGTGGGGAGGATCAGGCCCCACAAGAGCTTGTGCCAAAACTGAAACATGCTTTTGCGCAGACCACCAGAAGAGTGCGCACAGACAGCAGAGAGTGTGTCAATACATTTTTCCATGCTCTCCCTACATATATAATGACCCAGCTCGTGAGAGATTTCCATGAGAAAAGATCTTTAGACTGGGTCATTGAACAGGCTACCCGGATCTATGAGGTGCAGAAGCCCATAGAAAATAAAAATAATGCGCCCAAAAACCCCAAAACCAACAGCACCCCTGCTGCTGCCAAGGTGGCAGAGGAAAGGTTGCCCCCGTTTTAGATTTGGAGATGGGGGGGCCTAAAAACCTACCTGCACCTAATAATCCTAAGCCCAGAAATCCCTCGGGCCAGTCACAGACAGGGAGTCGAGGAGGTAGTCCCACAAATGGGGTCCCTCGCTCTCCTGACTATGTAAGTCCTCGCTACAAGGGAAACAGCCCAATCCTGGGTTATGTGTGGACTCCTCCAGCCCAAGGGGGGGATCCAACCAGGCACCCAAACCAGGGAACTTCCCTCCCAACTTCCCCCAGGAGGGCAGAAATTCTCCAAATCCTGGGCTGAACTATTTCCCCAGGTATCCACCCAATTTCCAGCCCCAAAATCATCCATCCTTCTTTCCCCAATTCCCTGAGCCCAGATAACCTAATCCGGGAGAGGGGAGGCCAAGGGTGGAGGGGTACCAAAATCTTCCCAACCAGGGGTACTACCAGAGAAGGGATAGCTACCCTTCCCGGGATCAGCCCAGGGGAGAAAATAGAGCCCCGTATCAGCCTGAGCGGGTTTCCCAGTTAGAGCGCCAGGTCCAAAATATGGCACAGGATCTGGGTCACATACTGAGGGCTCAACAGAACCCTCAGATGAGCATGCCACTGCTGAATGCCCCAAACTCTGGACCTGGTGCTCCAGAACAATGACGGGGGCAGCACCCCGATAACACACCGGTTCCCAGGGAGGAGGCACAAGGGGAAGGGGGGTGTAAAGCCTTAGAGGAAGCTTCCTTCCCAACTTGTAAACAGCCCCTGGAAAACCAGGAACCTTAAACAAAATCTCCTACCCCTGAAAGCCTGCCTCCCAAGGAGCAGAGGGGGGGTAGGAGAAACAAAGGACCCAAACAGACCCACTTTGTGGAGGAGGTACAGGTCTTCCAATTTGAGGGAGAGGGATCCTCAGAGGATCTTCTCCTTTAGAGATGGGGGAACTCCTCCCAAGGAAAAATGGGTCCCAAGGGATGCCAATTCAGACTGGGGAGATATAGAGACTGAGCTACCGCCGCCCATCATCTGATCCCAGAACCCACAATACCAAATCCCCTGGTTCAAACCCATCCTGGTGACTGCCTCCAAAAAGGGGGGGGCGGCCCAGAACCGGAACCAGGGGAACCCACAATGGCTCTGATCTCCAGTTGCCAACTTTTTCTTTCAGATTCCCAAGGCTCTCCACAAAATTCTACCCAAATCTCTTCGTTAGCAATGTCCAAAACCAGAAAGTTAGCCCACCAGTTGTCCAAAAATGTGCATTATCTGTGCCCCCTTGAGGAGAAGGAGGGAAGATACTATGCCTCGGTACAAGTACAGGGGCAGGGTACAATCTTGGCACTGGTGGACACTGGATCCCAAGCTACCCTTCTGTCCAAAAGGGCCTTTGAGGAACTAAATGCAGGAAGGGGGGAGAATTACCGTATTCCTCTCACCTCTCTTCCTGGACAACTGCAGAACTTTGACAGGAAGGAAATTCCTGTTGAGGGGACTGCAGATTTGGACATCAAAATTGGGCGACACAAGGTGAAACACCCGGTCATAGTAGTGACTCCAGAGGGCACCCCTTGTTTACTAGGGAATGACCTCCTGAGAAGGTTGTCACCCCTAATAGATTGTGTAAACAAGATCCTCTGGACCCAGACTAGCCGACCAATAAAATTAAAACAGAGTGTCAACCATGTTAGTTTAAACGGCACCTGCCACATGGTTGAACAAAAATCTGACCAAGTAGAATTTCACTTCCAGAACAACCAAATTCTAGACGTGACAGTAATAGCAGTAGGACAACAGACTGGTGATGGGGGGTCCTCTCTATTTCTGAAAATCAACCTTCCTTCCAGTTTAAGGTGGTATTCCACACTGGAAGGAAACACCCTGAAATTCTTTACTAATCCACAATCAGAAACTCCCACTCCTATAGTCCAGAAAGATGTGAAATCAGCTCAGAGCCTGGCTGATATTCAGCAAATTGGAGAGCAGTTGTTCATCCCTGTTCAGTTAAATGATGGGAAGGACTCTGTTCTCACTCGAGTGTGTGTGAACAACGGTAAGTGCTTCATCAGCGAAGCAATGTTCCGCCAACTCCCAAAAGATCCAGCCATTCCCAGATCCAAACTGATAGACAAATGGGAAATGGACCTAGAAGCACCTAATTCCAAACATCTCCTGCCAAGCAGGTGTATGCTCAAAATCTCCATTGGCAACAAGAGCATAGTCCATAATTGTTGGGTCCGCCTTTTACTTAGGCAGTGACATTCTCAATCGCTTTGCCATTAGTTTGGACCTAATAAACTTCAAAGCTTGGTCCCGATTAGCGGATAATCCCATGGGCTTTGATGATCCAGAAAAAGCATTTAGGTCAGCTCAATTGCTACCTTATGCAGTTGAAATTCAGATCAAAGAGGAAGTCACCATCCCAGAAAGGACCCGACAATTCTCCCTGGAAGTGAAAGTTAAAAGAGGACAAAAATTGCAAAACCCTGATGCTTATATACATCTAAATGCTTCTCTCCAACAGCAAGGGTTGGGGGTAAACCCAACACCATTAGTCAACATAGAACATGACACCATTCTAATAGAGGTGGATAACAGCGACTTAAAGAGTATTACTCTAGCCGCAGGCACCATTATTGGAATGGCGGTTGATGACCGACATTTTTCCATTGATTTAGGAAATGAACTGTTAGGACCAATCCCCAAGGACTGTTTTGACAGTGACAGTGATGACGACACAACACCAGACAGGATTTTCACCCGGCATGGGGGGAAATTCCTGGTGTACACTTCTTGCCCTTATGGTAAGGAAGATGTGAATTGTGACTTCAGGAGGGATGAGGTGATTTTCCAGGTCGATGAGGGCTGCCTTTCCCACCTGAGGCCTCCAGTCCAAATCAGCACTTTGACCAGGGACTTCTCCACCCAGCTGGAGGAGGCCGCTGAAATAGCTAAACCAGAAGTCTTTCCAGGGTTTAGGCAGATGGTGGAAGAGAGAGTCAACCTAGCTGATGCCTGTGTGACTCTGGAACAGAAGCAAAAGTTGAAACAAGTTTTCTTGGATTTCCAAGATCTCTTTGCGGTAGACTCATATGACTGTGGTCGCACCGACATCCACACAACAACAATTCCCACGGACCCTGGCATGACTCCAGCGTTTGTGAAGCAATATCGCTTGCCTCTCGCATCAATCGAGTCCCTTACTGAAATAATTAAGAACCTGGAGTCCCAGGGAATAATCCGTCCAGTTCACAGCACCTTCAATAACCCGGTGCTGGGAATATTGAAGCCAAACCGGCAGTGGAGACTCTGCGCCGACCTCAGGGAGCTCAACAAATGGGTCCATACTTCCCGATGGCCTCTGCCCTACATTGACCAAGGGCTGGCCCAGATCCAGGGGTCACAGGTATTCACTACAATAGACCTGACCAATGGATACTGGACTGTGCCTGTCAGTAGGGAGGACCAATACAAGCTGGCTTTTACCTTTGGGGGCCAGCAGTACACATGGACCTGGACTCCCTTCGGATACCTCAACTCCGGCAATGAATACAACATTTTCCTACACAAGGCCATGCCCGACCTGGGTGCAAGGGGTAACCTGGTTTATGTAGATGATGTCCTCATCAAAAGTTCATTTGTGGAGGAACACATAGCGGAGATCCGTTATGTTCTGACCCAGTTGAGGGCCGCCGGAGCAAAACTTTCCTTTCAGAAAGCACAGTGGTGTAGAACCCGTGTAAATTTCTTCGGGCATGAGATTACTCCTCAGGGTCTCTGTCCCCAGGAAAAGAAAGTGGAAGCACTTCAGAAACTGAAAGACCCCACAACTCTGCGGGAACTAAGGAGCCTCCTTGGACTGACTAATTACAGCAGAAAGTTAATTGAGGGCTACGCAGAGATCACCAGACCCCTGATTCATCTCCTGAAGGGGGGGGTCAAGTGGGAATGGGGTCCAGAACAAGCCGAGGCAGTAAGACAACTCAAAAGAAGCCTCTCTCAAGCGCCCTGCCTAGCTTACCCTGTCAGAAACAAGGAGTTCTTCCTGGAGACAGGGTTCTCTAATACGTGCTTGATGGCAGTATTATACCAAAAGCATGACAAGGTCAATAAAGTAATCTCCTATGCGAGCAAAACTTTATCCTCTGTGGAGGAAAAATTCAACGATTGTGAGAAGGCACTCCTGGCAACGGTGTGGGCATTGAAGAATTACCGCCCATTTTTCCATGGGGAACACATCATAGTGGAGACTCCACACCAGCCTCTGCAATATCTCCAAAGTGACAGAATCCGGGCCGGAAATGTGAGTAATTCCCGAATTACTTCCTGGATTCTGTCAATGCAAGGCTTTCCTGTGGAGGTCAGATATGGCCAAAACAAGAAGAGTCCCCTCGCGCAAGGTCTGGCTGACTTGCATGATTGTGCCAGAGAAAACTGTCTCTAGGACGAAAGTCTAAAAATCAAGGACAACATGGAGGCATACCTTAATTTCCCACACAAAGTCTTTGAAGAAGACAAGTGTGAGGGAATGCCCACTGTCTATGTGGATGGATGCTCGTACCATGTTGACAACAAAGGGGAGAAAGAACTGGTGGCCGGCTTAGGGAATGCCTGGGTGAAGGAGTTTCCAGAACCCTCCGCTGGATACAAAATTGGTCCCCGAAGTAGTCAGGTGGCAGAATTGATGGCTGTGCATAAGGCCATCCTCACTGCTGTCCAGCATCAACTTCACGAACTGGTCATAATCACAGATTCGGATTATGTACGGAACGGGTTTGTGAAGCACCTGGTCAACTGGAAAACCAGAGGCATGTTATGCGCTAATAACAAACCCCTGAAACATGGGAAGTTAATCCAAAACATTGATGATCTGGTCACCTCGAATGGGATGACCATCTACTGGAAGAAGATCAAGGGTCATTCCAAAGTAGAGGGACCAGACAAAACTGGAAATGACTTAGCTGATCAGCTGGCCAAAACCGGGGCCATCCAAGGGGATCTAATCGAAATAGAGTCCCTGTTGGGGGAAATCCAGGTCACTGCTATCACTAGGTCCCAGACAAATGCTCACAATGATCTTTCAATTGCACAATGGAGTAAGAGACCCCTGATGCTGATTTGATTACCGCTCAGAAGGGGGATCCAATAATTGGTAAATTTTACCAACACGTTGAGGACCCTAAGAACTTTCCCCTGACGGATACCGATTACAATGGGAAAGAGGACCTTAGAGTGTTGGTGAAATGTCCAAAAATGTTCCGGATCCAAGACGGTTTGTTGGTAAGGAAATCCCAAGCTGGCCATGATCAGTGGGTGGTTCCTACCTCCTTCCGAAGCCTGATGTTAAGTCACGCCCATGATGCGGCTACCGCCGGTCATAGGGGGTTTCATACAACACTTGAGATCTTAAGAGAGGTTGCCTACTGGCCCCACACGGGCCAGGACCTCAACCAATATTTGAAGGGTTGTCTTGTGTGTGCACAATTTCAGCCAACATCCCTCACACACCGGGCGCCTCTCCAAAAGAGGGGAATGACACTCCCATGGTCAGATTTACAAATCGACTTTGTAGGCCCTGTGATTCGCTCCGCTAGGGGGAATAAGTACATGTTGACTGTGACATGCTTGTTTACCAAGTGGGTGGAATGTCTCCCAGCCCCAAATTGCAAGGCAGAAACTGCAGCTGCCCTGATGATTAACCACATCTTTTCCCGTTTTGGTCTACCTCAAAGGATTGAGTCAGACAGGGTAGCCACTTCACCAGTGAAGTAATGACAAAGATGTGGGAGATACTGGGGGTCAAAAGGAAGTTACATATTGCTTACCGGCCAGCTTCTTCTGGGGCAGTAGAGAGATATAACCGAACCATTGTGAGCATATTAAAGAAGTTTGTGGCAGATTCTGGGCCAAGTTGGGATATCCGATTACCTCTGGTCCTAATGGCCATCAGATCTACCCCGTCATCTGCAACCAAAATGTCACCATTCGAGTTGATGACTGGACGCAAGATGGTGCTTCCGCAGCATTTGCTCTACAGGACCCAAGAGCAGACACTAATAAATGCCTCCACAACTCACGAGTATGTGGAGAATTTAAGGAAACACCTTCAACATGCTTTTGCTTATGCTCAGCGGAATCTAGAAAGATCAGCTGATAGCATGAAGACCCACTATGACCTGAAAACTTCCAGGAAGGAATATCAGGTGGGGGACCGGGTCTATTTATACAACTTCCAAAGAAACCAGGCGAAACAGCGAACATTTTTGCCTACATGGAAGGGACCCTATGAGATTATAGACAAGATCTCCCCTGTGGCCTACAAGACCCACATCCCCAAAGGCGGTTTGGCAGAGGGGGAAGACAAGTGGGTCCACATTAACCAGTTGAAGTGTTGCCATCCCAGGCACACTCTGCAACAACTGCAGGAATCCTCTGGAATCCCAGGGGGTACTGTCTCAGATTAATTCAGTTCTAACTTAAAATATCCTACATATAATCAAATTCGGTGTTTCTCCATGTGGGGGCCTCGTTTCTTAATTTAAAAAAATGTGCATGTTCATATCTGTTGAGTGATAAAAATTTATATGCCACCCCACTATATCAATGGTGGGGGAGAAATGTCCATGAATAGGTATTGCCGCTTTCCCTTTGTCGTCCTAGGAGAAAGAAAACCTGGAGACTGGCCAAGGAGGACGATCCGGAAACCGGGAGCCGAGACCCAAGGGGCCTGGGGTACCGCCCAATATTCCCATCAGGACCGGCGAGGAGAACCGATCAATCAATACCGGATGGCGGAAAAGATGCTGAACTGTGCCATTTGCAGAAATGGAAGAAGATTATGCGGACATACCAGTGTGTGGGTCAAGACCTTTGTGCACCCGACTCCCCATCGACTCAAATTCAAAGTGCAGTCGCGTGGGGGGGCTTTGTTGGGTGTCCTGACCCACGTTTGAGCTATCATGCTGCAACATTTGGTGCTGTGGGCTTAGAAAATCCAAGATGGCCAAAAAGCCCACAAGTGCGCCCGAATCCAGGAGAACCACGCAGTTTGCGCACACCAAAATGGTTGCCTAACCTGCCACCCACCAGTGCGAGCATGAGTGGAATGGGTGCCAAAGGAAAAACACCAGTGCCATGTGTTGAACCTGGAGAATATACTTCCATGTAATATCTCTCGTTTGAAATGCTTGAATCCAAGGCAGATCCCAAAAATGGCTGCAATACTGGTGCTCACCACTATCAGAAAGCCGGCGTTTTAAAACAACACCAGACATTTGTGTAAAACTGAATAAATGAACCCAAAGCAGGCCAAAGAAAGACTTACTGAGAGGTGGATACAATGTAAAGTTATATTCTGAAGTGACTTGAAGGTTTATAACAAGACTGGCTGAGCTCTGCAGGGGCTTAAACTGAAACTGGATTTAAAATTACCAAAAATCGAAATGTGTAAATAAACTGAGGGACAGACTTGTGACTGCCACATAGTTTGTCACTGTTAAAATGTCATAGTTTTGAACTTAGAATCAACATTCTAGCTGCATGTGTAAAAATTGTTAGTTTTATTTGAATGCAGAAAACTGGGTAACTAAAAGTGACATTAGCTGGGGCCTGGCTTAAGGAACTGGATTCTGCCTGACAACTTCCCCCCAATTGGAGTGAAACTGGATCCACAGCAGTTCTCAGGCCTGGCTGCATTCTGAGGGGAGGTTACCCCTCTATGATTGAATTACCAAGGGACTGCTAGAGACTAAACAAAGGACCCAGGCAGAGGGTTTATTGGGGGGAGGTCATAAATGGCTTCCTCTTGAACAATGGGCCTTCCAGGGCCCAGGCAGATGGTTTATTGGGGGGGGCGTAAAATAGCTTCCTCTTGGCAGAAGCTGGGAGGGGCAGGGTCTCTGAGCTTGGCAGAAACTGGATAAACTGGTTTCTACACCATGTGACCTGGGAAGACACACCCCTGTTGGCCAGAATATGATTTTAAGAAAGATGTATAACTCATGGTGCAGACTTGTCAAAATTAGCTAAATGATACCATAATTCTTGTGATTTTTCTGTGCACGTTTTAAGACGCGTTGGGAATTTGTGTGATGTTCTGGGGCAAAACCCCGCTATTTATTGACACCACATACTCTGTGTTTAAGCTAGCAACCTGGAAAGTTACTGAGATGTGTGTGGGAGGGGGGTGTACATGTGTATAAATCTGGAGAAAAATCTGATGTTGCAAAACCCAAAAAATGTTGCCATTTCTGAATGCAAGCCCCCAGGAAGAGCAGAGTTTGAACAGAGTATACCTCATGTGATATGTGATGGGTGCATGTAATTTTAAACAAATGTGTACCTGTGCAAATATGTATTTGGGTCAAATATAGATTTGTGTACAATTTGACAGGGGAGTATCCTTTCTGCAGACCATAAAACAGCATCACCATGACACACATTTCCTTCCCCCAATCAAAGCAGTGCGGAAAGCTTGACCAATGGGCAGTTGAGAGAGGGGCTGGCTAGTGATGCTGCACACACACCCACTTTCAAAAGACATAAAAAGAGCCACTGGTAGCTAGAGAGGAGATTCAAATCCATTTGCTGCAACGCGCTCTGCCGGACCACACAACATCCAGAAGATACCAGATCCAACACTTAGACTTTAAAACTTCAAAGAACTTGATTCAGAACTCAAAGCAAGGGCCTAAACCCACAAACTGAGAACTCTTCTCAGCAGGCCTCAGCATCCAGCAAACCTAACAGCGGTAGCAGCATCCAGGAGCCGTGCAGATCAGCGCTGTGTCCAGAGAAAGCTGTGCAGAAAGATCCAGAAGCAGTGCTGTACCCAGAGAAAGCAGAGCAGTATCCAGAACCAGAGGCCAGAGATCCAGAGTGACCCAGACCGCTGTGAGCAGAACCAGAGAGCTGACCCAGATCACTGTGAAGTGCCGAGACCAGAACCGGAGTCCAGTCCAAAACCTGACCAGATCCGTGGCGAGGCCTATTTCAAAAATATATTGTGAGTACCTAGCAGAACTGTGCAGAACCGATCTCTTAGTTAAAATAATCTAATACAAACTATTTTAATCTAACCAGAACTGCCTCCTAGAAGTTGTCACTTGTTATTTTGTAAAGCTGCACCACTGTCACTTGTCAATTCTGAAGTTGCAAGCTGTCACCTGTCATTTTGAGTTTACTTTAAATCTGAAAAACTACATTTATTGAATCGTCCATATCTCTGGAACCGTTTGGGCTAGGAACTTGGTTTAACTTTCCTCTGAAAGCTTAGAATCTTCCATTTCCAGCAAGCCTAGAACCGTCTTCATTCTCCTTATACGTGTTCCGCAATCACGATTCACGCGCTTGCGAATTTTGCCACAATTTGCGATTTGGTTAAAAATCCAGCCACGTGTAACCATCAGCAGTCATTTCTTTCCTTGCTAAAAATTCGTTTGCCTCTTAATCACCATCTCTGAATCATTGCTAAAGTGAGCCTGCACTCATCCCTAGTATCTCTCACTCACCCTGAACCTCCTAAAGGGAATTAAAAGCATTTTCAACATATTTCTCACTTCATTGTCACCATATTCATAGCATTTTGCCTGTGTTTCAAAACTCCTATCTGTTGTATAAGCTGCTGGGGGGGGGAATTGAACTGAATTCTATTTGATTGCATTCCTAAGAACTGTGTGCTCTCCTCTTCATCTCCTTACATTGCATAAAGGGGGGGGTGAATTGTCCAAGAAAGTGATTACATTGTCTTTTGCTGAAATCCTATCAAGTTATTTTCTGTACTGCATTTCATTCCACATTGCGTCTATTTGAAACCATAAAAGTATTGTTGCTATCTTATCCATCCTATACCCACTCATCATTGATTATAAAGAAGTGTGCTAGTGCCAGACTATCCATTATTGATTACTGCTCAGATTAAGTGTGATATTCAGTTATTAATTTATTATAAAGTGTGATATACATATATTGTTTACATTCTCAAATAAACCTTTTAAACTTGCAAAACAAAACTACTTCTTGGCTCAGTGGGGTCAGGGGGATTCTAAGAGAGGGGTGTTATATAGGGGTAGTCATCCAGAACTCATGAACTGGACATAAAGATATATCAATAAGGGTTTCCATTCAGTATCCCAGACTAGGCATTGACTTAGCTGTAGTGTTGAATTGAATCTTCTTACACTGCAGGCACGGTGAGTGTTACGCTGCTGGAAGCAGAATAACGCGAAGCGTGTGTTGCTGGTCGGGTGTGGTTTAAATAGCCTCAAAAGTAGTCCCAGGTAAGAAGTCCCTAGAACCACACCCGAGTAAAAAATAGTCCCTGTAGAAAAATAGTCCCTTTCAGGCTTCATGTTGGATTGGAGTTATTTGCAGCATGGTCTGCCTGAGGTAAGTAATGACTGAGCCTGGCACCTTAGGTGCCATGACTGATTCCTACTATGAGCCTGGCGCCTAAGGCCTAAGGCGCCAGGACTGAACCCAGATATCCCCTAGCCGGGACTGCTGCGGTTTTATTAAATGTCTAGATGGCTGCTCCCGGGGCTGATGGGCTTGGTCCGGATGCCTGGGGGTAGGCATCATGACAGAAGGCCTCGACAACAGCCCGAACAGACAGCACTAGGGATAGTGCAGTACGGATCGACATGCCGAAATATATGTCAACTGTATATGGAGTTTTAGTTTGTGCTCTATTTATCTGATATTGTGGTTAACCTAATATTGTTTTACCCAGAAAATCTCTTTATGTGACTTACTTTCTTTTGTCATCAAATCGAAATGTTTTGTATGATTAATTCTTCTGGTGACACATTGTTTTGCTTAACGTCCATAAGTTTCTTTGTTGTTGTTACATGAATGGTTTTTTTATGTTTTTTAGTAGAATTGTGTTTTTATAAATGTTTTTGTGCATTAATAAATGAAATATGTTTATAGTGATTCAGTAGTAGTACCGTAGATTTGGCTCTTCGCTTTAAAAATGTAGTAGCATTCTCTGCACTGATCCCCATCCCAAAGGTGGGACTTAGAGAGGGGCAGTCACTTTTGGCTCCTTGTTATATATCTAATTTACAGTAGACCACTGAGGTGATGATGGATTGATATGCAAATTGGTGGGAAGCTAATGTTAAAGCGACCTCACCATCACCTGGATGGCCAGTCTGCATGCTGCTAGACGTAGGTGGAAAAGTACTGACGGATGTTAGAGTGCCAATCAATTGTAGAGGACCATGTAATTAGGGGTCCTGTAGTTGTGTAACCAATGGGACGTTGTGTATTTAGTGATATTCATAGTGGTAATTCTTAGGGGAGGGCTTGGTTGCCTCACCAGATGTTAAATAAATCACAGTTTTTAGACTAGTATGGATCGTATACTTAGATGTTCACTCAGAACCAATCACCCATGCACGTAGGTTTTTGTAGTTTGCCATGTAGGATGACATTAGTACCCATGTAGGTTAACATCATTGATGGCGAGTATCGCTTATAAGATCTCAGTCGGTTTTTACTAAGAATGTTTGAGTAAGAGGATCGAGCGAGTTCATTGATGTTCGTTATGCTCCCTGTTTTAGATAATTGATATTAAAACAGTCTTCCCTTTGCCAATTTCCTGAGTCGTGTCTATTATTGATGTATGAGTAAAGTCTGCATCCCCATCCATCACCAGGGGAAATTGCTACTTATCTTAAAGGGCTGGGGTATATCCAGTTGACTTGATAGCTGTGAGGATGGTTCAGAGCCATCGGCATGAGGAAACTATAAAGTCCCAGCAATATCGGACGACCTTTGCCATCCGGCTGAAAGGACGTGAACTCCCCATAGATAGTGGTTAGTGTAATTTGAAAAACCTTGCAACTTGGGTGTGATGGGTTCCATACTTTCCATAGAATCCCCTCCCACGTCTACGAGAAGCGGATCAATCGGAAGGTTGAAGAGGTGGTAAAAAAGGCAGACGATCCCGAGGGTCGGAAGACAAAAATGATAGCGGTGAGTTGGCAAAAGCATGGGTGATGGGTGAAGAAACAAAGTGAGTAATGGAGGGTGGCGGGATAAAATATAACGTGAGAGTAAGAGTGTAATATATATATGGGGAATTAGATATTGGCCCTCATTCCGAGATTGGAGGTAGCCATAGCGCTATTTGCACCATGGCTGCCTCCAATACCGGGTCCGGCACCGGTCTGGTTGAATGGGGACTTACCGGGTCATTCTGACCCTGGAGGACCTGGTAAATCCCCATTCAAACAATCATTCCCCATTCCCATTTGAACCCCCATAGGGCTCAATGGGAATGGGGAAGGCACTAATAACGGGCCTGCTAATAGCAGGCCCGTTATTAGCACCCCGGTCCCTTAGCGGGACCCGTAAAGTATGTGTGGTCAGACCACACGTCCTTTACGGTTCCCGCTAAGGGACCTTGGAATTGGGCAGTAAGGGATTACCGGCATCGGTCTAGTTACCGGTGCCCGGTATCCCTTACCGCCCAACTCATAATGACCCCCATTGACTTGAATGTGACCAAGCAACAAGTAAATTTGTGAGAGAGGCCACGATAAGAGAATACGCCCTGGCCTGCGTTTTTTACAAACATAATAGAAGAAATTTGAACCCAGAGTCCCATAGCGTAACACATAGAAAATGGTTTTGATTAAAGGCGAATCTAAAGGGGTAATTTACACTTCGTATGAAGTATTTTAGAGGGCAAGATGAGTCTTAAGAGAAGATCATAGGAGATTTATGGAACCGGTTGAGTTTGTTTTATGTGTTTTTGAAGAATGCATAAATGGAAAAAATTGATTGTTTTTAAAATTGAACTTGATGGTTGTTTTTTAGCAAGATTAAAGTTAAAATTGTGGTTAACGGGATCAGAGCTTGCAATGATTGGTGCTCGCTCATATTGTATTATTTTTCTAAAGTGTACTTTTTAAATCTGTGATTAAAAATAAGAGAGTGTCAAACAGGTTGAGAGTAGATGTGTCGAGAAATGGAGGCTATTACTCCACTTGTGCATCTCTGCAAGCAGTTGCCAAAGCATGCACATAAGCTTAGACAGTACAGTGCGGAATGGATTAAAGGAACCACAGATAAAATGTTTATGCCATGGCCACAAGGAGGGTCACTATCGAAGGCAGTTCTGCAGCATATGACGACATATTTGCATGCAGCAAACATGAGGAAAAAGCTAGACAAGCGCCTAGCGAGCTTATAGCTCTGGAAAATGTACCAGGAGGAGCAAGATTAACCACTTCTTGTAGATTAGATACTTAATGTATACAAAGAGGGTGGGTGAGGAGCCCTCTGCTCCCCCACCCTAGTTGAAATATAAGACGAGAGCAAGAAAGGTGATGGGTTATACCCACTGAGAGAGCTTAAGGCAGTGGCAGGGTAAAGCAACCCGATTTATGAGTCACCAACGCAAAGCAAAGACAAGGGTCCAGAGAAAAATACTGAAAAAGATGTAATCTCTAAGGTCCCGAGAGACAAGGAGAGATGTGATAAGGAGAGAAGTGATCGAGCAAGAACATCTGTAGACATAGGAAGAGAAATAAAGAGATGGAAAGGAGAAAGAGATAAAACTGATGAGATAGTGCTTTTACAGAACAAATGGATGGGTGGCCAGATTTTGCTCACACTCGATGGTAACAGCATTGAGGATGCACGATGAAGGGAAGATCAAGACGAGCAAGACAAAAAGGATAGCGAAAGAGAGGAATGATTGAAAGACGAAGGAGTGAAAAGGAAGAATAGGCAAAGAAGAGAGCAATTATTTCAAGAGGAGCAGTCAAGAAAACAAGAAAGAGCAGAAGAGCAAAGAAAACAAGATAACAGACAGAGAACAATTGATGAGCAGGAAAGGCTAGAATGAAAAAGAATAGAAGAGGAGGAACAGAAGTTAAGGGATAAAAGAATACAGCGACGAAAAGATGAGGAGATACGCAGGACAAAAAAGAGAAGGGATATGAAGAAAAAAGAGGAAGACAGGGTCAGAGAGGAAGCAAGGAAATGAAGTCAATTTGACAATGATATGGAATGTAAAAGAAGGCAGAGAGCATGCGATCTCAATCGCCTGGAAAAGTAGATAAGGGATCCTGAACCACAAGTAACATGGGAGGACATAGAGGAATTCGTCCCAGAATTTGAGTGATTACGAGGGCCGTCAAGAGTAAATCTAGAAGATGAGTTTGACTCTAGGAGCATTGGGGAAGCGATCAATAAAGTAAATCATGATAAGAAAGCTCAGAAAGAGTCAAAAGGGAAGGGAAAAATTATTGACTTGAGAGCACTCAGGTGGATGACAGAGAGGGAACCTCATGTAGTACGCGGAAAAAGGAGCTGTCTCTAGATAGACTGGCTCTAAATAGAGATGATGAGGAGAGAAGTTGCACGAGATGGGCACACGAAATGTCAGACGAAGACAGGGAAGAGAGAGGGAATATATGTGGTCCTGAGGGATGTTTTTCAATGCAGAAAGAAGTCAGATGGTCAGATTTAAACGCACCTCTAACTAGGGCATCAGAACCATCGACACAGTCAGACTGACCCAAAGGGCATCTCCATGGTAAGAGAGTGGAGTCACCGCCATATGTGAGCAGATTAAGATCACTACCAGGAAGGAGGCGATGTGGGAATATTGTCCCTGCAGTGGACACACAAGTGATGAGAGATGAGAATGAGTTTGGGGCATCATAGTTTCCGAGGCCAGACTGCAGTATATACCATGGCCCCAGATAGATAAGGATAATTTGAGGTGTAAACTCCTGAGTTTAACTTTTGGCGCTGGGAAGTGGATACATGAGTTAGAATAAATGACAGGAAGAAACACAATAGCTATAGGGGACATTAAGGGTCTCCTGATCGTAATACTTGGTGAGAGAGTTGATGATGGATGGACGAGGGCAGGACATGCTGGTGTTACTACCGTTAACGCTGATCATGATGGACCACCATTCAATAACTGTAGAGCGGCAGTCTGTAAAGTGCTTAGAGTATTGTATCCAGACACGTCTGATATGGGAGCTATAATGATGAAAAAGATGCAGGACAGAGATGATCTGCTTATTTACATTCAGAATTTTCAGGAATAGTGGGCCTTGGAGATGCGCAAATCTTGGGGAAAATCTATACCTGTGTTCTATCATATATTGTGCTAAGGGCTGCCAGAACCTGTACAAAAGCAGTTCAAGAAGTTATTGGGTATAGAAGCCAAACCGTGGTCAGAGATTCAGCTAACCATTGCACATTATTGCAGACTCTTGCAGGAAATGAATCGCAAAAAGGCAATGCTCGGAAAAGCAAAGAGGCAAAGTTAGTGCAGAAGAAATTGTCTAAATATGCCATTGAACGGACAATGTTGATGTAGTGTAGATGGATGATATGCCATAGGATAAATAACCAAAGGTAGTTTGATCAGAGTAATTATGGGTTCACTCCGCATGGAAGGGGAGGATTTCGAGGAAGAGGTTTTCAAAATAATCAATTGAATTGGCAGAATAATCAGGGAAGCTTCCAGAACGATCAAGGTGGGTTTCAAAATATGCAGAAGGACAGTCAAAACATGCAGGATGGGCAGATCAGGAGGCCACCTACATGTTGGACGTGTGGGATGACAGGGCATTTTGCTTGTATGTGCAGAAGTCAAACGTTCATGCGAAACAGCCAGTTTTTAAGAGGGGGACTTCAAACCCACCTCCGTATTCGCAGCAGAGTGGCGATGGGATTGCTCAGGATCAAGCGATACAGCAGCAGCAAGCGCTGATAGTACAGCAAGGCTTGCAAATGCACTAGGTAGCAGTGGCTCTCCCACAAGGGCATTCGCAGCACTCACCCATGCAGATTCAGAAGAGCACAAGTACAGGACAGTTAATGACTCATAGAGTAGGTGGTGTCACTGTCGATGAAGGGAATCCTTTTACAGGTAATGGAATGAGGATGTACCTACAATAGGACAGCTCACTGGGAGACTTGATGTATTCAATACTACCCGTGATGCCGAATCCTCACGAGGAACCAAGGGTAGACGTCAATATAGGAGGGAAAAGTTTTTCATTTTTAGCAGGCTCGGGTGCAACAAGCTGATGTATACGCGAGGGAAGGTTTTCAATGTTTGGCAATGCCATGAATACTCAATGTTTTTCAGGAGCTACAAGCAGAGTTCCTTTTACTGATGAATTACCAGTCTCTATAGGAGAATGTGACATGAAGGTGCCTTTGCTATATTCGAGGCAGACACCTGTCAATATATTGGGTCGAGATGACAAAGTTGAATATGACAATCTCGGCTACCGATGAAGGCATATTGTGTTTAACACCAGGAATGCATTTTTTAAACGTGAATAAATGTATTTTGCCATTTACAGGACAGATAGCCATGAGAGCAACGCCTTTAGAACCAGAGGTTTTTCATTATGGAGTACGCATTCTATTGACATGGCTGCCAGGCCTAGTAGGCAGAACAATGAGAATACCTGATTAATTTCTGTTTAGGCCAAAGATACCTATGTGTGAAGAATAGGGACAAGCTTTTCTCTTAGAGCTACAAGCAGCCATAGTGCGAGGTCGAATGGCTTTGCTTGGTGGGAATGATGATAAAGGCAGACAATGGTGTGCAGTAGTTGCCATCGGGGAAGGTTACAGATTAACTGACGTCACGGATGACGATCTACTTGGAGATCGGGTGACAAAGTGACTAAGTGATATTTGACATGAGTATTACTTACTGGGTAAGAGCAATGAAAAGAGAGGTTCCTCAGAAAATGATGTTAGCACAAAACCTTCCTAAGTATTTTGATGAAGACATGACAAAAGTGCCAGATTCATTATTGACCACCGGCCCCTATGATGTAGACCTATTAAAGGGGGTGGGAGAAGTAAAGATTAAATTGAAACCAGGAGCAATTTTACCTCTAGCAGTTTCCCATGTCTCAAGAGGCAGATGAAGGTATTTATAAGACAATTTCAGCCATGATGGATCAGGGTATCTTAGTGACGTCAGAGTCACCCTGTAACACGGCAATTTATCCTATGAAAAAAGGGAAAGGGGATCTTGGAGACTAATTCAAGATTTACGCCTGATAAACCAGATTGTAGAGACTGAGTTCCCTTTAGTTTCTAATCCGGCTACACTCTTATGTAATATACCTGTTGGAGCACAATATTTCACTGTGATTGATTGAAAAATGCATTTTTCTTAGTACCATTGCACAGAGACTCCCAGGATCTGACGTCATTCATGTTCAGACAGACTGTCACACTTTAACTGAACTTGAAAAAGGATACAGACTTATAAAGGATACAGAATCAGCATCCACCTTGGAGCCCCTCTGCTCTGGGATATCTTGAACGTGATGTTAACAAGACTTTCCCCCAAGAGCGCAGCCTGTAGAAATAAACTATAACTAACAGGCCAGGGGCTTGAGTGAAAAGGCAGGTGTAGCGACAACAGAGCTAAGGGAACAAAGCAGAAACTATGGTTCAAGAGAGCAGCCAGAGTTACCAAAGTGCAGCAATCACCCGCCCACAATTACCCTCTCTTACCTGCTTAGCCAAAAGGAAGTCCCGCAATCTATGTGAGTTCAGCAAAGTGATGACAAGGAGAAGAAGGAAGAAAGTCTCAGTTGAAGGAAGTCTGTGCAATAATCCACCTAACCCGAACGGCATGAGGGCGCAACTAGAGTCCAAAAATAATCCCCAAGGAAATCGGAAAGCGTCCCCAAAGTGAGAATATCCAATCCAAGTAGTGACCACCAAATCAGGAGAGCGTCCAATCGGTCACTTCGATGTGTAGAGCAATGTTTCTGGTGATGAGAGCAGCGTTGATAGTAGATCCAGAAAAAGAGTGTATTGTGGGCTTGTGACACACGTGAGGTTGAAAGGTTCAGAAAGCCAGTGGAGTTAGCAGCCAAAAGAGAGAAAAGAAACTTGAAAAGAGGTTTCGTTCAGATTCTCCTAGTGTTCTGTATTGTGTTGAACTTGAGGTTAACAAATTCCAGGGCGTCACAACAAACAAGGGCAAGAGGGAAACAGTCAGTTAAGAAAGCCGTGAGTTTGTTTACCAAGGGAAAACAGCCGAGGGAAATGGCGCCAGAAATCGTAGGGAAAAAACGTTCAAGAGTAATCCTTAAAGCATAAGCCGGGTCAAAGAAACACAGGAATCAGGAAGTCAATTACTCGGGCACTCGGACTAATTACTTAGTTTAGGAGCACCCGTTGCGGGGATACGCCGTACTAAATACTGGTATCCTTTCCAGGACGCAAGACACGTTGCGTGTGCTTCAGGTGACCGCGGGAAGAAGGAATGCTGGATAATGTAGTGCGCCGTATTCCGCGAACTGAAAGCAGTCGCCAGGGCAGCTTCCACCTGGAAATAGATGCCCTCGGATGCCTGTAAGCAGGAACGTGGGGCATGACAGTACCCCCCCGCAAAGGGCGACCACCCCTGCGGGCACGCAATCTTTCCAACCAAAAGGCGCGCAGGAGTCGGGGTGCATGCAAATTGGAAGCCGGTTCCCAGGTCCTATCCTCGGGACCATAACCTTTCCAATCAATCAGGTAGGAACGTACTCCGTGACGTAGACGGGTGTCTAGTATAGCATGCACTTCATATTCGGCTTCTCCCTGTACAGTGATTGGAGCAGGAGCAACAGAAAGCCGGGTGCCAGGCACAAAAGGACGGAGCAAGGAAACATGAAAAACAGGGTGAAGCCGCCAATGGGACGGGATGTCCAAATGGACAGCAACAGGATTGAGACAATGAAGTACCTTGTAGGAGCCTACATAGCGAGGCAACAGCTTCCGTTTACCCCGAATAGTGAGGTACTTGGTCGCAAGCCAGGCACGATGACTAGGTGCATAGGAGGGGGCTGGTGAACAATGTTTATCTGCT
This sequence comes from Ambystoma mexicanum, assembly GCF_040938575.1. Classification (NCBI taxonomy): domain Eukaryota; kingdom Metazoa; phylum Chordata; class Amphibia; order Caudata; family Ambystomatidae; genus Ambystoma; species Ambystoma mexicanum. The sequence continues at coordinate 664,309,131 of NC_090924.1, forward strand.
TGCGTCTTTGCCCGGGATTGTGCTGCCTGTAGATGAGAAACAACTGAATCGCGTATAGCAACCAGAGTGTCCCTCGGGGTTTTTGCAGCAGGAATTTGGTCCAATGAATGTAGGACGGGTGGACGGATTCTTGGGTGTAACCCGTACAAGGCGTAAAATGGGGAACAACCTATTGAAGTGTGTCAGGAGTTCTTATATGCAAACTCTGCGGTTCCCAAAACGGATAGCCAGTTGGTTTGATGTTGCAAGCATAGACAACAAAGGTACTGTTCCATGGTGCCATTGGTACGTTCCGTTTGTCCATCCGTTTGGGGGTGGTAGAATGACGAAAGTCGTGCGTCTATGCCAAAGGAATGGGTAAGGGCTCTCCAAAACCGTGAGGTAAATTGGGCGCCCTGATCGGAAATCATGATTGTAGGTAGACCGAAGAAACGCACCACATGATCAAAGAACAAACTGGCCAGTAATGGAGCAGTAGGTATACCCGAACATGGTATGAATCGTGCCATTTTTGTGAAAACATCCACCACCACGAGCACAGTTGACATGCCCCTGACCATGGGGAGTTCTACCACAAAATCGAGAGTAACCGTATGCCACGGATGTGGTGGCAGGGGCATGTTCATCAAAAGACCGAAGGGTTTCCCCGGTTGTCTCTTACATTGTATACATATCGCACACTTAGATACGTATGATTCGGTATCCTTCTTCATACCATGCCACCAGCACCATCGATGTAGCAGGTCATAGGTTTTAAGTTGACCCGGGTGGGCAGCTAACGGGGTATCATGTGCCCATTGCAAGGCCTTCCGTCTGGTTTGGTTATCAGGTAAGTACAAAAGTCCATGAACATAAGGAAGACCTGTAACAATCTGGGCACCCAATGTGTCGAGAAAAGAGACATGGTCTTTGGCCCACTGCCGCACTCGGTCAAGGAGTGAGGTGGAAACCGAACAGACACAAACAACTGAACCTGAGGGCAGTATAGGTGATACCGATCTTTGGGTGTCAAAATCGGCACCAACACGGGACAAGGCTTCTGCTTTCCCATGTAGAGGGCCAGGGCGGTATGTGACTGTGAAGTCAAATAGCATGAAAAATAAATGCCAAAGTATTTGTTGAGCATTGGTACATTTTGCATGTGAGAGAGCCTGGAGGTTCCAGTGGTCGGTGTACACTGTTACTGGATGTCGAGCACCCAGAAGATGGTGTCTCCACTCCTTAAAAGCCACTGGATGTGCTAAGAGTTCCCTCTCCATGATGGTGTAATTGCGTTCAGCCAAAGATAGTTTTCGGGAGAAATAAGCCACCGGATGTAACTGCTGTGTAGCGGGGCAGATCTGTGACAGGATGGCCCCCACCGCTATAGCAGAGGCATCTGCTTCCACTATAAAAGGGAGAGAAGGGTTTGGGTGTTGCAGAACGGGAGCAGAAGTAAAGGCCTCTTTTAATGCCTCAAAGGCCATCTGGGCTTTGTAGTCCCACAAGAACGGAACCCTGGGACTGGTGAGACGGGTAAGGGGTGCCACTATTTCAGAAAATGAGGCAATAAAGCGCCTATAGAAATTCGAAAAACCCAGTAAAGATTGAAGCGCCTTTACAGAGTCCGGAACCGGCCTGTCCATTACTGCTTTAACCTTAGAAGTGCACATGAGCACCCCTTTTGCGGATATTTGAAACCCCAAGAACTCAACTGAGGATGCGTGGAACACACATTTTTCTAACTTAGCATAGAGAGAGTGTTCACGCAAACGCTGCAGTACGGAGCGAACATGTTGGATGTGTTGAGTGAGTGAATCCGAGAATATCAGAATATCATCTAGGTAGATCACTACATAACAGTCCAGCATGTCTCCAAAGATGTCATTAACGAAGTGCTGGAATGTGGCTGGAGCGTTGCAGAGCCCAAAGGGCATAACGCAGTATTCGTAAAGCCCAAACTTTGTTTTGAAAGCGGTTTTCCATTCGTCCCCGCTTCGCATCCTTACCAAATTGTATGCCCCACTAAGATCTAATTTACTGAAAATGGTAGAGGATGTCATTTTATCGAGTAGTTCCGTTATGAGGGGCAACGGGTATCAGTTCTTAACCGTTATTTTGTTTAAGGCTCTACAATCTACACAAGGACGTAGATCCCCCTCCTTTTTTGGTACGAAAAATATGGGAGAGGCTGCAGGGGACTGGGAAGGTCGAATGTGTCCCAAAAGCAATGCCTTATCCACATACTCTTTTAGATGTTTCTCTTCATTAATGGTCAGGGAGTAAACACGACCATGAGGTATCACTGCCCCAGGTACCAAATCAATGGGGCAGTCATAGCAACGATGTGGAGTGAGTTTCTCTGATAGCCCTTTGTCGAATACGTCAGAGAAGTCCTTGTACACTGCTGGTAGTTCGGATGTTGGATCACTCAGCGTGGCACTAATGGAGGAGACGTTAGCCACCAAGGCTAAGCAAGGAGACAAAGACGTCACATCCGGGTTTTGAAAACAATGTTGTGTACAAAACACAGAAGAAAAATGTACCGTTTGTTTGACCCAGTCAATAACAGGGTTATGAGTCTGGAGCCAAGATAGACCAAGAATGATCCCAAACTGGGGAGCGGAAATAAGGTCAAACACTATTTGTTCAGTGTGACCTTCTGTGGTAGACATGCAAAGCGGGACCGTCTGTTCTGTTACCCATCCGGATACCAGACGAGAACCGTCTACGGCATGTACCTCCTCAGGTCTACCCTTAGGAACTACCATTAAACCATGGTGTTTAGCCAATTGTATATCCATATAGTTCCCGCTAGCCCCTGAATCAATCATAACTGGATTGGTGAAGGGCTCAACACCAGGGATCGAGAAACACATGGCAAGGTAGATGTGTGAGAAGGGAGGACATTGGTCCGAGCCGTCCATTTGATGACTCATCCTTAGGGCTCGGCTTAAGGACGAGTTTGCCATTTCCCGCAGTCTTAACAGGTCTCCTAGGGCATACACGAATATAATGGCCAGAGTGGCCACAGTAGAAGCATAGGTTGTTAACCATACGCCGTTCTCGTTCGGCTTTGGTTAGCGGAGCTCTGATTGCCCCTATTTGCATTGGTTCGGCTTCTCCTGCAAGGGCAGGAGAGGCCGTTTCTGACTTGGCTGAGAAGCGAAGGTCAGGGATACGCCATTCGCCACGTCTTTGTCGCAGCCGAGCGTCAACCTGCAGGACCAAGTCCAATAGTTCCGGAAAACCAGACGGTAGAGCAGGTACCACTGACAGAGCGTCCTTTAGTTCATCTGAAAGTCCCTTATAGAAGACGGCTGCCTTCTTCTGTTCAGGCCAGGTGGTTTCTGCTGCTAACTGATTAAAGCGGGCAAGATAGGACAAAAGGTCTGTTTTGCCCTGGCTGAGAGCAAGGAATTCAAGATCCGAAGTTTGCGCCTTGTAATGCATGTCAAACACACTATTCATAGACTGGATAAGGGCATCAAAGTCATACAGGGCTGGGTCGTTGGCTTCGAGTAATGGGTTAGCCCAAGCCGCTGCTGTTCCTCCCAAATGGGAAAGAAGAAACGCTGCTTTAGTAGTAGCGTCCGGAAATGCCAATGGTCGACAAAGGAAATGCAGACGGCATTGATTTACGAAGGTCCGATAGGTTTTCGGATCTCCAAAAAAGCGTTCGAGGGGCCAAGGGAAAGGGTCCAGGCACAATGGGTGCCGAAGCAGGTGGTGGCGCTTGGGGTACAGGAGGGGCTGCTGCAGCAGCAACATCGCCAAACTCCTCATCGGGAGGTAACGGCTGTACAAAACTCTGTAGCACATCCATGCGTTGATGGAGAGTCGCATGTGCGGATGCCATGTCGGTGCGCAAAGCCGTAAAGGCTTGCATCATGGCAGCCATTGGATCGGCTCTGGTTTCCATGGCCGACAGGCAAAAATAGGCTCCTAAATCTGTCACACTTTAACTCAACTTGAAAAAGGATACAGACTTATAAAGGATACAGAATCAGCATCCACTTTGGGAGCCCCTCTGCTCTGGGATATCTTGAACGTGATGTTAACAAGACTTTCCCCCAAGAGCGCAGCCTCTAGAAATAAACTATAACTAACAGGCCAGGGGCTTGAGTGAAAAGGCAGGTGCAGCGACAACAGAGCTAAGGGAACAAAGCAGAAACGATGGTTCAAGAGAGCAGCCAGAGTTACCAAAGTGCAGCAATCACCCGCCCGCAATTACCCTCTCTTACCTGCTTAGCCAAAAGGAAGTCCCGCAACCTATGTGAGTTCAGCAAAGTGATGACAAGGAGAAGAAGGAAGAAAGACTCAGTTGAAGGAAGTCTGTGCAATAATCCACCTAACGCGAACGGCACGAGGGCGCAACTAGTGTCCAAAAATAATCCCCAAGGAAATCGGCAAAGCGTCCCCAAAGTGAGAATATCAATCCAAGTAGTGACCACCAAACCAGAAGAGTGTCCAATCGGTCACTTCGATGTGTAGAGCAATGTTTCTGGTGATGAGAGCAGCGTTGATAGTAGATCCAGAAAAAGAGTGTATTGTGGGCTTGTGACACACGTGAGGTTAAAAGGTTCAGAAAGCCAGTGGAGTTAGCAGCCAGAAGAGAGAAAAGAAACTTGAAAAGAGGTTTCGTTCAGATTCTCCTAGTGTTCTGTATTGCGTTGAACTTGAGGTTAACAAATTCCAGGGCGTCACAACAAACAAGGGCAAGAGGGAAACAGTCCGTTAAGAAAGCCGTGAGTTCGTTTACCAAGAGAAAACAGCCGAGGGAAATGGCGCCAGAAATCGTAGGGAAAAAACGTTCAAGAGTAATCCTTAAAGCATAAGCCGGGTCAAAGAAACACAGGAATCAGGAAGTCAATAAATCGGGCACTCGAACTAATTACTTAGTTTAGGAGCACCCGTTGCGGGGATACGCCGTACTAAATACTGGTATCCTTTCCAGGACGCAAGACACGTTGCGTGCGCTTCAGGTGACCGCGGGAAGAAGGAATGCTGGATAATGTAGTGCGGCGTATTATATAACTGAAAGCAGTCGCCAGGGCAGCTTCCACCTGGAAATAGATGCCCCCGGACGCCTGTAAGCAGGAACGTGGGGCATGACACAGACTAAGTTGAAAAGCACGAGATTACCTCAAGGGTAGTGTGTGTCTCCCTCAATTTTCAATAGAGTCCTTCAGATGGACTTGAGCAATATTGCTTTAGAAAGTGTTGTGTTGCAATACATAGATGACATTTTAGTATGCAACACTTCAGAGGAAGAGTGCAGACGTGATTCTGTTCAGCTGATGATTACAATTGCTGAAAAAGGATATAAGGTTGACAAAGAGAAGTTACAATATTGTCAACAAGGAGTGTTGTACATTTGCCAATTGATTTCACATGAAAGAAAGAAGGTTACTACTGCGAGAGCTGAAGCTATTTTAAAACTACAAAGCCACACATGATAAAGCACATGCACAGATTTCTGGGATTGTACATCTATATCAGAGCATGGGTCTTTGACTTTAGCCCATATATAAGGCCTTTATTGCAGGTTTTAAAGAAATCACAAGCAACGCAGGAAAAAATTGGGTGGACTGAGGAAATGAAAGGATCATTTGACGAGTTGAAAAAAGCAATTTGCACGGCTCCAGTTTTCGGGATTCCTAATTATACTGAGGAATTATTTTTATTGTTGCATACAGAAGGTACTGTTATGACAGCAGTCTTATTGCAGAGAGCCACATTGGGGTACAAGCCCCATGCATATTACAGTGGAATCTTAGACCCAGTAATGAGGGGTCATTTTCCGTGCAAACAATCGCTGGCAGCCACCACATTTGCTATAGAGAAAGCTGCAAGCATTGTGATGGGATGCTCTATGACGTTATTTGTTGAGCACGCACTATTTGCCATTCTAGAGAAACCAAAAGGCATGTTGACTTCCCAAAGGGCTTCTGCCTACGAGATAGCCATATCAAATCCGGCGATCAAAATAGTTTGATGCAGAATAGTGAATCCTGCCATGTTTGTAGCTGATTCACAGGCAGAGGATGAGCATGAGCATGATTGTTCAAACTATGAAGAGTTCTATGACGAAATCCCTAGAATAAAAGAAAATGCCTTGACAGGTGGAAAAAATGTTTTTATTGACAGCTCTTCAAGAATCAATCAAAATGATGGACAGAGATACACAGATGCCGCTGTGGTAAAACACACAGCCAATGGGGAGTTTCAGACATTGGTAAGTGCATGACTCCCATCCCATTTTTCAGCACAGACTGCATAGTTAGTGGTGCTGATAGTTGCGCTCGAGAATCAGGCAGACCAGGAAGTAACAGTGTACAGCGACTCCGCCTATGTGACATCAATGGTGCACACAGGGTTACCATGTTGGAAAAGGAGGGGCTACCTCTGAGCGGATGGCACACCAGTGCAGTACGTCACCTTATTGTACAGACTTATTAAGGCACTGCAACTCCCAGTGGCCATCACAGTCGTTAAATGTGCAGATCACACTAAAAGGTAAAACTTTATCTCGCATGGGGACCAAGCAGCAGATTCTGAAGCGAAACTCGCTGCATGTTCAGAAAATATAATGACCATTGAAACACCTGATGTAAATGAGAAAATGGTTGTGATGATGAATATGTTTGAAAAATATAGTGATTTGTCTAAAATGCATCTTATGGAAATTCAGGGGGAAGCACCTCAAGATGAGAAGGAATTGTGGATGCAAGAAGGTGTTCTTTAATCCCCTGTGAAGCATTGTGGCAACAAGACAGCACTGGTAAACTGGTAATGCCCGTAGCCTTATTAAGGGTGGCTCTGGAACAGCTACACTACCCTGCACACACAACTAGAGAGAACCTCACTGCAATTATTGAAGAGGATTGGTTTGTGCCAAATTTGTTAAAACATGTTGCGTTCTTTGTAGTGAACTGTTAAAAATGCATGGCTAGGCATACACTGCGCACAATTAGGGGAGTTATTCCGAGACCTATTGGCCCCTTTCAGCATTTGCATATCAACTATGTTAACATGCTGCAAGTATGTAATGGGTATAGATGCATAATTGTTGTGGTTTGTCCTTGTTCAAGGTGGATTGAGGTTGGTCAGTGTAGACACCCAGACTCTACCTATGCAGCCAAATCTTTAGTGCAGGAAGTGTTTCCAAGATGGGGAGTATGTGAAGTAATGAGGTCAAATAATGGCCCGCATTTTGTGAATCAAACATTTCAACAGATTAGGTTGTTGCTTGGTATAAAGCACAAGTCCTCTTCAGTTCATCATCTACAAGGAAATGGGATCTGTGAATGGCTCAATGGCTTGCTTAAAGAGAGGATAGACAAGTTGAAGCTTACCTTGAAGAAAGGGTGGTTGCATTGCCTACCACTGCCATTATATGCATTGCGGAACCAACCAGGTTCTGACCACCATCTCAACCCCCATGAGAAAGTGACAGGGAGACGGATGAGGACACCCCTCACACCTCCATCCAGTGTTAGAAGTGATGCTCAGCCTACCGCAGAACTGTTAGGAATGGAGCTATGTGAGTATCTTATGTGTATGACTTAAAGTATCTCTGTCATTTCGGGTCAGCTACGGTGAAAAGGGTGTGGGGCAGTACAGAACACAGAAGGAGATGCTTCAACAAGTAGTATTCAAAAACTTTGTGTACTACAACTATTCCCTGGAGATGCAATCCTAATCCGGAACCACAAAAGGAAGAAGAGGGACAACCCTGCTTCAACGGTCCTTTCATTGTGGAAGACTGCATGCCGTCTGCTGTCAGAGTGCAAGGCAGACATGTTTGGACTTTCCTAGTTGAAGTCAGACTTTATACTGGAGAAACCCCTCTGCCCACACCCCGGCAGAAGAAAGCATTGGGGAAGAACCTTAGCAAATTCAGACAAGGTCTTTGACGAAGAAGAAGGACGCAGAAGTTGTCGAGTAAAAATAAAAGATTTTATTGGACTGTGGCTTGGTCCGGGATACTCTTTTAGCCATCTCTGAAAGGGTTAAGGGAAGCTGATGAAAACACTCTGTACTGTCATTTGATGGTGAAAGAAACATCTTTTGTTCTTAAAGCTACAGGAGTTTGTTAAACTTTGGACTGACGCATGTTTAAGCCTTGATAAGAAGAGAAATATGTCAAATTCTGAGTTCATTTTTGACAATTGGAAAAGAGTACAGTATCCTGATTAATTTCACACTGAATTCCTGTTCATATTTGCCCATGGTGATTCCCAATGCCAAAGTTTCAAGGATCATGTTTGACATTGTTCTCTTTATTCTGCGCGCGTATCCAGCTATTGTGGGCAGAACTTCTAATATTCCCATTGTAATGAGACTACTCGCAGCAATCATCTAGCAAGGCTTGCAGCTGCCACAGTATAGTGGGGAAAGGACACATGCCCCTATCTGCTGATGATGATCACAGACTTGTCAGTAGAGTTTTCTATCGTCTGGTTGTAGAATATCTGCACACATTCCTAAGGGATCCACAAAACACTGCAGTAAATGATGTAAATGTCCCCTAAGGAAAGTATTGTAAGAACATATGAGAAGGGTTGGGACTACAAATATAGCACTTTTCACTTTTTCAGTTAATGACTGACTGTGAACAAATGCACCTGGATTACATATGTTAGTGAACCAAAATAGAGGCAGCTAGACATGTGATTTCATCAGTGATGTCATCAATGACATTTGTGAGGTCATCTTTGATGTTCTGGGTGTTAGTCTTAGCAATGCACGTAGGTGGCGCGAGTTATGGTTGTTTAACGTACCATATGTAGGGAATGTCTAGTGTTTTTCAGTTTTACTGTGAAGTATAACGTCCCTTTAACAAAGTAGTTTCACTGAATATACATATATGTATATGGCAGTGAAGAAAAACAAAGGGGCTAAACATGGGATGTCGTTAGTGATTTCATCAATGACATTTCTGATGGCATCTTTCATGTCCTGGGTAGTAGTGTTAGCAGTGCACAGGGGTTGATGGCAGGAGTGAGTGCATAGCCTACTATCACTGATGAATTTCAGGGGTTTTTCAGTTGTAATATGAACCGTAATGGGAAGTTAGAAAGGGTTTTTTAGTGAAGTGGAAAGGTTTTCGATAGGTCAACTTAACCATAACGTCCCCTTAACAAAGTTTTTCTTGTAGTGAATTTTAGGGCTTTTTATTAGGGCACCATAACCATAACGTCCCTTTAACAAAGTTGTTTGTGTGCTGCAGTTGACAGTTTTTGTGAAGGGGAACTTAATCATAACATCGTGCAATGAAGTTTTTTTGTTGAATATACATTATCATGATGTGATCTTGGAAGATATGTAGTATAATGTACTTAATTTATATACATGTAACATAGAACATACAGAACACCCTCGCTATTGATATTTGAAAGGCACGGACTGAGCCCCTGTTTGCGAATTGGCGCGGACATGGTCAACAGTGGCCAAACAGGCAGGGGGTACCTGAAATTTTACTATTGTCTCACACTAAAAATGCGCACCTAGGAAAAGGGACACATATAGACATTACAAGTACTAATAAAGAAGTAGGGAATCCTAAACGTGTGAAATTAAAACCATGCATTTAATGACCATGTAGAATGAATTGGATTGTACCATAACCAAAAAAGGTATGCCTCCAACGTAATTACCTTACAAAAACTCTGCAGCCAGGACCGTCAGCAGATGCAGCACTAAAACGAAGAGAAAGTGCAACAAAATAGTAAGGGAACTTCATTTTTCTTATAGGTGAGTCTACATTTTTTGGTATGTGGGGCAGAAAAAATAATTTCTTTCTGTCGTTTTGACACAGAAATGGCCAGTGCTTTGGAGTGGTTGGTGGAGAATTTTCCGCTTGGGGAAATGTCTGAAGACAGCGACAAGAATGGCACACACTGCTCTGTATATGCAAAATAATGATCAGTATTTTATAGGCATTTAACATATGTATATTTATTTTTAACAGAGCAGGGAATAAATTAAGAAAGGGCAATAAATGACACGACACAGAGGAAGACAGGCTGAAAAGGATTGAACTTAAAATGGAGACACTGAATGACAATTTTAAAAGTTTAAGGGAATTTGTGGAGGACGTTGTGAGAGGGAAAGTACGTTATCACTGTTGCACCTGTACCTGCCCCTTTCTCCATTCCCTAGTGAACCATCCCCAAACCTTCCAGAAGAGCATAGACGTTTTGATGAAACATCCATCCCTTCTTCTCCACACAAATCATCCCCTCATAACCAGCCCGTGTTGAATCCTAATTCTCCTATATTTGTGTCAGTATCTGCTTCCCCCTGTATTTCTCTTGACTGAACTGTGTGTGTGTGTTGTTGTTGCAGAGGTGGAGGAATTTCTTTTTTTTAAAAAATACTTAAAAGGTTTGCGAACAGTCTGCCTGTTCGAGCTACCCATAAGCAATAGAATAGGAATGTTCTAAAGACAACACACCTACCCGTACCAATATCAACCAAGATGGAACTGATCTTAGAATGCACCATCTGTGCAAGGTGTGCGTAAATAAACAAAGAGGCGCCCTAATGATATTATACCTCTGAGTACTGCTTACAAACGAGATAAAACATGTTCGTAGAGCACGCCAGGTGTCCGCGATGTCTGTAAGTGAGCAAAATGGGAGTGTCTTAAGGACAGTAAACCTGTCCGTATCGTCCGTAGCCAAGATGGAACCATAAGTAGAACAAGCGTGGTGGGCGACATGTTCGTGGGCAAACAAAGTGGAGGTGTCCTAAGGACAGTGGACCTGTCCGTGCAGTCAGCAGAAGATGTATGCACATATGCAGAACATCCATAAGTACAACAAACATTGTGCCTGTCCCTAACTGTCCGTCTCACTTGTGGCGCACTTGTAATTAGTTTGAGGACCCGAACACTGTCCGTAGGACAGTTGTGCGCATGCATACGTTTGTTAGTGTACATTTGCTGTCCACCATCCACCCATTTCCCTCGCGGATGTGTTCAGGATGTCATCATGTGACCGCACCCACACTGAGCGTGTGGACTAATTTGCGCTATTTGTGTGCCTCCGCGACATTACAAAAGAACTTGTACACACAAGGAAAGCTATTTCACAGTGTAAAATAAGCATTTCACATGCCCCATACAATAGGTGTAACGGTGGATGTATTGTTTAAAATTTTTGGAACGCTTTGAGTGATCAAGATGGTCTTGAGGCGCACCCCTCCACCCCTATAAATGGCTACACCCCCGAGCACATCTTCATTGTGATTCTGGCTATAGCAGATTGAGTTGTGCTGCCTTTACTGCTGTAGCGACCAATAAGAAAGTATCCGGCATGGCATACATGGCTACTGTAGCTTCATTAGCCTCAGCAGCACCCCCAAACCCTCCAACACTACCGCCTCCCCAAGGGCCTGCAGAGGGGTATACGGATGAGGATCTAGAGATTGAGGAGGAAGAGGAAGAAGAGAATCAGGTGGAGAAACTCCACACTGCAAGCACTCGCCGGGAGTCGGGGGTGTGGCGTTTGTTTTCCGTTTGTGGGAACGTACCAAAAGCACGTGTGAACCTGGTGAGGTCTAACCAGTGTAACCAGTGCCAGTTGGTGCTGAGTCGTGGGAGACCTGGCGCGTACAGCTTTGGTACGACAACCATGAAGCGACATCTAACTTCGACATTCGCAAGGTGGTGCCATGTGAAGAACAAAGTAGATTGATTTCCTCCACAGCATCCTCCGTGTCTGATCCTCTCACCACAAGAGACACTCGGGTGGGGGAGCGCATCCCTCTAGCTGCCTCACAAGCCATTCGCGATGCTGTTGCCCCTTACCTTTTGAAGGTGACAATATTGTGTGTGTATTGCGATGCAGTACTTTGTAGGGGGGAGAATTTTTGAAGTGCTTTTGAGGCTACGGTCACGGTGCATCAGAAGAAGTGCCTCCTACCCAAGTAAAGCTCACCCTATATCGTTCTCTCTCCTCCTGCCTCTTCTTATCCCCGTGGTTGGTGTCCCTTCCTTTCCCTCCTTTGACCTCCTCTCCTAGTGTGTCGTGTGGCCAAAAGCAGTGAAGTGGAAAAGAAAAACAAAGAAAAAAATGGTTCTTTTCAGAGCCGCCTTTCGTAGTTTAACAATAGAACTATCAAGTGACCGTTGTAGGCCTCCGCGCATTTTTGAAAAAGTCAGCGGACAGTCGTAGGAAACACAAAAATGGAGGGTGCAAGTGGAAGAAAACCAATGGACTGTACGCTGGGAGTAAGTGGCGGCTCCGAAAAGAGCCTTTTGGTGGTGTTGTGTGTGCGTCAAAAATTGAACATTTGAAAAAAGGAATTGACAAATAGAGTACAGTCAATGCAAAAAAGGTTGCAATGCCGATTGTACATTGCGAAGAAAAATCTGATTGCCAGCATATGTGAGATGGACTCCATCTGTGCGAAAAATGAAAGAGCTGCGAAACAAAATGTTTTCATTGTGGAAAGAGGACATGCCAACATCTCTTAGAAAGGCACAAACAGCCTTATTGACGTTGTGCCTCGCTTTCTCCATTTGTGGACCAAATGCAGAAGAACGCAGCCATATTTGTCTTTGTGCAATACGGGAAAAAAGTATTTGACAATTTGGAAACATGTCCATGACCTTCGCAAGTCCTTCTTTCATTGCAAATTGCAAAGAAATTCCAGAGACATGGCCTAAACTGTTTACAACACAGTTAATGATAATTATGTCAGGATGTTGCTCTTTTTGTAAAGTAGTACAGAGAGGTACCAAGTCGAGCCACCTCATTCCACGCACGCCATGGCAGTGTACTTCAACATGAGGAAATCAAAGATCTGTAGATAGACCACAACTTTCTTTCTTCAACCAATGTATCCAGGAGTCCAGATAATCTGTTTGCACGCACACAGAACCATGGCTGTCTAGTCTGCTGTCAGGGAGAAGACAGTCTCAGTAAATTTCTCCGTTCAGAACACACCCACTGAACTTTACTGACCAATCCCTAGCTCTGCTCATTCTCATTTGCATACGGCTCCACCTCAGAATCCCACTTGTAAACATGCGCTGCCTGCAAACCACCGCCATGTCCGCGGACATGTACAGGATCCGCTCGTGACAACTGTACATTTAAGTATTATTCACCTTTTCCCCTTTAAGGTGGGCTCTGAAAAGAGATGTTCTTTTTTGTTTTTGGGCAGATGCATACAGACACCTGTTATTTTGTGTTTTTTCATTTCATTTTTTTTTTATAGCTTTACTCCTACAACCATTATAGAACCTTCTCTGAAAGCAAGAAGACAACTCCACACCATCTGCTTCAAAATAATCGGCATTACTGGGCACAATGTTATTGTGGCTGCAGAAAAACATATCAGCTCGTAACATGAAAGCACGCATGCCGCGATTGATTATACACCTCCCAATATTTTGATCAGGACAGAAAACAGAACTGTTGTCCCATTTTCCTCTAGGGAGTAAACCAGAAAAAATTACTGTTGCAGTTGGAAAGATGTTCATGACAGCTTGAACCAACTGTTCCAAGTCTTTTAACAAAGTACGTGAAGACACGTAGCACAAATGACAAGCACCGTAGTGCAAAAATACCACATGCGGAGTGGTCATCATACGCATGTGTCGGCAAACTTCCAGAATTGCGATCACTTTCAGCGCTCCACACCACCGCCACTACTCTGACATCGAAATGATGTGCCACATGCCTACTCTCGGCATAGTGCTGCAAACCATGGACAAAAATATCCCCAAGCATCAAAACCCTGACTCTCTGCACCTCTGCCATCTTCAGTGTACGCTCCGTCTTTCGACACAAAAGAGCAATGTGAACATCTGATTGGCTGAAGCCTACAGTCCACTTTCCATGCTGGATTTGCTGTAGAAACCCGTATGCGACACGCACCACCCGCGGACCAGCGTTGTGTACATGCTGAACGTAACTCTTACCCAGTCCTTGTATCCTTTTTACATCAATTGCGAATCCATTTCCTCATTGGACAGAACTAAGCAGTCACACAGCCATCCACCAATCACAATCATCTTCGCTAAATCAAACTCCGTCATCAACATTTCGCACTTCAAATGTACTATCGATGACTCTGAAGGGAAGTTGTATATCATTGCAAAGGCCTACTTCAAAAACTACTGTGCAAGTGTCGCAGATTTCTACGTACATCTCCATGCATGCACACATGCATGAGTATAAAGTACAGGTATCCATATTTTAATCAGAGAACATGTTCAACCGTTATGATTTAATTTAAACAACTTAATGCCAATAATTCTGCATGGGCAATACATACCAACGCTCCCCCTTTAGCTGCAAGATGTGCGATTTTTCATTGACACACCGCACTACTTCTTAATGTCCCTATTGAGCGCGAAACTCTATTTTCCATTAGGAAATGTATGAATTTTGTAACGTGTACCGCCAACATTAAGGCTACTTGCAGTGTGATCGTATGAGAAAAATAAACGCTCCCGATTGCTGTGGTAGCTGTGGTAGCATCTCCCACTGAGGATTTCCGATTGTTCGGATTCGTACTTATAATATGAAAGTAGAGGAATTTTTCCCATCTACTATAATGACCTATCGCTTACAAACCTCTCTCCTATAGATAATACAGCTTTAAGGCATTTTCATAACCTAAAAAGTGTACTCATTTCTGAAGCACGTGCAATTAAGATATTGCAAATAACATATAGAGGTGGTACATAGGGAAGTGAAATGTGCACATGCACTATGTTGAAATATGAAAGGCGAATACTCCGATAAAAGTAGCAAAAGTAACGTATATAGTAACATCACTGCGTTAAGCACACAAGGGTAGTGAAAACTACTCTCCTGAAAATCAACAGCATCTACACTGCAAACAACATATCCGAAGAAAACTGGTCATTCCGCAAAAAAAAGTAAGTACAGTACTACCGTTATATTCTAATTATTACTCAAAGAGACTGTGTGGGTTATTTATTTACTTTGTAGACCAAAGCAAACATTGATTTCGGAACCATTCTACCGACAAATCCTCATTCATTATGTAAAGAATAACAGGCAGAATGGCTCAGAAATCTCTGTGTGTTTGAAACGCAAATAACAAAAAAAATCGTTAGAATGTTAATACTAGAAAACAATTAAATGTTTTAATTTTATGCCATTATGTTTACTATTAATACTTCTGCTCACCACTAGTCCACTTTGTACTCCCATCTGAAGCACATTGTAGGAGTATACAAACAGAAAAATAGCCTTCCCAAATCATTGTAAGAGGCCAATGCATATAGACACACCACCACAAAGAGTTTCCCCATCAAACGCATGCATGCATGCATGCACACAGCACACATACATTGTACAAAACATTGTATAACAGACCAAATCATGCCTTCTTTTTTTCAACAGACCCAAAAGAATGCCTACCAAAAATCAAGTCTGTAGAAAGGAACACAGAAGTAGAGAAAATAAAAATAAAGGTGTCCAACCTAAGTATCCATCTGTAGCAGAGTTTGTACAGAACCTTGGAACAAAACAGCTAATACAGTCGTTTAGGAAGACAAAGGAAGCTTCAAATACTGAAACTTTACCTCCTCCATCAAAATGTACCATGAAACACAGAACTCTTCACAAGAAATCGTCTACGAGTATTTCTAACAATGCTCCTATTCATCCTGATATAGTAACAAGAACGCATAGTAAAAGAAATATTTTAGCAAAAATGTTTCGCCACAGAGTTCTTCAGAATCTAATAATAACAGGACCGAAATCATCGTCAACCCTTAAAACCTACCGTAGAAAATTAATCCTACAAGCTGTTGTGGACAGTGCAATCCTTCTCAAAAGGAAGTTGTTCATATTAGTGTTAAATAGAATGAAATCACTAACGAAACTAATTACAAAACTACAAAAGAAATTTAGCATTAAACGGAATGTGAACAAAAATAACTTCTTACATATTTGTGGAGGTGAATGGAGTCACACGACAACCACAGAACCATATTTTAATGAAGAAGTATACAAACAAAATCAAACAAGCACAATTGCCATCCATAGCAGTGGGCGAGGGTATGAAAAAAATAATAATACCATTATGGAACAAGAAACAGTGCTTAGAAAAGTATCCCCTGTAAACTCAGAATTACCTTGCGATTTGACTGAACCAGACCGTCCAGTATACCAATGGCCGTGCACATCAATTGTGCCATTCCTAACACATCTTTACGTCAGTTCCTCAATCAGTATGTGACAGGTAAAGAAAAATAAAAATGAAAGTGCTGCAAAATATTGATATCTGTCCAGTGCGTAAATACACAGGACTGCAAGGACATTCATTAGCCTGCATTTCTGGACCTATTTGCAAAAGCACCTTCCATGATATCAAAAGGATATCGATAAATCATTCAAATGTAAGAAATCTAGTGTATAAAATATACTATGCTAAAAGTCCAGCTTCAGAATTAGACAATTTAAATACACTCTTCTGCATGGTACACCCAAATACCTACAAGAAGAAATTGACCATATCCAGAGAAAATATTTTGGAAGTGAAAGTCACTCACAAAATGCAATAGTTTTATCAACAAATCTGCACATAGCAACCTTCTATTACACACATACAAAAAAGAAATACTAAAATTTAAAAGTGCATCGGCTGAAGTACCAAACCATGTGTGTGTGTGTTGCCGCAGAACGTTTTACAAAAGGAGCACAAAAAATGTAGACATAGCATACAAAATAGAAGACAATGACGATTCCAAATGGTTTCAATTAGCACTGTACCTTTTAGCAGAAAACAAATATGACATAAGAGAACCCCTAATTTGTTGCAGTTACTGCACTACAAAACTAGACAACAACCAACCACCTTCACCTGCTATCACAAATAATTTGGAATTGTTTTCACTACCAAAAACCATGCAACAACTCAATTTGTATGAGAGCATCATAATTCAAACAGTTCACCCATTTCAAGCAATTATACGCCTTCAACCAAAAACAGCAAAATTATCCCCCTCTGAATTGGTGAAAGGCATTTGTGGCAAAGTAGTTTACTTGCCATTAGATCTAAACAAAAATGTATACACTCTAGGAGTGCAACATTCAATAGAGCATTCTTTAATTGTCTTGGTAAATGGTGTTCCAACAAAGGATAAAAAAATTTGGCAACAACTGGTGGACTTACATAAAGTTAGATAAGCCTTGCAATATCTGAAAGACAATACGAGTACTACAAAGAAATAAATATTGAAGAAAACTTAAGGGAAGCAACTGAAATAATTCAAGAGCCATCAGAAACTGGACAATTCGAACTTTTGGATCCTGCTGCATTATGCACACTTTTGGACCAGTACACAATTCATCCATTGCATTCCAATGAAAGCATAGATGATGTACTAGAAACTTACCAAATGAGACCAACCAAAGGTTCACCAATGAGTATATGGGAAAAAAGTTAGAAGCATGTGCTTTTCCACTGCTATTTCCTACAGGCAAAGGTGGAAGGTACAATGATAGACCCACTCAGATTACGGCATCAGAATACCGCTAATTACGAATGTATTCGAAAAATCCCAGATTTAGACAAAATGTGGAGTACATATTTCACCCACTCTTTGTAAGTGAACTAGCAACGCTATGTTACGGAGTTGCACACATTTTGAAATCTGGAACCCACTTTCAAAATATGTCAGCTACCCAATTAATACAAAAAGTACAGGAAAAAGATAAGCTTTTACAATCAAATTTAACAAATTTGTTTGCAAACATGCGTGGTACAAAAGAATACTGCTTTTGACATCACGGAGTCATAAGTTGTATGATCAGAAACCTTGAACCACCCACTTGGTTTGTGACACTAAGTTGTGCAGAATATGCATGGGAAGATTTACATGAGTTCCTACACATAGCAAACAACAAAACCAACATAGATATGTTAACACCTGGAGAACTTTTCTCTCTAGATCCAGTTAATATGTCAAGATATTTCCATCATCGTTTCATTGCTATGGTACACTTTATTTGGAATAAAACTGTTCCTCCCCTCAGAGAAGTGCAGCACTTCTTTTGGTGAAAAGAATTTCAAGTGAGAGGAGCACCACATATTCACATGCTTTTATGGATCACAGGAGCACCTAAATTTCGTCACGACAGGGATGCCACTGTTTTGCAGTTCATCTAAAAATGTGTCACTTGTGAAATCCTGTCACAACGGACACATAGTGACCTGCATGGGCAGATTTTACAATTTCAAAGACACAAATGTGGCAAATATTGTCGTTGCAAATACAAAAACAATAGTAAGTACTACACCAAATGCCACTTTGGTTTCCCTAGACCAGTTACAGAAACAGGTGAAGTGAACAACTTCATGTCTTCAGGTCGACATAGTGTTAAAGGTAAATCACCTAAGAACATGTATTAAATAAAAAGAACAGAAGAAGCTAAATATATCAATGATTACAATGAAATCATTGCCCTGTTATTGAATGCAAACATAGATGTGCAGTACATTGCAGAGAATTCTACTGCTGTTGCACGATATGTTACAGCCTACTTAACCAAAGCAGAAAAAACAGAGCTTCAAGATCTGTGGGATGACCTAGCATCAGACAAAACACTATCGCAGAAATTGTACAGCCTAGGCATAAAAATGCTCTCTCATAGAGAATATGGCGCCTATGAAGCAGCAGATCGTTTAACCAGTACAGCTTTGTATGGAAAATCAGACAACATAGTATGGCTAAGTCTTGGTGCTGCTAAATCTAGAAAAAGAGTTCTGAAATCATATGAGGACATAGAAACAATTGCCAGAAATGATCCCAACAGCCAAGACATTTTAAAAAACAATTTACTGGACACATACTATCCGAACAGGAGTAGCACTTTGGAAAGCATGTGTCTATACCACATAGCGCAAAACTTTGCATACAAAAATAGTGTAAAACCCGATGAAAGCAAAGGTAGATATGGAGTAACCGATTGTGAAGGCAGCTTAGTGAAACTTACCAAACGAAGCTTAATTAATTATGTTAAATTGTCATTAAACACTTCTCAACAAAAATAATTATATTACATGTCTCTGCTACAACTTTTTAAACAGTGGAGAAAAGAGGAAGAGATACTAGATAACTATGATTGCTATGAAGATTCTTTCAAAGCAAATGAGAGCACTATCACTGATGTGAACTTTACACAGTACAAAACAATGTTACACAATGAGCAGCAACACGAAGAAGAACTGCAGGCCCAACTAGATAAGGACTCTTCCGACAGTAGTCAACCTTCTGTAACAGGAAGCCAAGAACCACTAGGACAGCCACTAATAGCAAATGAGGCAGAATTAGCTATGACAAAAGTGGAAAACACCATGTGTCACTATCAAGAAGATATAGAAGACCTAACTGTACAACAAGCAAAAGTTAACAAAGATCAGCGCAGCATTTTTGAAGACGTAACAAAACAAATTGTACATGGTGTGCAACACAAAAATGTACCTGCCAAAATTACAAACCTATACTTCTGTACGTCAGTGGTGAAGCTGGGTCAGGGAAACATTACTAATCAAAATCATCAGCAAGTTTCTTCAACAATTGACAAACAACAAACTGTCAGCTGTTGTAACTGCCCCCACAGGTTTAGCTGCCTACAAAATAGGCGGTGTCCCTTTACATCGATTACTACTCTTTCCAGTAGAGCACCAAAACAATTAGACTATTAAAAACTTTCTGCAGAAGCTGCAATGGAACTACGCAGAGTATTAAAACAAATGAAAATGCTACTAATAGATGAAGTGAGCATGGTCTGCAACTTCATGTTGGCCTTGATTCACCTCAGATTGCAAGAAGTACTTAAAACAAACTACGAGGAACTCTTTGCAGGAAAACACATTATCGTTTTCAGAGATCTTCTACAATTGACACCAGTGAAAGCTGAACCTATTTTTAAAACTTTAGTACACAAACTCTGCCATAAAACTGTTGGCAGCATAGGAAATGTGAACCTTTGGCAACATTCCCAATACAGAGAATTATCAGAAAACATGTGGCAATCTGCAGATCTCACTTATGCCAACATGTTAAAAAGTATTACAGTGTATGTACTGTCGCAAGAATCACAGGCAATATTGAAAAACCGGCACATTCATGCACTTTATGGCGATAATGCATGTGCTACTGATGTTATGGAACAATTAGCGCACAAAAATGTCAATTGTATGGCCAACTCTTGCAAGCTGTTTCAAATTCAATGAAACAATGTTAAATAAAGAAATGCAACCAATAATAGAAATTAGCGCCACAGACAAACTGGACGTACATGATATGAAACTACCCATGTGTGAGCAAGCCACAACAAGACTAAATAGCTTAGAAAATTCAATCTCCAACACAGCTGGGTTGGAGAAAATATTAAAATTATCCTTAAATTGTAGAGTAATGCTTAAACGTAACCTTGAAGTGGAGCAAGGGCTAGTTAATGGGGCACTGGGTACAGTTGTTGGCTTTCAAGCATACCCACGTGACAACAACATTCAGTTTGTCAATATTCGCTTCGACAAACTTTCAGAAGTGAAAAGGATAGGGCGCTCAATTGCTCGATTCCTTCTCTTCAAAGACATGTATGTACGTAGAGAACAATTTTCTTGCATATGCAGTCACCATTCATAAATCCCAAGGTCTTACCCTTGACAAAGCATTGATAGATATAGGAAACACTGGGCCTCATTACGACCCTGGCGGTAAGTTACCGCCAGGGCCGTGACTTTACCGCCATGGCGCTAACTACGTTAACGCCATGGCGGTAAGGGGATTTACCGCCCCATTCCGACCTTGGCGGGGCGGTAAATCCCCAATCCCCATTTACCCTTCCCCATTCCCATTTTTGCCCCATAGGGCATAATGGGAGTGGGGAAGGCGTTAATTACGCCACCGTAAATTACGGTGGCGTAATTAACACCAAGTTCCCTTACCGCCATGGTTTTTTACACCCGCTAAAAGCAGGTGTAAAAACCGCCATGGCGGAAAGGGAACTCGTAATTGGCGGAAAGGGGTTGGCGCAGCTAACGCTGCCGCAAACCCCTTTCCGCCAGGGTCGTAATGAGGCCCACAGTCTTTAAAGAAGGCATGAGCACTTGACAGTCTATTTCTAATGAACTTTGATGCAAGTAAAGTGAACGCTGATATTCCTTGCATTTTAGAATACAATAGAGTGCGTTCACTGTACACCCCACATCTGAACCAATATCCTGTTCCAGAAAAATTAAAATGTGGTAAAAGAAAACTAAATCAAACAGAAATGCAACAGAATCAGATAACAAATCCTTCAAAGAAAATCAAAGAAGCTAAAGGTTTATCAAGTACCACAAGCAAAGAAGAACCTTTTAGGGAAAGTAAACCAGGTACTTCTTCAAAGAAGGAACAGAAAGGCCGAAAAATGCACTCAGATACAGAACTCTCTGGTCCATTCAAATTTTCAAATGAAACTGGTGTAAGTTGCTATGCTAATGTAGCAATGAATATTCTATTTCAATTGCCACAAATTGTTAACAATATTTACTTACACAGTACAGACCAATTGTGTTTGCAAATGTTAGTGCTGCATAGAAATGCAACAAAGAACCCTGACAACACGTACAGTGTTCATGGAATAAGACAATAATTTGACTACTGTGCTGGAATGGTGAGATTCACTACAAACACACAAGAAGATCCACAAGAATTTCTAATGTACTTACTACAAGTACTGGAAAACATAAGCATACCTACATACATGTGGAAACATACATGCACTCTCTGTAGCAATGTGATACAGGAACAAATTCCAAATGATCGATTTGTGTACGTATCCATACCTAGTTGTGAAGCCATTCCATTTCAGCGACTTGTACAGAATGCAAACCATGGCAGATTATGTACTATATGCAATTCAGACAATCGCTCCATCTTACTGATACAAGCACATAGTAACTACTTAATTTTTATGCTTCTACGTTATAATACAGACGGTACCAAAAACAACTTCAAGCTGACTGGATTCACACATGGTCAAGTGTCACTTGGAAAGAAAACCTTTACAACAATAGGTATAATCTACCATGCAGGAGCTACAACCAATGCTGGTCACTACACTGCTTACATTAAAAAGAAATGTGGATGGTTGGAATGTAATGATAGCACCATTACTCTAAAGCAGAGATTGCCAGCAAATCTCATGAATGTGTATTCAATCTTCTTAAAGCCAAAATGTAATAACTAATGTGTACGTCAACATTACCAAAAAAATTAAGAGAAAGACTACAAACAGTTAGAATACGCCAACAGGTATCTAACTTTTGCTAGAAATCAGCAGCAAGGCAACAAAGAAACATTAATCAGAAAGAAGAAGGAAACACTCAAAGAAAACAAAGAAATAGTGTGTAGCATAGCAAATAAAGGTTTTCTTTTAATCCAACAAGGATTTTTTTCTCCCAGACCCAATGATATGAATAACAAACACAGAAACTGAGCAAAATGCACAGTACACTGGTTTGTAAACTAAATATGAGTGTAAAAAAAAGCTAAACTGTCTATTATACAATGTAATAAGTCTTCATAAAATGCAAACACCAAAATGCTTTTTTCTTTTATCACAGAAATTAAAAAAGGATAGTTCCGCCAAGTACTAAAGGCATGTAAGACATAAATGGATTCTGAACAAAGTAAACAGTAAGTATATTACAGTCATCTCATACATATGCTAATCTACACGTTTAATCTATGGCACTAATATGCTGCAGCAGCTGTAGGCTAGCCCAAGCATCTTCGTTGTATAACCTACCACCTACACCCTATGACAAGCAACCAAGACTATAGGTCCTACTCACAACCAACGCTGCATAGCAAAAGCATGGGGCTTGTAATTTGGCTACTTATAAGTTTACTCTTTGGTGCATAGTCTGCAGCCATGCACTCAAGACGCAAGGACATGCACACAACTACCGCACCACACCACACCCATTTTCACTTACAAACTCACTGCTTATGACTTCAGTCTTGGGTGCATGGACTTTAATCTGGGTCCTGGCCAGAACCACCACAGCATATGGCATCCATTGTAGCTTCTAATTTCACTACATATAAAGTTTGTTTTGGGAGCATGGTCTTCGGCCATGCCCCCCAAAATGCTACGCCCTCCCCACAACCACCCGAATGACGTTTTACAGTACGAGTGTACATATATCTGCAAAATGATGCAGTAGTTGTGGCCACAGGCTACAGACTCAGGTGTGAGGCCATAGATTTTTCAATGTAGGGGTATGCAGTATATAAAATCCATAGTGGCTTAAACCTCCAGTGCTTATAACTTTGTTCTTGCGTGCATGGCCTTCGCCCATGCATCCAAGACTGCACACACTCCCCGCAACAAGCTAATCAATACTCAATACTACAGATGTAGCCACGGCTGTGACATGCTGCAGTGGTTGTGGCCAGGGCCTAGAGTCTTGGAAGTATGGCCGTTGGCCTGTGGCCTATGGCCATGCATTCAAGACTCTAGGCACTGGCCACAATCACTGCAGCATGTCACAGCCGTGGTGGCGTTTTAATGAATGGCGTATGCATAGGAAAAAGTAATGTAAACACGGCATGTACTCAATGTCAATGTTCACTAACAGCACGCGTGTCCTTAGAAGAGGCCCTGGCCACAACCACCGCAGAATGTCACAGCCGTGGTGGTGTTTGAATGAATGGCGTACGCATAGGAAAAAGTAATGTAAATACGGCATGTACTCAATTTCAATGTTTGCTAACAGCACGCCTGTCCTTAGAAGACTTTAACGTTCCCTGTACAGAGTACGGACTGGAATACTACCCTTATTCGACCCCTCATTGTCTGTATGTACAAACATACTGAACAAGTCGGCCATACAAAGTACATCAGGAACACCTACCGCCACTACAAAAGCAGTTCTTCACCCATCTCTTACTGTCTAAACCTCCCCAAGCACTTTGACACAGCAAAATAGGTTTCGAAATAGGGTATTGCCGCTGCTACCCGCTCCGTGGTCGGCGGATCCAAGATGTCGGGCGCAACCAAACAATCTGATGCAGAACACGTCTCGCTACAGCCAATCGGCAGAGATGTCGCATGTGCGTGAGCATGATGCTAGCCCCTTAGCCAATCGATGTCTTGTCCGTGGACCGAACAGGGAAGTGTGACCGCGGAGCGGACATAGATATCTCTAATTTTTTACGCCTTACTTTTGGGTCGTTTTAAAGAAAAGTACTACACGCAAGGTCACCAAATTTACAAAAGCACTCTTTTGGAATCAAGCCGCTTCTCCTGCCGCAAATCTTGTGAAAATCCGTCTAGCGGTTTGGCCTGCAGCTGTGCGCAAAGTGTTTCCTCCATTCACTCTATGGGAAAAACAGAAGTTTTGGGGCTCCCCCTATAACTTTGCCCCCGCTGGACCAAAGCTCACCAAACTTAGCAAAAACATTCAGAGTGGCCCATATACTGTTTTTCATAAAGATTCGTCCAGGGGGAGCGAAGTTATAAGCCGCCCAAAAAGTGCTCTTCCTATGGAAACAGCAACTTAACCATAACTACACAGCCACTACTGTGGCCGTGTAATGAATATGGCCAAGTGAAGAATGGATGTTTCCACTGTGCATTATAGCAGTGCTGGACAGTAGCAACAAGGCATCATCTCTTGTGTGTTGCAGTTAAAAAGCAAATTGAATTACAAAGTGAATCTCAGCAGACAAGGCTGGACGAGCCAAGAAGCCAAGGTCTTATCCAACTGGAGTGAACTGACATTGAATACAAAATTGTGTGAAAGAACAAAACTCCTGTTCAGTAGGCATGGACATAACAAGGAAGATGTCAGAGGTTTATTAAAAAATAGTACTAAATGCACGAAAAGGCTCGATTACATGGTCTCCGGTCACAGGAAAGCATAAAGTTGGACGAACGAAATGATCACACCTACGCACGAAGGCAGATCATGCTTCTCACTCTCTAAATTTCTCAGAGCTAAGAACAGTCCCAAGGCCGAGCTTCAAAGGCCTAATTGACAGTATACCACTGAGGTGATGATGGATTGATATGCTAATTGGTGGGAAGCTAATGTTAAAGCGACCTCACCTGCACCTGGATGGCCAGCCTGTATGCTGCTAGACGTAGGTAGAAAAGTACTGACGGAGGTTAGAGTGCCAACCAATTGTAGAGGGCCATGTCATTAGGGGTCCTATAGTTGTGTAGCCAATGGAACGTTGTGTATTTAGTGATGTTCATAGTGGTCATTTTTAGAGGAGGGCTTAGTTGCCCCACCTGATGTTAAGTAACCAATCACATAGTCACACTTTTTAGACTAGTATGAATCGTATACTTAGATGTTCAGTCAGAACCAATCACCCATGCATGTAGGTTTTTGTAGTTTGCCACGTAGGATGACGTTAATACGCTCATAGGTTAACGTCATTGATGACGAGTATTGCTTATAAGATCTCAGTTTTTATTAAGAATGTTTGAGTAAGAGGATGAGAGAGTTTGTTGCTGTTCGTTATGCTCCCTGTTTTAGACACTTGATATTTAAACAGTCTTCCTTTTGCCAACTTCCTGAGTTGTCTCTATTATTGATGTATGAGTAAAGTCTGCATCCCCATCCATCTTCAGGGTAATTGCTACTCATCTTAAAGGACTGGGGTATATCGAGTTCAGAGGTGTAAAGGTGGGTGCCCTTCCAGAGCGTCCTTGCTAATCCATATGACCAAATAAATAATGTTTGGTGCTGAAGTAGGCATAGTCAAGTACCTCTATCAGAACAACAGGAAGGAATACACATCAACACAATGTAATTGTCATCAAAACTATTATTCATCACCACCATTACTGCAATCATCACAATCAAACTCCTCAGGACCGGAAGTGGTGTGAGATCCTGTGGGAGTGATGGGCTGAGAAACATTCTGTTTCTCTGACATAGGAGCCTGACAATAGCCATTCCCCCAACCTACTGCTGAGAGTTCCAGCTTTAAGCACTCCATTGACTGCTCCTCTGCTGGCACTTAATAAATTCATGCAAAAATGAATTTATATGCTGGTTGTGGCAACATGGTAAAATAGGATAACGCCTCCCTTTTCCAACCATTTCCTCAGCCGGTTCTTAGGGCAGGCAGGATTTAGGTTTGATGAAGTCACAGTGTCAAACTCAGTCATGATGTTAGTAGCAATTGCTACCACCACAGGCTCCGTCTGAATTCATCTCTGTTTGCAGTAAACTTTGCATCGTCTCGAAACCTTCCTTCAAACATTTCTCTCCCCTTCCCATGTTTGGCTGCTGTGAACATTTTTATTGTTGTTTCTTTTTGTCTCACTTCCCTAGACAGTTCCGGGAGAGAAGATTTCCTAAGTTAGTGGCAATTGAATTTAGATTCTTGCATGAACTAGTTTGCACTTTGCAATTTAGCAGTATCAGCACTTTTCCATTCTTGGGACCTGGCGTGAACTCATCCACAAGCAGATGGCTTGTGTTGTGTCGTACATACAATCGCCCTGTGACTTGAGGACACTGGCTAACCACTATTCATCAACCACAATGTTTTGCCTGCCCCATAGAAGTGGCAATTCAAGTCAATTGCAGTTGAGTGCTTGCATGAGGTAGTGCAAGCTATGGCTTTCAGATGTGCGATCATGTGTTTAATCAAGATGTCTGGCACAAATTACACAAGCAAGGTGAGTTGAGGTTTCCTGCAGACAAAAAATAAATAAATGATGAAAGCCCTTGGCCCCTTTTATTACTTAAATCAGCATTAGCTGCCTCCACAGCACAGTGATTTGAAATGTCACTCACTGTGACAGCTTAATAATCAACCCAAGGCAGGATTGAATTACTAGAGTCTACAAATGGAGTGTTGATGGACCACTGTACATGCTGAGAGATTGAATCCAAAGACTGTTCCTGAGGTGGCCTAAACACTAAAGCCCCGGCAAAAGAATCTAGTTGTCGAGCAATAAGTGTCCGAGTGCCCAACACCTCAGGAGCGCCAGAAGTGTCAGAATCCATCACTTTAGACTTCAGTTTAGTTTGTACCTGAGAATTTCTTTTAAAGTGCACCCTTTTTTAAAAAAAACATGTCTATTTGTTTTGCTTAGGGGAATGTTCTTTGATTTCCTAGTATGTTTACATAAGGAAGATTTTTGATAGCCAATAGTTGGCAAGAGTCTGCATTCCCAGAGTGGGGAGCAGCGATGGACAAAACACTTGGCATTGGTATAGACAGCAATCTAGTCTTATGTGCGTTTTTGCCTTCAGATGCTGCTAAGGGTAAGATCAATAATCAAGATCAAGATAAGATCAACAATCGGTAGAATAGAATTGTGTGATAGGGTATTAACAAGGGAATTGCATGTTGTAACAGATATGGCATTGGCAGTAACCCCCAAAATCGGAGTAAATGGCAGAGCCAATGAAGATAAACCTGCATGATGAATGGGCAACTCCGCCCCTGATCCCCACCAAAGGAGACCTCAGGAGCTACATAAACAAAGGGGGCTGGTGCACAATGGTTGCCAAATCAGCTTGTACAGCAGGCTTGGTCGCCCTTCCGTGACTGGAAAGAAATTCCTTTGCCATGTTGTGCATCTTAACATTTTCAAATTTGAAAAGAAATGATTCCAATAGTACTGAACGAAATTTAGTTTTCCATTTTAGCCCCTCCTACAGCGACACCAAAACACATAAGTCTTGGTTATTTCAGTCAAAGCCTCACAATTTGATGAATTGGTGTTCTCTTGAAGGTCTCTGGGGTGGTGCATGTTGAGGGGTTGAATTAAAAGGAGGAAATGAGGAACCTGATTGACACTGCCTGCCAGGAGAAACAGAGGGGGGTGTATTAGGCATGCAAATTGAATATTCCTCTTGAATCATACTGTCGGTATTTGTGTTGGAAACAAGACAGGTTGCTCCCATGTTTGACTGCATGGGGGCATCCAGTTGAGTGTGACCTTTATCAGGCACAGTATAGAAACACATAATTATAAGTAGTTGAGTTTGGTCTTCATGCGAAGTTGAGGCAGCGCAGGTGGGTAGAGGGCATTCGCTAGAGGAGGCCATCGAAATGTGAATGACCAATGGAACGGAAGTTCGCTGCACTGGCATCCCGGGGCAATGGAAGTGCTGTCGCCGCCAGAAACATATCCTGGTCCAAAATAGGGGCAAGATTAATGTTAATGTTAAAGGACATCTGTACCGCGCACTATCACCACCAGAGTGGTCCCCAGGCGCACTGGCGGCTCTGAAAGAGGAAGCGAGGGTTAGTTAGTGGGAGGAAACAGGAAAAGTGCAAGAGAGCAGTGATGTGCTGTTGCGGCCTCAGCCCGGTGGGTCCGTTGGCTGGGCCTGGGGTGTTTGCGGCGGTAGTCGTTGTGTACTGTTGTGCAAGTCTAAGTGTTTTTTTTGTTTTGTTGTTGCAATGTAGTGAAGTTTGTGCGGTTTGTTGTGCTATAGGTTTTTGGTTGTGTTTGGTTTGGAGTTTGAGAGGTGTATGCAGAGGGGGAAATTGTTAGTGGAATTGGTTAGTTGGCATCTCTATCCTGAATTGAGGCACTGGGCTTGCATAGTCTCCCCTGATGCGCCTCTGTCCTGATCTGGGCCCATCTTGCATTCAAGGTCACTTTCATATGTGGCCCCGACCTCCACCAGCCTCCTTCACAACCCCACCTGTCCTCCCTTCCTACTCCTGTGGCCAGTGCACCTGCCAATGTCCACAACTCAGCTAGTGTGGTGATTTGCCAATATCTCGACAATTCCACAACACTGTGCTACCTGGTAGAAACTAAGGGGCGAATGAAGATGTTAAGAGGTGGCGTTGTCTCCTGATTGGCACCACCACGCAAAAGCATCATTTTGTTAAAGTTGAAATTGTCAACGTGTAAACGTTCGCCGGCAAGCTTTGAAATAGAAGAATGAAGAAGAATGTACTTACAAATGGAGTGTGCTCAACAGGCGGAAGAGCAGGCTATGGAATTGTCAGACACAATATACTCCTGTAGCTTCTGCTGATAGTCACTGATAGTCAATTATACATACTGAAACAGAGGCGAGCACGAGGACCAGTTGCCTTCAATTAAACAATCGGCCTGGCAATTCGCAACAGCTCGCAGCTGACAGCCACCAGCCGAACACCAAGCATTGTATTGCACTCTCCGCTTCCCCCAGGAGCGTTAGTAGACAGGGTCGCAGACTCAGTGAAAGCAATGAAAGGCTTGCAGATCTACCGCCACAACAATCCTTGACACAGTGTTGCTGAACACTATCACACTCTCCCATAAACTAGGTATCATATGCAGATTCCTCCAGAAGTAGGCAATGCACAGTTATGTCTCTTATCCCAACAACCTGTCATGCTTATTGGTAATCTTTGACCACCATCCACCACTCTCCTAATTTTTCTATTTGTCTTCATCCTGTAGCAGTAGCTGTTTAATTCAAATCCCTACCCTAACAAGTGCATGCTTTGGAACAGCGGCATATGCTTAATAAAGGGGCCTGTTGCAAATTCCTTTTCATGTATGGGTTGCGTTTTTTGCATAACACACACAATCAAACCGCCACTTTTAATGCCACTGCCTGACCACCATCCACCAACCGCCAAACAGGTTTCCCATTCCCTCACAATAATGACACATGAACTGCTTGCAGGAACGTGTGTCATGGTTTTTAGATCTGTAAGCATATGTTTAACCAAAGTGCATGGGTCACACAATCAACCTGCCCCTGCTTGACTGCTTGGCCATAGTTCAGCACCTTCAAAACATTTTTCTCTTGCTCTGCACAGCAGTGGCAATTAAATAAAAGGGTTTGCGTGAGATAGTACATGGTATGGAACTTGGAGGCATGTCCAGTAAAGGTGACTGCTCTAAACACATACTCCTGCGGACAGTGTATTGTGAGTCGCATAACCATTCTGCCTGCCACTTTTTATGCCGCTGCCTGACAACCTCCACCACCAATGTATGCATCCTCCATCACCAGCGGCAATTGAATTCAAACGCGTTAAGCCCTGTGAAGTGAAGGGCTGTGAACTTTTTGGCTTTTAGGCTGTGGCGAGTGACTACTACAAGGAGCCTATTCTTTCACCCTTTCCAACTGAGGTGCGTGTGCCTTTAATAATTCCAAGCAGCTGAGGGTCAGCTGACTATTTAAGGCTGTCTCAAGCGCCCTTGTGGCGTTAAGCCCTGTCAAGTGAAGGGCTGTGAACTTTTTGGCTGTTAGGCTGTTTGGCGAGTGGTGAGCTGGTGACACTCCAATTTCCATGGGCAGCCATGCCAGACTCAACTTTGACATCCACAGCCTTAAGGACTCATGCTCAAAAGAAGCGAAAAGGTGCTGGAAGCTCTGTCACTGACCCACTAACCCAGTGTGGTCCAAACAGTAAAGTAAGTTGTTACTTTTCATGTGTGTCAACCACAGAGGAGTTTGTTCCCCCAACCCCTGCAACCTTTGACAACAACAAAGCTACCAAATCTAGTAATGTATCTATGATAACATCTATGGCAGACTCACATGGAGAGGAAAGTTTTCTACCTACTGACTGCTCTCCCAACGAGATCAGGGTGGGAGTGGAGAACACTGTATCTATCTCATCTACATTGCAAAAGGAGGCACATGTGGCACTACATCATCAAGATTTACTGAGAAACGCTGCAGTGGCTGCAGTGGCTGAACGGGACAAAATTGGTCAGTCTGTGGACTTACTGCACGTTGACCCTGGTGCCGTCTCCTCCATGGTTTCTGAGGGGGGCTGCTCCGGGCTGCCGATGGCGGGGATGGCGGCGGAGCCGTTGGAGTTCCGATTGCGGCTGAGCGTGCCTTGCCCGGTGTGTCCACAGAACAGCGTGGTGGGGAGGAGCTGGGGGATGTGCGGTCCGATCGGGGCTCGGCTCCGGGTGAAGCCCGTCTGTTCCACAGGGAAGGCACTGGGGCTGCGAGGGGCTCTGACGCTGGGGTAGAGGCGGGGATTGGCTCTGACGCCCTCCTGCCAGGTTCCCTGGGAGTTGAGGAGTTGGCCGGCGCGGGAGCCCCTCCTTGTGAGACGCCACTGAGCGCGTCACTGAGCGCGAGCTCGCGGTTGCAATGCTCAGCAGCCCCCAGGGTGAGGCGCTGCTGGATGAAGTGTTTGTCATTGCGATTCCTTCTACAGTCTGTGGTGACCAGGAGGTCATGGCAGACAATCAGGAAATTGAGCCACTTAAGGCTGGAGCCATGCAAAAGGAAACCAGAAGAGACTCTCTTGGTATTGCAAACAAAATGCTGGCAAACCTGATAGTAATGAACAAAATATGTAAGGAGAACGCTCACAAAGGGTGCTCGCACTCACCAACAAAAATGGAAAGACATCCAGTAAAAAGACTAAATTCTCAATTAATGGAGGCAAATGAGGATATTTGGCATAACGTGTGCTATAAACGAGTAAAAACGGATGGCCATTCTGATAATAACTTTCAGACGATATATCTACTCACTTGCTACCCTCTCAAAAGAGGTTACCATCACGACATCAGAAAGCTATTGTCGACAACGATTTGTCTATGGTCAACTCACTGTCCCCAGGAACAAATGGTTCGCGCTTGGAGGACTCACAAGACTCTTCCCTTATGGAACGTCCATTCCCAAAAATTCGTCAAGGTAGAGAAACTCCTGTAATAAACTCAAGGCAGTATCAGGTCCGGGAGTCTTCCCCCAATAAATCCATCCCTGTTTTTCCACACGATCTGCAAGCCACTTTGATTTCATCAACTGCAATATCCATGGCACCGTTCATAAAATTATATGAAAGTATGCATGAAGCAACCAGGGATTTATCAACAACAGTGGCTTTAGTGCTTTCTAAGTTAATCCATTTGGAACAAGTGTGCGACCGTTCATACCATGAACAACACAAGGGAATCAAGAGGCTTGATGCATCTTTTACTCTTTTAAACGACCAAAGGAAAAATGACACCCTTGATAAAAAGCTTTTGTTGGCTGAAGTTGCAAGAGAGGCCCTTGCGCTATTTAAAATCGAGGGCTGTATCACAAATAAAAAACGTCATCTTGACCCATTGGTGCCTAACAGCACCTCATCTAATAGAAATGTTGAACAACGTGATACATAGGCCTCTCACATAACTATTCTGGAATGGGCGAACTCTGCGGCTGTGGACCCAAGTCTGCTGTCGTGCTTGAGTAACATGCCTGCGACACAGACTACAACACTTCTGGATCCAATCGAGTTAAGGATTCCCTCCTCGAAAACAACAAACGACCAGACCTCTTTGCTAGGAACGGTAGGCTTGCCAATCTCTGCGAGTGATCACATTGCTCCTATCGCAGACATCTCCTTCCATACTGCATTTGAACAAGCTCGGAGCAGCATAAATCAAGCACAGTTGGATTCCCAACTGGCCGCTTCCTCACAGATAGAGTTGAGTGTGGACGCAGTCAATAACATTCTTCCAAATGCTCCAGATGGGCTGCAACCGATTGTTTATTCAATATTCAATGGGGGCCTTCAAATTCCAACGATTCCTGTGGTACCAAAACAGGCTATTATGCAACCATTGAAGCAAATGAAAAAAACAAAAAATCAAATAAGTCGGAAAAACAAGTCCCTACAAGGGGCACGGAAATTTTTGCGCAATATAAACATAGTACAGAACGTGGCCAGCAGCTTCAACAAACGCATAATTGCCTCAGCTCAACCGAATAATCAACAGCAGTTAGTATTTGCTTTACAGGCTGTCCCCACAAACAACATTGTAGTGGTTTCGGCGGAAACAACTCAGGACATACCCAGTGAGTTGTTAAATCTATCAACTTACGAAGACTCTGATCACATAGACTTGGAAAACGATCCTGCGACGCCAGAGCTTGCGGATACAAATGGTACAAAGGTTACGACAAACTTAAACGCTCAGGGCTGCGCAAATGAGCCTCAGGTATCCAGTACAGCCTCACGAGTGGGTAATAACATTAACAACTCAAAGGAGTCCTTGTTAGCACCTCGAGAGGAACTGAGCTCACATGGCAGAATCTGTTGCATTATCATAGAGGGCGACAGTTCGCCCCCACAAACAATTTGCTCTAACAGTCCGGTCTTTCTAACTTTACATGAAAAAAGGATGCAGAGTTCCGCACCCCAACATCTTGGTGGCATTGACATTCCAGGACCTAATCCTCGAGTGTTATCTAACCTTGCGTCCTGGGAGAAAAAAGGAGAGCAAAGAAATTCCCCCGAAGTGTGTGAATCTGGTAGACATACAGGCCGACCTCAAGATCCAAAAGGCCTGTTAAAGTGAGAGCAATTCAGTAAAGGTTTGTCCCCTAGAAACACCAATTTGTCAACTGTGGTGCAGAAATTGACAGTTGAGAGGCTAGAACCCTCTGACAAACTAATATTGAATCGAAGTAAAATAATCAGGTTACTTCATTTGGTGCCATCATTGCGAGCTATAAGCTCCAACTACCTAAAAATCGTGGCATTTCCTGATGAGAACAGAAGCGACAAAGTTGTCCTTCATGTTTTGTCTTCATTTATTGCAGCATCTATCATGGAAGCTAACGTACCGTTGTTTTCTTTAGGCTTTGATGTTTATAAGTTTGATGAAACGCTCCGCTCATTAGACTCTAGAGCGGAAGAATCAGCTCGCTGCATGCCTCTGGTGGGAGTCTCCACCACTGAAACATTGTCAGTTATAAACCTAACTGAATCTGAAGATAAAACAAACTCCTGCCCGCGAAACGATAGGGAGCAAATGGAGGTAAAAAAACAACACCTTATCAAAGCACTCTGTCCAAGAACCATCTATGTTACTCACAGAAAGGGTTCCCCGAAAGGATAAGATAACAATAACTATCAATGGAAATACATGCCCGGTCTCAAATGAGGGTTTGAGAGACCTCCTTGAGAAACCCACCACAGAAACTCATGTGTGAGTCTGGTTGTCTGAGGCACAACAATAACGCCAAAAAGCCCCAGTGCAGGAGGCGTGTAGCCTTGTGTCTTGGAATACCCGTGGTTTCTTGCATTTATTCAATTCTAATTGGCTTGACCATTTACAGATTGTCTGTCTACAAGAAACGTGGTTAACTGAAGCCCCGGTCTCTATTGACTTTGAGGTCGCATTAAACCCGGCAATCAAACCTTTAAAAGGTCGTCCAATGGCAGGTCTACTCACCATGGTTAGAAGATCTTCTGGCTGGAGGAAGGTAAATTCAACTAATTACTCCCCGTCCATAGCCAAGATGGAACCATCCGTAGAACAAGCGTGGTGGGCGACATGTTCGTGGGCAAACAAAGTGGAGGTGTCCTAAGGACAGTGGACCTGTCCGTGCAGTCAGCAGAAGATGTATGCACATATGCAGATCATCCATAAGTACAACAAACATTGCGCCTGTCCCTAACTGTCCGTCTCACTTGTGGCGCACTTGTAATTAGTTTGAGGACCCGAACACTGTCCGTAGGACAGTTGTGCGCATGCATACGTTTGTTAGTGTACATTTGCTGTCCACCATCCACCCATTTCCCTCGCGGATGTGTTCAGGATGTCATCATGTGACCGCACCCACACTGAGCGTGTGGACTAATTTGCGCTGTTTGTGTGCTTCCGCGACATTACAAAAGAACTTGTACACACAAGGAAAGTTATTTCACAGTGTAAAATAAGCATTTCACATTCCCCATACAATAGGTGTACCGGTGGATGTATTGTTTAAAATTTTTGGAACGCTTTGAGTGATCAAGATGGTCTTGAGGCGCACCCCTCCACCCCTATAAATGGCCACACCCCCGAGCACATCTTCATTGTGATTCTGGCTATAGCAGATTGAGTTGTGCTGCCTTTACTGCTGTAGCGACCAATAAGAAAGTATCCGGCATGGCATACATGGCTACTGTAGCTTCATTAGCCTCAGCAGCACCCCCAAACCCTCCAACACTACTACCTCCCCAAGGGCCTGCAGAGGGATATACGGGTGAGGATGTAGAGATTGAGGAGGAAGAGGAAGAAGAGAATCAGGTGGAGGAACTCCACACTGCAAGCACTCGCCGGGAGTCGGGGGTGTGGCGGTTGTTTTCCGTTTGTGGGAACGTACCAAAAGCACG
Organism: Ambystoma mexicanum; assembly: GCF_040938575.1. NCBI lineage: Eukaryota > Metazoa > Chordata > Amphibia > Caudata > Ambystomatidae > Ambystoma > Ambystoma mexicanum. Next base: position 664,344,220 of record NC_090924.1, read on the forward strand.
TGCGAACCTGGTGAGGTCTAACCAGTGTAACCAGTGCCAGTTGGTGCTGAGTCGTGGGAGACCTGGCGCGTACAGCTTTGGTACGACAACCATGAAGCGACATCTAACTTCGTTCCACAGTTCGGACATTCGCAAGGTGGTGCCATGTGAAGAACGAAGTAGATTGATTTCCTCCACAGCATCCTCCGTGTCTGATCCTCTCACCACAAGAGACACTCGGGTGGGGGAGCGCATCCCTCTAGCTGCCTCACAAGCCATTCGCGATGCTGTTGACCCTTACCTTTCGAAGGTGACAATATTGTGTGTGTATTGCGATGCAGTACTTTGTAGGGGGGAGAATTTTTGAAGTGCTTTTGAGGCTACGGTCACGGAGCATCAGAAGAAGTGCCTCCTACCCAAGTAAAGCTCACCCTATATCGTTCTCTCTCCTCCTGCCCCTTCTTATCCCTCTGGTTGGTGTCCCTTCCTTTCCCTCCTTTGACCTCCTCTCCTAGTGTGTCGTGTGGCAAAAGCAGTGAAGTGGAAAAGAAAAACAAAGAAAAAAATGGTTCTTTTCAGTGCCGCCTTTCGTAGTTTAACAATAGAACTATCAAGTGACCGTTGTAGGCCTCCGCGCATTTTTGAAAAAGTCAGTGGACAGTCGTAGGACACACAAAAATGGAGGGTGCAAGTGGAAGAAAACCAATGGACTGTACGCTGGGAGTAAGTGGCGGCTCTGAAAAGAGCCTTTTGGTGGTGTTGTGTGTGCGTCAAAAATTGAACATTTGAAAAAAGGAATTGACAAATAGAGTACAGTCAATGCAAAAAAGGTTGCAATGCCGATTGTACATTGCGAAGAAAAATCTGATTGCCAGCATATGTGAGATGGACTCCATCTCTGCGAAAAATGAAAGAGCTGCGAAACAAAATGTTTTCATTGTGGAAAGAGGACATGCCAACATCTCTTAGAAAGGCACAAACAGCCTTATTGACTTTGTGCCTCACTTTCTCCATTTGTGGACCAAATGCAGAAGAACGCAGCCATATTTGTCTTTGTGCAATACGGGAAAAAAGTATTTGACAATTTGGAAACATGTCCATGACCTTCGCAAGTCCTTCTTTCATTGCAAATTGCAAAGAAATTCCAGAGACATGGACTAAACTGTTTACAACACAATTAATGATAATTATGTCAGGATGTTGCTCTTTTTGTAAAGTAGTACAGAGAGGTACCAAGTCGAGCCACCTCATTCCACGCACGCCATGCCAGTGTACTTCAACATGAAGAAATCCAAGATCTGTAGATAGACCACAACTTTCTTTCTTCAACCAATGTATCCAGGAGTCCAGATAATCTGTTTGCACGCACACAGAGCCATGGCTGTCTAGTCTGCTGTCAGTGAGAAGACAGTCTCAGTAAATTTCTCCGTTCAGAACACACCCACTGAACTTTACTGACCAATCCCTAGCTCCGCTCATTCTCATTTGCATACGGCTCCACCCCAGAATCCCACTTGTTAACATGTGCTGCCTGCAAACCACCGCCATATCCGCGGACATGTACAGGATCCGAGCGTGACAACTGTACATTTAAGTATTATTCACCTTTTCCCCTTTAAGGTGGGCTCTGGAAAGAGATGTTCTTTTTTGTTTTTGGGCAGATGCATACAGACACCTGTTTTTTTGTGTTTTTTCATTTCATTTTTTTTTTATAGCTTTACTCCTACAACCATTATAGAACCTTCTCTGAAAGCAAGAAGACAACTCAACACCATCTGCTTCAAAATAATCGGCATTACTGGGCACAATGTTATTGTGGCTGCAGAAAAACATATCAGCTCGTAACATGAAAGCAGGCATGCCGCGATTGATTATACACCTCCCAATATTTTGATCAGGACAGAAAACAGAACTGTTGTCCCATTTTCCTCTAGGGAGTAAACCAGAAAAAATTACTGTCGCAGTTGGAAAGATGTTCATGACAGCTTGAACCAACTGTTCCAAGTCTTTTAACAAAGTACGTGAAGACACGTAGCACAAATGACAAGCAGCGTAGTGCAAAAATACCACATGCGGAGTGGTCATCATACGCATGTGTCGGCAAACTTCCAGAATTGCGATCACTTTCAGCGCTCCACACCACCTCCACTCCTATCACATCAAAATGGTGTGCCACATGCCTACTCTCGGCATAGTGCTGTAAACCATGGACAAAAATATCCCCAAGCATCAAAACACTGACTCTCTGCACCTCTGCCATCTTCAGTGTACGCACCGTCTTTCGACACAAAAGAGCAATGTAAACATCTGATTGGCTGAAGCCTACAGTCCACTTTCCATGCTGGATTTGCTGTAGAAACCCGTATGCGACACGCCCTACCCGCGGACAAGCGTTGTGTACATGCGGAACATAACTCTTACCCAGTCCTTGTACCCTTTCTACATCAATTGCGAATCCATTCCCTCATTGGACAGAACTAAGCAGTCACACAGCCATCCACCAATCACAATCATCTTCGCTAAATCAAACTCCGTCATCAACATTTCACACTTCAAATGTACTATCGATGACTCTGAAGGGAAGTTGTATATCATTGCAAAGTGCCTACTTCAAAAACTACTGTGCAAGTGTTGCGGATTTCTACGTACATCTCCATGCATGCACACATGCATGAGTATAAAGTACAGGTATCCATATTTTAATCAGAGAACATGTTCAACCGTTATGATTTAATTTAAACAACTTAATGCCAATAATTCTGCATGGGCAATACATACCAACGCTCCCCCTTTAGGTGCAAGATATACGATTTTTCATTGACACAACGCACTACTTCTTAATGTCCCTATTGAGCGCGAAACTCTATTTTCCATTAGGAAATGTATGAATTTTGTAACGTGTACCGCCTACATTAATGCTACTTGCAGTGCAATCTTATGAGAAAAATAAACGCTCCCGATAGCTGTGGTAGCTGTGGTAGCATCTCCCACTGAGGATTTCCGATTGTTCGGATTCGTACTTATAATATGAAAGTAGAGGAATTTTTCCCATCTACTATAATGACCTATCGCTTACAAACCTCTCTCCTATAGATAATACAGCTTTAATGCATTTTCATAACCTAAAAAGTGTACTCATTTCTGAAGCACGTGCAATTAAGATATTGCAAATAACATATAGAGGTGGTACATAGGGAAGTGAAATGTGCACATGCACTATGTTGAAATATGAAAGGCGAATACTCCGATAAAAGTAGCAAAAGTAACGTATATAGTAACATCACTGCGTTAAGCACACAAGGGTAGTGAAAACTACTCTCCTGAAAATCAACAGCATCTACACTGCAAACGACATATCCGAAGAAAACTGGTCATTCCGCAAAAAAAAGTAAGTACAGTACTACCGTTATATTCTAATTATTACGCAAAGAGACTGTGTGGGTTATTTATTTACTTTGTAGACCAAAGCAAACATTGATTTCGGAACCATTCTACCCACAAATCCTCATTCATTATGTAAAGAATAACAGGCAGAATGGCTCAGAAATCTCTGTGTGTTTGAAACGCAAATAACAAAAAAAATCGTTAGAATGTTAATACTAGAAAACAATTAGATGTTTTAATTTTATGCCATTATGTTTACTATTAATACTTCTGCTCACCACTAGTCCACTTTGTACTCCCATCTGAAGCACATTGTAGTAGTATACAAACCGAAAAATAGCCTTCCCAAATCATTGTAAGAGGCCAATGCACATAGACACACCACCACAAAGAGTTTCCCCATCAATCGCATGCACACAGCACACATACATTGTACAACACATTGTATAACAGACCAAATCATGCCTTCTTTTTTTCAACAGACCCAAAAGAATGCCTACCAAAAATCAAGTCTGTAGAAAGGAACACAGAAGTAGAGAAAATAAAAATAAAGGTGTCCAACCTAAGTATCCATCTGTAGCAGAGTTTGTACAGAACGTTGGAACAAAACAGCTAATACAGTCGTTTAGGAAGACAAAGGAAGCTTCAACTACCGAAACTTTACCTCCTCCATCAAAATGTACCATGAAACACAGAACTCTTCACAAGAAATCGTCTACGAGTATTTCTAACAATGCTCCTATTAATCCTGATATAGTAACAAGAACGCATAGTAAAAGAAATATTTTAGCAAAAATGTTTCGCCACAGAGTTCTTCAGAATCTAATAAGAACAGGACCGAAATCATCATCAACCCATAAATCCTACCGTAGAAAATTAATCCTACAAGCTGTTGTGGACAGTGCAATCCTTCTCAAAAGGAAGTTGTTCATATTAGTGTTAAATAGAATGAAATCACTAACGAAACTAATTACAAAACTACAAAAGAAATTTAGCATTAAACGGAATGTGAACAAAAATAACTTCTTACATATTTGTGGAGGTGAATGGAGTCACACGACAACCACAGAACCATATTTTAATGAAGAAGCATACAAACAAAATCAAACAAGCACAATTGCCATCCATAGCAGTGGGCGAGGGTATGAAAAAAATAATAATACCATCATGGAACAAGAAATAGTGCTTGGAAAAGTATCCCCTGTAAACTCAGAATTACCTTGCGATTTGACTGAACCAGACCGTCCAGTATACAAATGGCCGTGCACATCAATTTTGCCATTCCTAACACATCTTTACGTCAGTTCCTCAATCAGTATGTGACAGGTAAAGACAAAATAAAAATGAAAGTGCTGCAAAATATGGATATCTGTCCAGTGCGTAAATACACAGGACTGCAAGGACATTCATTAGCCTGCATTTCTGGACCTATTTGCAAAAGCACCTTCCATGATATCAAAAGGATATCAATAAATCATTCAAATGTAAGAAATCTAGTGTATAAAATATACTATGCTAAAAGTCCAGCTTCAGAATTAGACAATTTAAATTACACTCTTCTGCATGGTACACCCAAATACCTACAAGAAGAAATTGACCATATCCAGAGAAAATATTTTGGAAGTGAAAGTCACTCACAAAATGCAATAGTTTTAGAACAGAGTAGCAACAAATCTGCACATAGCAACCTTCTATTACACACATACAAAAAAGAAATACTAAAATTTAAAAGTGCATCGGCTGAAGTACCAAACCATGTGTGTGTGTGTTGCCGCAGAACGTTTTACAAAAGGAGCACAAAAAATGTAGACATAGCATACAAAATAGAAGACAATGACGATTCCAAATGGTTTCAATTAGCACTGTACCTTTTAGCAGAAAACAAATATGACATAAGAGAACCCCTAATTTGTTGCAGTTATTGCACTACAAAACTAGACAACAACCAAACTCCTTCACCTGCTATCACAAATAATTTGGAATTGTTTCCACTACCAAAAACCATGCAACAACTCAATTTGTATGAGAGCATCATAATTCAAACAGTTCACCCATTTCAAGCAATTATACGCCTTTCACCAAAAACAGCAAAATTATCCCCCTCTGAATTGGTGAAAGGCATTTGTGGCAAAGTAGTTTACTTGCCATTAGATCTAAACAAAAATGTATACACTCTAGGAGTGCAACGTTCAATATAGCATTCTTTAATTGTCTTGGTAAATGGTGTTCCAACAAAGGAGAAAAAAATTTGGCAACAACTGTTGGTCGAACATAAAGTTAGACAAGCCTTGCAATATCTGAAAGACAATACGAGTACTACAAAGAAATAAATATTGAAGAAAACTTAAGGGAAGCAACTGAAATAATTCAAGAGCCATCAGAAACTGCATTATGCACACGTTTGGACCAGTACACAATTCATCCATTGCATTCCAATGAAAGCATAGATGATGTACAAGAAACTTACCAAATGAGACAAACCAAAGGTTCACCAATGAGTATATGGGAAAAAAGTTAGAAGCATGTGCTTTTCCACTGCTATTTCCTACAGGCAAATGTGGAAGGTACGATGATAGACCCACTCAGATTACGGCATCAGAATACCGCTCATTACGAATGTATTAGAAAAATCCCAGATTTAGACAAAATGTGGAGTACATATTTCACCCACTCTTTGTAAGTGAACTAGCAACGCTATGTTACGGAGTTGCACGCATTTTGAAATCTGGAACCCACTTTCAAAATATGTCAGCTACCCAATTAATACAAAAAGTACAGGAAAAAGATAAGCTTTTACAATCAAATATAACAAATTTGTTTGCAAACATGCGTGGTACAAAAGAATACTGCTTTTGACATCACAGAGTCATAAGTTGTATGATCAGAAACCTTGAACCACCCACTTGGTTTGTGACACTAGGTTGTGCAGAATATGCATGAGAAGATTTACATGAGTTCCTACACATAGCAAACAACAAAACCAACATAGATATGTTAACACCTGGAGAACTTTTCTCTCTAGATCCAGTTAATATGTCAAGATATTTCCATCATCGTTTCATTGCTATGGTACACTTTATTTGGAATAAAACTGTTCCTCCCCTCAGAGAAGTGCAGCACTTCTTTTGGTGAAAAGAATATCAATTGAGAGGCGCACCACATATTCACATGCTTTTATGGATCAAAGGAGCACCTAAATTTCGTCACGACAGTGATGCCACTGTTTTGCAGTTCATCTAAAAATATGTCACTTGTGAAATCCTGTCACAACGGACACATAGTGACCTGCATGGGCAGATTTTACAATTTCAAAGACACAAATGTGGCAAATATTGTCGTTGCAAATACAAAAACAAAAGTAAGTACTACACCAAATGCCGCTTTGGTTTCCCTAGACCAGTTACAGAAACAGGTGAAGTGAACAACTTCATGTCTTCAGGTCGACATAGTGTTAAAGGTAAATCACCTAAGAACATGTATTAAATAAAAAGAACAGAAGAAGCTAAATATATCAATGATTACAATGCAATCATTGCCCTGTTATTGAATGCAAACATAGATGTGCAGTACATTGCAGAGAATTCTACTGCTGTTGTACGATATGTTACAGCCTACTTAACCAAAGCAGGAAAAACAGAGCTTCAAGATCTGTGGGATGACCTAGCATCAGACAAAACACTATCGCAGAAATTGTACAGCCTAGGCATAAAAATGCTCTCTCAAAGAGAATATGGCGCCTATGAAGCAGCAGATCGTTTAACCAGTACAGCTTTGTATGGAAAATCAGACAACATAGTATGGCTAAGTCTTGGTGCTGCTAAATCTAGAAAAAGAGTTCTGAAATCATATGAGGACATAGAAACAATTGCCAGAAATGATCCCAACAGCCAAGACATTTCAAAAAACAATTTACTGGACACATACTATCCGAACAGGAGCAGCACTTTGGAAAGCATGTGTCTATACCACATAGCGCAAAACTTTGCATACAAAAATAGTGTAAAACCCGATGAAAGCAAAGGTAGATATGGAGTAACCGATTGTGAAGGCAGCTTAGTGAAACTTACCAAACAAAGCTTAATTAATTATGTTAAATTGTCATTAAAAACTTGTCTACAAAAATAATTATATTACATGTCTCTGCTACAACTTTTTAAACAGTGGAGAAAAGAGGAAGAGATACTAGATAACTATGATTGCTATGAAGATTCTTTCAAAGCAAATGAGAGCACTATCACCGATGTGAACTTTACACAGTACAAAACAATGTTACACAATGAGCAGCAACACGAAGAAGAACAGCAGGCCCAACTAGATAAGGACTCTTCCGACAGTAGTCAACCTTCTGTAACAGGAAGCCAAGAACCACTAGGACAGCCACTAATAGCAAATGAGACAGAATTAGCTATGACAGAAGTGGAAAACACCATGTGTCACTATCACGAAGCTATAGAAGACCTAACTGTACAACAAGCAAAAGTTAACAAAGATCAGCGCAGCATTTTTGAAGACGAAACAAAACAAATTGTACATGGTGTGCAACACAAAAATGTACCTGCCAAAATTACAAACCTATACTTCTGTACGTCAGTGGTGAAGCTGGGTCAGGGAAACATTACTAATCAAAATCATCAGCAAGTTTCTTCAACAATTGACAAACAACAAACTGTCAGCTGTTGTAACTGCCCCCACAGGTTTAGCTGCCTACAAAATAGGCGGTGTCCCTTTACATCGATTACTACTCTTTCCAGTAGAGCACCAAAACAAATTAGACTATTACAAACTTTCTGCAGAAGCTGCAATGGAACTACGCAGAGTATTAAAACAAATGAAAATGCTACTAATAGATGAAGTGAGCATGGTCTGCAACTTCATGTTGGCCTTGATTCACCTCAGATTGTAAGAAGTACTTAAAACAAACTACGAGGAACTCTTTGCAGGAAAACACATTATCGTTTTCAGAGATCTTCTACAATTGACACCAGTGAAAGCTGAACCTATTTTTAAAACTTTAGTACACAAACTCTGCCATAAAACTGTTGGCAGCATAGGAAATGTCAACCTTTGGCAACATTTCCAATACAGAGAATTATCAGAAAACATGTGGCAATCTGCAGATCTCACTTATGCCAACATCTTAAAAAGTATTACAGTGTGTGTACTGTCGCAAGAATCACAGGCAATATTGAAAAACCGGCACATTCATGCACTTTATGGCGATAATGCATGTGCTACTGATGTTATGGAACAATTAGCGCACAAAAATGTCAATTGTATGGCCAACTCTTGCAAGCTGTTTCAAATTCAATGAAACAATGTTAAATAAATAAATGCAACCAATAATAGAAATTAGCGCCACAGACAAACTAGACGTACATGGTATGACACTACCCATGTGTGAGCAAGCCACAACAAGACTAAATAGCTTAGAAAATTCAATCTCCAACACAGCTGGGTTGGAGAAAATATTAAAATTATCCTTAAATTGTAGAGTAATGCTTAAACGTAACCTTGAAGTGGAGCAAGGGCTAGTTAATGGGGCACTGGGTACAGTTGTTGGCTTTCAAGCATACCCACGTGACAACAACATTCAGTTTGTCAACATTCGCTTCGACAAACTTTCAGAAGTGAAAAGGATAGGGCGCTCAATTGCTTGATTCCTTCTCTTCAAAGACATGTATGTACGTAGGGAACAATTTTCTTGCATATGCAGTCACCATTCATAAATCCCAAGGTCTTACCCTTGACAAAGCATTGATAGATATAGGAAACACAGTCTTTAAAGAAGGCATGATCACTTGACAGTCTATTTCTAATGAACTTTGATGCAAGTAAAGTGAACGCTGATATTCCTTGCATTTTAGAATACAATAGAGTGCGTTCACTGTACACCCCACATCTGAACCAATATCCTGTTCCAGAAAAATTAAAATGTGGTAAAAGAAAACGAAATCAAACAGAAATGCAACAGAATCAGATAACAAATCCTTCAAAGAAAATCAATGAAGCTAAAGGTTCATCAAGTACCACAAGCAAAAAAGAACCTTTTAGGGAAAGTAAACCAGGTACTTCTTCAAAGAAGGAACAGAAAGGCCGAAAAATGCACTCAGATACAGAATTCTCTGGTCCATTCAAATTTTCAAATGAAACTGGTGTAAGTTGCTATGCTAATGTAGCAATGAATATTCTATTTCAATTGCCACCAATTGTTAACAATATTTACTTACACAGTACAGACCAATTGTGTTTGCAAATGTTAGTGCTGCATAGAAATGCAACAAAGAACCCTGACAACACGTACAGTGTTCATGGAATAAGACAATAATTTGACTACTGTGCTGGAATGGTGAGATTCACTACAAACACACAAGAAGATCCACAAGAATTTCTAATGTACTTAATACACGTACTGGAAAACATAAGCATACCTACATACATGTGGAAACATACATGCACTCTCTGTAGCAATGTGATACAGGAACAAATTCCAAATGATCGATTTGTGTACGTATCCATACCTAGTTGTGAAGCCATTCCATTTCAGCGACTTGTACAGAATGCAAACCATGGCAGATTATGTACTATATGCAATTCAGACAATCGCTCCATTTTACTGATACAAGCACATAGTAACTACTTAATTTTTATGCTTCTACGTTATAATACAGACGGTACCAAAAACAACTGCAAGCTGACTGGATTCACACATGGTCAAGTGTCACTTGGAAAGAAAACCTTTACAACAATAGGTATAATCTACCATGCAGGAGCTACAACCAATGCTGGTCACTACACTGCTTACATTAAAAAGAAATGTGGATGGTTGGAATGTAATGATAGCACCATTACTCTAAAGCAGAGATTGCCAGCAAATCTCATGAATGCGTATTCAATCTTCTTAAAGCCAAAATGTAATAACTAATGTGTACGTCAACATTACCAAAAAAATTAAGAGAAAGACTACAAACAGTTAGAATTCTTTTATCACAGAAATTAAAAAAGGATAGTTCTGCCAAGTACTAAAGGCATGTAAGACATAAATGGATTCTGAACAAAGTAAACAGTAAGTATATTACAGTCATCTCATACATATGCGAATCTACACGTTTAATCTATGTCACTAATATGCTGCAGCAGCTGTAGGCTAGCCCTAGCATCTTCGTTGTATAACCTACCACCTACACCCTATGACCAAGCAACCAAGACTATAGGTCCTACTCACAACCAACGCTGCATAGCAAAAGCATGGGGCTTGTAATTTGGCTACTTATAAGTTTACTCTTTGGTGCATAGTCTGCAGCCATGCACTCAAGACGCAAGGACATGCACACAACTACCGCACCACACCACACCCATTTTCACTTACAAACTCACTGCTTATGACTTCAGTCTTGGGTGCATGGACTTTAATCTGGGTCCTGGCCAGAACCACCACAGCATATGGCATCCATTGTAGCTCCTAATTTCACTACATATAAAGTTTGTTTTGGGAGCATGGCCTTCGGCCATGCCCCCCAAAATGCTACGCCCTCCCCACAAGCACCCGAATGACGTATTACAGTACGAGTGTACATATATCTGCAAAATGATGCAGTAGTTGTGGCCACAGGCTACAAACTCAGGTGTGAGGCCATAGATTTTTCAATGTAGGGGTATGCAGTATATAAAATCCATAGTGGCTTAAACCTCCAGTGCTTATAACTTTGTTCTTGCGTGCATGGCCTTCGCCCATGCATCCAAGACTGCACACACTCCCCACAACAAGCTAATCAATACTCAATACTACAGATGTAGCCACGGCTGTGACATGCTGCGGTGGTTGTGGCCAGGGCCTAGAGTCTTGGAAGTATGGCCGTTGGCCTATGGCCTATGGCCATGCATCCAAGACTCTAGGCACTGGCCACAATCACTGCAGCATGTCACAGCCGTGGTGGCGTTTTAATGAATGGCGTATGCATAGGAAAAAGTAATGTAAACATGGCATGTACTCAATGTCAATGTTCACTAACAGCACGCGTGTCCATAGAAGAGGCCCTGGCCACAACCACTGCAGAATGTCACAGCCGTGGTGGTGTTTGAATGAATGGCGTACGCATAGGAAAAAGTAATGTAAATACGGCATGTACGCAATTTCAATGTTTGCTAACAGCACGCGTGCCCTTAGAAGACTTTAACGTTCCCTGTACAGAGTACGGACTGGAATACTACCCTTATTCGACCCCTCATTGTCTGTATGTACAAACATACTGAACAAGTCGGCCATACAAAGTACATCAGGAACACCTACCGCCACTACAAAAGCAGTTCTTCACCCATCTCTTACTGTCTAAACCTCCCCAAGCACTTTGACACAGCAAAATAGGTTTCGAAATAGGGTATTGCCGCTGCTACCCGCTCCGTGGTCGGCGGATCCAAGATGTCGGGCGCAACCAAACAATCTGATGCAGAACACGTCTCGCTACAGCCAATCTGCAGAGATGTCGCATGTGCGTGAGCATGATGCTAGCCCCTTAGCCAATCGATGTCTTGTCCGTGGACCGAACAGGGAAGTGTGACCGCGGAGCAGACATAGATATCACTAATTTTTTATGCCCTACTTTTGGGTCGTTTTAAAGAAAAGTACTACACGCAAGGTCACCAAATTTACAAAAGCACTCTTTTGGGATCAAGCCGCTTCTCCTGTCGCAAATCTTGTGAAAATCCATCTAGCGGTTTGGCCTGCAGCTGTGCGCAAAGTTTTTCCTCCATTCACTCTATGGGAAAAACAGAAGTTTTGGGGCTCCCCCTATAACTTTGCCCCCCTGGACCAAACCTCACCAAACTTAGCAAAAACATTCAGAGTGGCCCATATACTGTTTTTCATAAAGATTCGTCCAGGGGGACGAAGTTGTAAGCCGCCCAAAAAGTGCTCTTCCTATGGAAACAGCAACTTAACCATAACTACACGGCCACTACTGTGGCCGTGTAATGAATATGGCCAAGTGAAGAATGGATGTTTCCACTATGCATTATAGCAGTGCTGGATAGTAGCAACAAGGCATCATCTCTTGTGTGTTGCAGTTAAAAAGCAAATTGAATTACAAAGTGAATCTCAGCAGACAAGGCTGAACGAGCCAAGAAGCCAAGGTCTTATCCAACTGGAGTGAACTGATATTGAATACAAAATTGTGTGAAAGAACAAAACTCCTGTTCAGTAGGCATGAACATAACAAGGAAGATGTCAGAGGTTTATTAAAGAATAGTACTAAATGCACAAAAAGGCTCGATTACATGGTCTCCGGTCACAGGGAATCATGAAGTTGGACGAACGAAATGATCACACCTATGCACGAAGGCAGATCATGCTTCTCACTCTCTAAATTTCTCAGAGCTAGAACAGTCCCAAGGCCGATCTTCAAAGGCCTAATTGACAGTATACCACTGAGGTGATGATGGATTGATATGCTAATTGGTGGGAAGCTAATGTTAAAGCGACCTCACCTGCACCTGGATGGCCAGCCTGCATGCTGCTAGACGTAGGTAGAAAAGTACTGACGGAGGTTAGAGTGCCAACCAATTGTAGAGGGCCATGTCATTAGGGGTCCTATAGTTGTGTAGCCAATGCAACGTTGTGTATTTAGTGATGTTCATAGTGGTCATTTTTAGGGGAGGGCTTAGTTGCCCCACCTGATGTTAAGTAACCAATCACATAGTCACACTTTTTAGACTAGTATGAATCGTATACTTAGATGTTCAGTCAGAACCAATCACCCATGCATGTAGGTTTTTGTAGTTTGCCACGTAGGATGACGTTAATACGCTCATAGGTTAACGTCATTGATGACTAGTATTGCTTATAAGATCTCAGTTTTTATTAAGAATATTTGAGTAAGAGGATGAGAGAGTTTGTTGCTGTTCGTTATGCTCCCTGTTTTAGATACTTGATATTTAAACAGTCTTCCTTTTGCCAACTTCCTGAGTCGTCTCTATTATTGATGTATGAGTAAAGTCTGCATCCCCATCCATCTTCAGGGTAATTGATACTCATCTTAAAGGACTGGGGTATATCCAGTTCAGAGGTGTAAAGGTGGGTGCCCTTCCAGAGCGTCCTTGCTAATCCATATGACCAAATAAATAATGTTTGGTGCTGAAGTAGGCATAGTCAAGTACCTCTATCAGAACAACAGGAAGGAATACACATCAACACAATGTAATTGTCATCAAAACTATTATTCATCACCACCATTACTGCAATCACCACAATCAAACTCCTCAGGACCGGAAGTGATGTGAAATCCTGTGGGAGTGATGGGCTGAGAAACATTCTGTTTCTCTGACATAGAAGCCTGACAATAGCCATTCCCCCAACCTACTGCTGAGAGTTCCAGCTTTAAGCACTCCATTGACTGCTCCTCTGCTGGCACTTAATAAATTCATGCAAAAATGAATTTATATGCTGGTTGTGGCAACATGGTAAAATAGGATAACGCCTCCCTTTTCCAACCATTTCCTCAGCCGGTTCTTAGGGCAGGCAGGATTTAGGTTTGATGAAGTCACAGTGTCAAACTCAGTCATGATGTTAGTAGCAATTGCTACCACCACAGGCTCCGTCTGAATTCGTCCCTGTTTGCAGTAAACTTTGCATCGTCTCCAAACCTTCCTTCAAACATTTCTCTCCCCTTCCCATGTTTGGCTGCTGTGAACATTTTGATTGTTGTTTCTTTTTGTCTCACTTCCCTAGACAGTTCTGGGAGAGAAGATTTCTTAAATTAGTGGCAATTGAATTTAGATTCTTGCATGAACTAGTTTGCACTTTGCAATTTAGCAGTATCAGCACTTTTCCATTCTTGGCACCTGGCGTGAACTCATCCACAAGCAGATGGCTTGTGTCGTGTCGTACATACAATCGCCCTGTGACTTGAGGACACTGGCTAACCACTATTCATCAACCACAATGTTTTGCCTGCCCCATAGAAGTGGCAATTCAAGTCAATTGAAGTTGAGTGCTTGCATGAGGTAGTGCAAGATATGGCTTTCAGATGTGTGATCATGTGTTTAATCAAGATGCCTGGCACAAATTACACAAGCAAGGTGAGTTGAGGTTTCCTGCAGACAAAAAATAAATAAATGATGAAAGCCCTTGGCCCCTTTTATAACTTAAATCAGCATTAGCTGCCTCCACAGCACAGTGATTTGAAATGTCACTCACTGTGACAGCTTAATAATCAACCCAAGGCAGGATTGAATTACTAGAGTCTACAAATGGAGTGTTGACGGACCGCTGTACATGCTGAGAGATTGAATCCAAAGACTGTTCCTGAGGTGGCCTAAACACTAAAGCCCCGGCAAAAGAATCTAGTTGTCGAGCAATAAGTGTCCGAGTGCCCAACACCTCAGGAGCGCCAGAAGTGTCAGAATCCATCACTTTAGACTTGAGTTTAGTTTGTACCTGAGAATTTCTTTTAAAGTGCACCCTTTTTAAAAAAAAACTTGTCTATTTGTTTTGCTTAGGGGAATGTTCTTTGATTTCCTAGTATGTTTACATAAGGAAGATTTTTGATAGCCAATAGTTGGCAAGCGTCTGCATTCCCAGAGTGGGGAGCAGCGATGGACAAAACACTTGGCATTGGTATAGACAGCAATCTAGTCTTATGTGCGTTTTTGCCTTCAGATGCTGCTAAGGGTAAGATCAATAATCAAGATCAAGATAAGATCAACAGAAATAGAATTGTGTGATAGGGTATTAACAAGGGAATTGCATGTTGTAACAGATATGGCATTGGCAGTAACTCCCAAAATCGGAGTAAATGGCAGAGCCAATGAAGATAAACCTGCATGATCAATGGGCAACTCCGCCCCCGATCCCCACCAAAGGAGACCTCAGGAGCTACATAAGCAAAGGGGGCTGGTGCACAATGGTTGCCAAATCAGCTCGTAAAGCAGGCTTGGTCACCCTTCCGTGACTGGAAAGAAATTCCTTTGCCATGTTGTGCATCTTAACATTTCCAAATTTGAAAAGAAATGATTCCAATAGTACTGAACGAAATTTAGTTTTCCAATTTAGCCCCTCCTACAGCGACACCAAAACACATAAGTCTTGGTTGTTTCAGTCAAAGCCTCACAATTTGATGAATTGGTGTTCTCTTGAAGGTCTCTGGGGTGGTGCATGTTGAGGGGTTGAATTAAAAGGAGGAAATGAGGAACCTGATTGACACTGCCTGCCAGGAGAAACAGAGGGGGGTGTATTAGGCATGCAAATTGAATATTCCTCTTGAATCATACTGTCGGTATTTGTGTTGGAAACAAGACAGGTTGCTCCCATGTTTGACTGCATGGGGGCATCCAGTTGAGTGTGACCTTTATCAGGCACAGTTTAGAAACACATAATTATAAGTAGTTGAGTTTGGTCTTCATGCGAAGTTGAGGCAGCGCAGGTGGGTAGAGGGCATTCGCTAGAGGAGGCCATCGAAATGTGAATGACCAATGGAACGGAAGTCGCTGCACTGGCATCCCGGGGCAATGGAAGTGCTGTCGCCGCCAGAAACATATCCTGGTCCAAAATAGGGGCAAGATTAATGTTAATGTTAAAGGACATCTGTACCGCGCACTATCACCACCAGAGTGGTCCCCAGGCGCACTGGCGGCTCTGAAAGAGGAAGGGAGGGTGAGTTAGTGGGAGGAAACAGGAAAAGTGCAAGAGAGCAGTGATGTGCTGTTGCGGCCTCAGCCCGGTGGGTCCGTTGGCTGGCCCTGGGGTGTTTGCGGCGGTAGTCATTGTGTACTGTTGTGCAAGTCTAAGTGTTTTTTTTGTTTTGTTGTTGCAATGTAGTGAAGTTTGTGCGGTTTGTTGTGCTATAGGTTTTTGGTTGTGTTTGGTTTGGAGTTTGAGAGGTGTATGCAGAGGGGGAAATTGTTAGTGGAATTGGTTAGTTGGCATCTCTATCCTGAATTGAGGCACTGGGCTTGCATAGTCTCCCCTGATGCGCCTCTGTCCTGATCTGGGCCCATCTTGCATTCAAGGTCACTTTCATATATGGCCCCGACCTCCACCAGCCTCCTTCACAACCCCACCTGTCCTCCCTTCCTACTCCTGTGGCCAATGCACCTGCCAATGTCCACAACTCAGCTAGTGTGGTGATTTGCCAATATCTCGACAATTCCACAACACTGTGCTAACTGGTAGAAACTAAGGGGCGAATGAAGATGTTAAGAGGTGGCGTTGTCTCCTGATTGGCACCACCACGCAAAAGCATCATTTTGTTAAAGTTGAAATTGTCAACGTGTAGTCTTGAAGCCAATGAAAGATACGGTTAACTTTAACGTTCGCTGGCAAGCTTTGAAAAAGAAGAATGAAGAAGAATGTACTTACAAATGGAGTGTGCTCAACAGGCGGAAAAGCAGGCTATGGAATTGTCAGACACAATATACTCCTGTAGCTTCTGCTGATAGTCACTGATAGTCAATTATACATACTGAAACAGAGGCGAGCACGAGGACCAGTTGCCTTCAATTAAACAATCGGCCTGGCAATTCGCAACAGCTCGCAGCTGACAGCCACCAGCCGAACACCAAGCATTGTATTGCACTCTCCGCTTCCCCCAGGAGCGTTAGTAGACAGGGTCGCAGACTCAGTGAAAGCAATGGAAGGCTTGCAGATCTACCGCCACAACAATCCTTGACACAGTGTTGCTGAACACTATCACACTCTCCCACAAACTAGGTATCATATGCAGATTCCTCCAGAAGTAGGCAATGCACAGTTATGTCTCTTATCCGAACAACCTGTCATGCTTATTGGTAATCTTTGACCACCATCCATCACTTTCCTAATTTTTCTATTTGTCTTCATCCTGTAGCAGTAGCTGTTTAATTCAAATCCCTACCCTAACAAGTGCATGTTTTGGAACTTCGGCATATGCTTAATAAAGGGGCCTGTTGCAAATTCCTTTGCATGTAAGGGTTGCGTTTTTTGCATAACACACACAATCAAACCGCCACTTTTAATGCCACTGCCTGACCACCATCCACCAACCGCCAAACAGGTTTCCCATTCCCTCACAATAATGACACATGAACTGCTTGCAGGAACGTGTGTCATGGTTTTTAGATTTGTAAGCATATGTTTAACCAAAGTGCATGGGTCACACAATCGACCTGCCCCTGCTTGACTGCTTGGCCATAGTTCAGCACCTTCAAAACATTTTTCTCTTGCTCTGTACAGCAGTGGCAATTAAATAAAAGGGTTTGCGTGAGATAGTACATGGTATGGAACTTGGAGGCATGTCCAGTAAAGGTGACTGCTCTAAACACATACTCCAGCGGACAGTGTATTGTGAGTCGCATAACCATTCTGCCTGCCACTTTTTATGCCGCTGCCTGACAACCTCCACCACCAATGTCTGCATCCTCCATCACCAGCGGCAATTGAATTCAAACGCGTTAAGCCCTGTGAAGTGAAGGGCTGTGAACTTTTTGGCTGTTAGGCTGTGGCGAGTGACTACTACAAGGAGCCTATTCTTTCACTCTTTCCAACTGAGGTGCGTGTGCCTTTAATAATTCCAAGCAGCTGAGGGTCAGCTGACTATTTAAGGCTGTCTCAAGCGCACTTGTGGCGTTAAGCCCTGTGAAGTGAAGGGCTGTGAACTTTTTGGCTGTTAGGCTGTTTGGCGAGTGGTGAGCTGGTGACACTCCAATTTCCATGGGCAGCCATGCCAGACTCAACTTTGACATCCACAGCCTTAAGGACTCGTGCTCAAAAGAAGCCAAAAGGTGCTGGAAGCTCTGTCACTGACCCACTAACCCAGTGTGGTCCAAACAGTAAAGTAAGTCATTACTTTTCATGTGTGTCAACCACAGAGGAGTTTGTTCCCCCAACCCCTGCAACCTTTGACAACAACAAAGCTACCAAATCTAGCAATGTATCTATGATAACATCTATGGCAGACTCACATGGAGAGGAAAGTTTTCTACCTACTGACTGCTCTCCCAAGGAGATGAGGGTGGGAGTGGAGAACACTGTATCTATCTCATCTACATTGCAAAAGGAGGCACATGTGGCACTACATCATCAAGATTTACTGAGAAACGCTGCAGTGGCTGCAGTGGCTGAACGGGACAAAATTGGTCAGTCTGTGGACTTACTGCACGTTGACCCTGGTGCCGTCTCCTCCATGGTTTCTGAGGGGGGCTTCTCCGGGCTGCCGATGGCGGGGATGGCGGCGGAGCCGTTGGAGTTCCGATTGCGGCTGAGCGTGCCTTGCCCGGTGTGACCACAGAACAGCGTGGCGGGGAGGAGCTGGGGGATGTGTTGGCCGATCGGGGCTCGGCTCCGGGCGAAGCCCGTCTGTTCCACAGGGAAGGCACTGGGGCTGCGAGGGGCTCCGACGCTGGGGTAGAGGCGGGGACTGGCTCTGACGCCCTCCTGCCAGGTTCCCTGAAGTTGAGGAGTTGGCCGGCGCGGTAGCCCCTCCTTGCGAGACGCCACTGAGCGCGTCACTGAGCGCGAGCTCGCGGTTGCAATGCTCAGCAGCCCCCAGGGTGAGGCACTGCTGGATGAAGTGTTTGTCATTGCGATTCCTTCTACAGTCTGTGGTGACCAGGAGGTCATGGCAGACAATCAGGAAATTGAGCCACTTAAGGCTGGAGCCATGCAAAAGGAAAACAGAAGAGACTCTCTTGGTATTGCAAACAAAATGCTGGCAAACCTGATAGTAATGAACAAAATATGTAAGGAGAACGCTCACAAAGGGTGCTCGCACTCACCAACAGAAATGGAAAGACATCCAGTAAAAAGACTAAATTCTCAATTAATAGAGGCAAATGAGGATATTTGGCATAAAGTGTGCTATAAACGAGTAAAAACGGATGGCCATTCTCATAATAACTTCCATTCAGACGATATGTCTACTCACTTGCTACCCTCTCAAAAGAGGTTACCATCACGACATCAGAAAGCTATTGTCGACAATGATTTGTCTATGGTCAACTCACTGTCCCCAGGAACAAATGGTTCGCGCTTGGAGGACTCACAAGACTCTTCCCTTATGGAACGTCCTTTCCCAAAAATTCGTCAAGGTAGAGAAACTCCTGTAATAAACTCAAGGCAGTATCAGGTCCGGGAGTCTTCCCCCAATAAATCCATCCCTGTTTTTCCACACGATCTTCAAGCCACTTTGATTTCATCAACTGCAATATCCATGGCACCGTTCATAAAATTATATGAAAGTATGCATGAAGCAACCAGGGATTTATCAACAATAGTGGCTTTAGTGCTTTCTAAGTTAATTCATTTGGAACAAGTGTGCGACCGTTCACACCATGAACAACACGAGGGAATCAAGAGGCTTGATGCATCTTTTACTCTTTTAAACGACCAAAGGAAAAATGACACCCTTGATAAAAAGCTTTTGTTGGCTGAAGTTGCAAGAGAGGCCCTTGCGCTATTTAAAATCGAGGGCTGTATCACAAATAAAAAACGTCATCTTGACCCATTGGTGCCTAACAGCACCTCATCTAATAGAAATGTTGAACAACGTGATACACAGGTCTCTCACATAACTATTCTGGAATGGGCGAACTCTGCGGCTGTGGACCCAAGTCTGCTGTCGTGCTCGAGTAACATGCATGCGACACAGACTACAACACTTCTTGATCCAATCGAGTTAAGGATTCCCTCCTCGAAAACAACAAACAACCAGACCTCTTTGCTAGGAACGGTAGGCTTGCCAATCTCTGTGAGTGATCACATTGCTCCTATCGCAGACATCTCCTTCCATACTGCATTTGAACAAGTTCGGAGCAGCATAAATCAAGCACAGTTGGATTCCCAAGTGGCCGCTTCCTCACAGATAGAGTTGAGTGTGGACGCAGTCAATAACATTCTTCCAAATGCTCCAGATGGGCTGCAACCTATTGTTTATTCAATATTCAATGGGGGCCTTCAAATTCCAACGATTCCTGTCGTACCAAAACAGGCTACTATGCAACCATTGAAGCAAATGAAAAAACAAAAAATCAAATAAGTCGGAAAAACAAGTCCCTACAAGGGGCACGGAAATTTTTGCGCAATATAAACATAGTACAGAACGTGGCCAGCAGCTTCAACAAATGCATAATTGCCTCAGCTCAACCGAATAATCAACAGCAGTTAGTATTTGCTTTACAGGCTGTCCCCACAAACAACATTGTAGTGGTTTCGGCGGAAACAACTCAGGACATAACCAGTGAGTTGTTAAATCTATCAACTTACGAAGACTCTGATCACATAGACTTGGAAAACGATCCTGCGACGCCAGAGCTTGCGGATACAAATGGTACAAAGGTTACGACAAACTTAAACGCTCAGGGCTGCGCAAATGAGCCTCAAGTATCCAGTACAGCCTCAGGAGTGGGTAATAACATTAACAACTCAAAGGAGTCCTTGTTAGCACCTCGAGAGGAACTGAGCGCACATGGCAGAATCTGTTGCATTATCATAGAGGGCGACAGTTCGCCCCCACAAACAATTTGCTCTAACAGTCCGGTCTTTCTAACTTTACAGGAAAAAAGGATGCAGAGTTCCGCACCCCAACATCTTGGTGGCATTGACATTCCAGGACCTAATCCTCGAGTGTTATTTAACCTCGCGTCCTGGGAGAAAAAAGGAGAGCAAAGAAATTCTCCCGAAGTGTGTGAATCTGGTAGACATACATGCCGACCTCAAGATCCAAAAGGCCTGTTAAAGTGAGTACAAATCAGTAAAGGTTTGTCCTCTAGAAACACCAATTTGTCAACTGTGGTGCAGAAATTGACAGTTGAGAGGCTAGAACCCTCTGACAAACTAATATTGAATCGAAGTAACATAATCAGGTTACTTCATTTGGTGCCATCATTGCGAGCTATAAGCTCCAACTACCTAAAAATCGTGGAATTTCCTGATGAGAACAGAAACGACAAAGTTGTCCTTCATGTTTTGTCTTCATTTATTGCAGCATCTATTATGGAAGCTAACGTAGCGTTGTTTTCTTTAGGCTTTGATGTTTATAAGTTTGATGAAACGCTCCGCTCATTAGACTCTAGAGCGGAAGAATCAGCTCGCTGCATGCCTCTGGTGGGAGTCTCCACCACTGAAACATTGTCAGTTATAAACCTAACTGAATCTGAAGATAAAACAAGCTCCTGCCCGCGAAACGATAGGGAGCAAATGGAGGTAAAAAACGACACCTTATCAAAGCACTCTGTCCAATAACCATCTATGTTACTCACAGAAAGGTTTCCCCGAAAGGATAAGATAACAATAACTATCAATGGAAATACATGCCCGGTCTCAAATGAGGGTTTGAGAGACCTCCTTGAGAAACCCACCACAGAAACTCATGTGTGAGTCTGGTTGTCTGAGGCACAACAATAACGCCAAAAAGCCCCAGTGCAGGAGGCGTGTAGCCTTGTGTCTTGGAATACCCGTGGTTTCTTGCATTTATTCAATTCTAATTGGCTTGACCATTTACAGATTGTCTGTCTACAAGAAACGTGGTTAACTGAAGCCCCGGTCTCTATTGACTTTGAGGTCGCATTAAACCCGGCAATCAAACCTTTAAAAGGTCGTCCAATGGCAAGTCTACTCACCATGGTTAGAAGATCTTCTGGCTGGAAGAAGGTAAATTCAACTAATTACTCCCCGTCCGTAGCCAAGATGGAACCATCCGTAGAACAAGCGTGGTGGGCGACATGTTCGTGGGCAAACAAAGTGGAGGTGTCCTAAGGACAGTGGACCTGTCCGTGCAGTCAGCATAAGATGTATGCACATATGCAGAACATCCATAAGTACAACAAACATTGCGCCTGTCCCTAACTGTCCGTCTCACTTGGGGCGCACTTGTAATTAGTTTGAGGACCCGAACACTGTCCGTAGGACAGTTGTGCGCATGCATAGGTTTGTTAGTGTACATTTGCTGTCCACCATCCACCCATTTCCCTCGCGGATGTGTTCAGGATGTCATCATGTGACCGCACCCACACTGAGCGTGTGGACTAATTTGCGCTGTTTGTGTGCTTCCGCGACATTACAAAAGAACTTGTACACACAAGGAAAGTTATTTCACAGCGTAAAATAAGCATTTCACATGCCCCATACAATAGGTGTACCGGTGGATGTATTGTTTAAAATTTTTGGAACGCTTTGAGTGATCAAGATGGTCTTGAGGCGCACCCCTCTACCCCTATAAATGGCCACACCTCCGAGCACATCTTCATTGTGATTCTCGCTATAGCAGATTGAGTTGTGCTGCCTTTACTGCTGTAGCGACCAATAAGAAAGTATCCGGCATGGCATACATGGCTACTGTAGCTTCATTAGCCTTAGCAGCACCCCCAAACCCTCCAACACTACCACCTCCCCAAGGGCCTGCAGAGGGATATACGGGTGAGGATGTAGAGATTGAGGAGGAAGAGGAAGAATAGAATCAGGTGGAGGAACTCCACACTGCAAGCACTCGCCGGGAGTCGGGGGTGTGGCGGTTGTTTTCCGTTTGTGGGAACGTACCAAAAGCATGTGCGAACCTGGTGAGGAATAACCAGTGTAACCAGTGCCAGCTGGTGCTGAGTCGTGGGAGACCTGGCGCGTACAGCTTTGGTACGACAACCATGAAGCAACATCTAACTTCGTTCCACAGTTCGGACATTCGCAAGGTGGTGCCATGTGAAGAACGAAGTAGATTGATTTCCTCCACAGCATCCTCTGTGTCTGATCCTCTCACCACAAGAGACACTCGGGTGGGGGAGCGCATCCCTCTAGCTGCCTCACAAGCCATTCGCGATGCTGTTGACCCTTACCTTTCGAAGGTGACAATATTGTGTGTGTATTGCGAAGCAGTACTTTGTAGGGGGGAGAATTTTTGAAGTGCTTTTGAGGCTACGGTCATGGAGCATCAGAAGAAGTGCCTCCTACCCAAGTAAAGCTCACCCTATATCGTTCTCTCTCCTCCTGCCCCTTCTTATCCCCGTGCTTGGTGTCCCTTCCTTTCCCTCCTTTGGCCTCCTCTCCTAGTGTGTCGTGTGGCCAAAAGCAGTGAAGTGGAAAAGAAAAACAAAGACAAAAATGGTTCTTTTCAGAGCCGCCTTTCGTAGTTTAACAATAGAACTATCAAGTGACCGTTGTAGGCCTCGGCGCATTTTTGAAAAAGTCAGCGGACAGTCGTAGGACACACACAAATGGAGGGTGCAAGTGGAAGAAAACCAATGGACTGTACGCTGGAAGTAAGTGGCGGCTCTGAAAAGAGCCTTTTGGTGGTGTTGTGTGTGCGTCAAAAATTGAACATTTGAAAAAAGGATTTGACAAATAGAGTACAGTCAATGCAAAAAAGGTTGCAATGCCGATTGTACATTGCGAAGAAAAATCTGATTGCCAGCATATGTGAGATGGACTCCAGCTCTGCGAAAAATGAAAGAGCTGCGAAACAAAATGTTTTCATTGTGGAAAGAGGACATGCCAACATCTCTTAGAAAGGCACAAACAGCCTTATTGACGTTGTGCCTCGCTTTCTCCATTTGTGGACCAAATGCAGAAGAACGCAGCCATATTTGTCTTTGTGCAATACGGGAAAAAAGTATTTGACAATTTGGAAACATGTCCACGACCTTCGCAAGTCCTTCTTTCATTGCAAATTGCAAAGAAATTCCAGAGACATGGCCTAAACTGTTTACAACACAATTAATGATAATTATGTCAGGATGTTGCTCTTTTTGTAAAGTAGTACAGAGAGGTACCAAGTCGAGCCACCTCATTCCACGCACTCCATGCCAGTGTACTTCAACATGAGGAAATCCAAGATCTGTAGATAGACCACAACTTTATTTCTTCAACCAATGTATCCAGGAGTCCAGATAATCTGTTTGCACGCACACAGAGCCATGGCTGTCTAGTCTGCTGTCAGGGAGAAGACAGTCTCAGTAAATTTCTCCGTTCAGAACACACCCACTGAACTTTACTGACCAATCCCTAGCTCCGCTCATTCTCATTTGCATACGGCTCCACCCCAGAATCCCACTTGTTAACATGCGCTGCCTGCAAACCACCGCCATGTCCGCGGACATGTACAGGATCCGAGCGTGACAACTGTACATTTAAGTATTATTCACCTTTTCCCCTTTAAGGTGGGCTCTGAAAATAGATGTTCTTTTTTGTTTTTGGGGAGATGCATACAGACACCTGTTATTTTGTGTTTTTTCATTTCATTTTTTTTTTTTATAGCTTTACTCCTACAACCATTATAGAACTTTCTCTGAAAGCAAGAAGACAACTCAACACCATCTGCTTCAAAATAATCGGCATTACTGGGCACAATGTTATTGTGGCTGCAGAAAAACATACCAGCTCGTAACATGAAAGCACGCATGCCGCGATTGATTATACACCTCCCAATATTTTGATCAGGACAGAAAACAGAACTGTTGTCCCATTTTCCTCTAGGGAGTAAACCAGAAAAAATTACTGTCGCAGTTGGAAAGATGTTCATGACAGCTTGAACCAACTGTTCCACGTCTTTTAACAAAGTACGTGAAGACACGTAGCCCAAATGACAAGCACCGTAGTGCAAAAATACCACATGCGGAGTGGTCATCATACGCATGTGTCGGCAAACTTCCAGAATTGCCTCAACATTGCGATCACTCTCAGCGCTCCACACCACCTCCACTCCTCTCACATCGAAATGGTGTGCCACATGCCTACTCTCTGCATAGTGCTGTAAACCATGGACAAAAATATCCCCAAGCATCAAAACCCTGACTCTCTGCACCTCTGCCATCTTCAGTGTACGCACCGTCTTTCGACACAAAAGAGCAATGTGAACATCTGATTGGCTGAAGCCTACAGTCCACTTTCCATGCTGGATTTGCTGTAGAAACCCGTATGCGACACGCCCTACCCGCGGACAAGCGTTGTGTACATGCGGAACGTAACTCTTACCCAGTCCTTGTACCCTTTCTACATCAATTGCGAATCCATTCCATCATTGGACAGAACTAAGCAGTCACACAGCCATCCACCAATCACAATCATCTTCGCTAAATCAAACTCCGTCATCAACATTTCGCACTTCAAATGTACTATCGATGACTCTGAAGGGAAGTTGTATATCATTGCAAAGTGCCTACTTCAAAAACTACTGTGCAAGTGTCGCGGATTTCTACGTACATCTCCATGCATGCACACATGCATGAGTATAAAGTACAGGTATCCATATTTTGATCAGAGAACATGTTCAACCGTTATGATTTAATTTAAACAACTTAATGCCAATAATTCTGCATGGGCAATACATACCAACGCTCCCCCTTTAGGTGCAAGATATGCGATTTTTCATTGACACACCGCACTACTTCTTAAGGTCCCTATTGAGCGCGAAACTCTATTTTCCATTAGGAAATGTATGAATTTTGGAACGTGTACCGCCTACATTAATGCTACTTGCAGTGCGATCGTATGAGAAAAATAAACGCTTCCGATTGCTGTGGTAGCTGTGGTAGCATCTCCCACTGAGGATTTCCGATTGTTCGGATTCGTACTTATAATATGAAAGTAGAGGAATTTTTCCCATCTACTATAATGACCTATCACTTACAAACCTCTCTCCTACAGATAATACAGCTTTAAGGCATTTTCATAACCTAAAAAGTGTACTCATTTCTGAAGCACGTGCAATTAAGATATTGCAAATAACATATAGAGGTGGTACATAGGGAAGTGAAATGTGCACATGCACTATGTTGAAATATGAAAGGCGAATACTCCGATAAAAGTAGCAAAAGTAACGTATATAGTAACATCACTGCGTTAAGCACACAGACTGTGTGGGTTATTTGTTTACTTTGTAGACCAAAGCAAACATTGATTTCGGAACCATTCTACCCACAAATCCTCATTCATTATGTAAAGAATAACAGGCAGAATGGCTCAGAAATCTCTGTGTGTTTGAAACGCAAATAACAAAAAAAATTGTTAGAATGTTAATACTAGAAAACAATTAGATGTTTTAATTTTATGCCATTATGTTTACTATTAATACTTCTGCTCACCACTAGTCCACTTTGTACTCCCATCTGAAGCACATTGTAGTAGTATACAAACAGAAAAATAGCCTTCCCAAATCATTGTAAGAGGCCAATGCACATAGACACACCACCACAAAGAGTTTCCCCATCAAACGCATGCACGCATGCACACAGCACACATACATTGTACAACACATTGTATAACAGACCAAATCATGCCTTCTTTTTTTCAACAGACCCAAAAGAATGCCTACCAAAAATCAAGTCTGTAGATAGGAACACAGAAGTAGAGAAAATAAAAATAAAGGTGTCCAACCTAAGTATCCATCTGTAGCAGAGTTTGTACAGAACGTTGGAACAAAACAGCTAATACAGTCGTTTAGGAAGACAAAGGAAGCTTCAACTACCGAAACTTTACCTCCTCCATCAAAATGTACCATGAAACACAGAACTCTTCACAAGAAATCGTCTACGAGTATTTCTAACAATGCTCCTATTAATCCTGATATAGTAACAAGAACGCATAGTAAAAGAAATATTTTAGCAACAATGTTTCGCCACAGAGTTCTTCAGAATCTAATAAGAACAGGACCGAAATCATCGTCAACCCTTAAATCCTAGCGTAGAAAATTAATCCTACCAGCTGTTGTGGACAGTGCAATCCTTCCCAAAAGGAAGTTGTTCATATTAGTGTTAAATAGAATGAAATCACTAACGAAACTAATTACAAAACTACAAAAGAAATTTAGCATTAAACGGAATGTGAACAAAAATAACTTCTTACATATTTGTGGAGGTGAATGGAGTCACACGACAACCACAGAACCATATTTTAATGAAGAAGTATACAAACAAAATCAAACAAGCACAATTGCCATCCATAGCAGTGGGCGAGGGTATGAAAAAAATAATAATACCATCATGGAACAAGAAACAGTGCTTGGAAAAGTATCCCCTGTAAACTCAGAATTACCTTGCGATTTGACTGAACCAGACCGTCCAGTATACAAATGGCCGTGCACATCAATTGTGCCATTCCTTACACATCTTTACGTCAGTTCCTCAATCAGTATGTGACAGGTAAAGACAAAATAAAAATGAAAGTGCTGCAAAATATGGATATCTGTCCAGTGCGTAAATACACAGGACTGCAAGGACATTCATTAGCCTGCATTTCTGGACCTATTTACAAAAGCACCTTCCATGATATCAAAAGGATATCAATAAATCATTCAAATGTAAGAAATCTAGTGTATAAAATATACTATGCTAAAAGTCCAGCTTCAGAATTAGACAATTTAAATTACAATCTTCTGCATGGTACACCCAAATACCTACAAGAAGAAATTGACCATATCCAGAGAAAATATTTTGGAAGTGAAAGTCACTCACAAAATGCAATAGTTTTAGAACAGAGTAGCAACAAATCTGCACATAGCAACCTTCTATTACACACATACAAAAAAGAAATACTAAGAGGGTAATTCATAGAATTTCGCAGAAAAGTGTCGCAAGCGGCTGGCGCAGAGTGTCCGCGTGCGATTGTCTGCGCCAGGCACGTGCGCTAAAACCGATTTCCACGCACAGCGTATTCATGGATTTTAGGATCCCAAACCAGCCGTGGCGCAGAGAATCGCAGCGACCCTGCAGCAGCGCCAGTAACGCCCCGAAGAACGCCCTCGCACAAGGAAAAGCCATCAAAATCACTAAATCATCGCAAAGGGCTGCGCTAACCCTGGACCAGTTCACCAGGCTGGCAAACAGCAAACGGCAAGTGGGGAACGTGTATTTCAGGGGTGCGCGGTAAGTTCCACACGCGATTGGCCCAGTGCGAGCAAGGTATGTGAATTTCAGGGGTGCGCGGGAAGTTCCACACGCGATTTCAGCAGGGTACGTGTATTTCAGGGGTTCGCGTGAAGTTTCTCACGCGATCGGGCCTGGGGGAGCGTGCTACGTGTATTACAGGGGTTCGCGTGAAGTTTTACACGCGATCGGGCCTGGTGGAGCGGGCTACGTGTATTACAGGGGTTCGCGTGAACTTTCTCACACGATCGGGCCTGGTGGAGTGGGCTACGTGTATTACAGGGGTTCGCGTGAACTTTCTCACGCGATCAGGCCTGGGGGAGCGGGCTACGTGTATTACAGGGGTTCGCGTGAACTTTCTCACGCGATCGGGCCTGGGGGAGGGGTTCGCGTGAACTTTCTCACGCGATCGGGCCTGGGGGAGCGTGCTACGTGTATTACAGGGGTTCGCGTGAACTTACTCACGCGATCGGGCCTGGGGGAGCGGGCTATGTGTATTACAGGGGTTTGCGTGAACTTTCTCATGCGATCGGGCCTGGGGGAGCGGGCTACTTGTATTTCAGGGGTTCGCGTGAATTTGTTCACGCGATCGGGCCTGTGGGAGCAGGCTATGTGTATTACAGGGGTTTGGTGAACTTTCTCACGCGATCGGGCCTGGGGGAGCGGGCTACGTGTATTTCAGGGGTTCGCGTGAACTTTCTCACGCGATCGGGCCTGGGGGAGCGGGCTACGTGTATTTCAGGGGTTAGCGTGAAGTTTCTCATGCGATCGGGCCTGGGGGAGCGTGCTACGTGTATTACAGGGGTTCGCGTGAAGTTGCACACGCGATTGTCCCAGTGCGAGCAGGGTACGTGTATTTCAGGGGTGCGCGGGAAGTTCCACACGCGATAGTCCCAGTGCGAGCAGGGTACGTGTATTTCAGGGGTGCGCGGGAAGTTCCACACGCGATAGTCCCAGTGCGAGCAGGGTACGTGTATTTCAGGGGTGCGCGGGAAGTTCCACACGCGATACCAGCAGGGAATGTGTATTTCAGGGGTTCTGGGGAGTACTACACGTGAATTGGCCGTGTGGGTCCTCCCAGGTGTACGCTCCACAACCTCCACGGCCCCTGCAGGCAGCCCACACCACGAGGGACTACCCTGCACCCCTGCCCATGTCCCGCAGGCAGCCCATTCACCATGGGCATGCCCCCCAGCCAACCCACATGTCACCTTGCACTACTGATCAACAATGCATGTCTCCCACCACCCCCACCCCCCAGCAGTGCAGGGGCAGCCTCCACCAGGCCCCCACTCATGTCCCCCTGCACCCCTACCCCCCAGCATCCAGGGTCACCCTCCACCAGGCCCCCACTCATGTCTCCCACCACCCCCACCCCCCGGCAGTGCAGGGTCACCCTCCACCAGGCCCCCACTCATGTCTCCCACCACCCCCACCCCCTGGCAGTGCAGGGTCACCCTCCTCCAGCAGCCCCCACTCATGTCCCCCTGCACCCCCACCCCCCAGCATCCAGGGTCACCCTCCACCAGGCCCCCACTCATGTCTCCCACCACCCCCACCACCCAGCCACCATGGGCAGCCTCCACCAGGCCCCCACTCATGTCTCCCACCACCCCCACCCCCCGGCAGTGCAGGGTCACCCTCCACCAGGCCCCCACTCATGTCTCCCACCACCCCCACCACCCGGCAGTGCAGGGTCACCCTCCACCAGGCCCCCACTCATGTCTCCCACCACCCCCACCCCCCGGCAGTGCAGGATCAGCCTCCACCAGGCCCCCACTCATGTCCCCCTGCACCCCCACCCCCCAGCATCCAGGGTCACCCTCCACCAGTCCCCCACTCATGTCTCCCACCACCCCCACCCCCCAGCAGTGCAGGGGCAGCCTCCACCAGGCCCCCACTCATGTCCCCCTGCACCCACACCCCCCAGCATCCAGGGTCACCCTCCACCAGGCCCCCACTCATGTCAAGCACCACCCCCACCCCCAAGCCACCATGGGCAGCCTCCACCAGGCCCCCACTCATGTCTCCCACCACCCCCAACCCCCGGCAGTGCAGGGTCACCCTCCACCAGGCCCCCACTCATGTCTCCCACCGCCCCCACCCCCCGGCAGCGCAGGGGCAGCCTCCACCAGGCCCCCACTCATGTCCCCCTGCACCCCCACCCCCCAGCATCCAGGGTCACCCTCCACCAGGCCCCCACTCATGTCTCCCACCACCCCCACCCCCCGGCAGTGCAGGGTCACCCTCCACCAGGCCCCCACTCATGTCTCCCACCACCCCCACCCCCCGGCAGTGCAGGGGCAGCCTCCACCAGGCCCCCACTCATGTCCCCCTGCACCCCCACCCCCCAGCATCCAGGGTCACCCTCCACCAGGCCCCCACTCATGTCTCCCACCACCCCCACCCCCCTGCCACCATGGGCAGCCCCCACCAGGCCCCCACTCATGTCTCCCACCACCCCCACCCCCGGCAGTGCAGGGGCAGCCTCCACCAGGCCCCCACTCATGTCCCCCTGCACCCCCACCCCCCAGCATCCAGGGTCACCCTCCACCAGGCCCCCACTCATGTCTCCCACCACCCCCACCCCCCAGCCACCATGGGCAGCCTCCACCAGGCCCCCACTCATGTCTCCCACCAACCCCACCCCCCGGCAGTGCAGGGTCACCCTCCACCAGGCCCCCACTCATGTCTCCCACCACCCCCACCCCCCGGCAGTGCAGGGTCACCCTCCTCCAGCAGCCCCCACTCATGTCCCCCTGCACCCCCACCCCCCAGCATCCAGGGTCACCCTCCACCAGGCCCCCACTCATGTCTCCCACCACCCCCACCCCCCGGCAGTGCAGGGTCACCCTCCACCAGGCCCCCACTCATGTCTCCCACCACCCCCACCCCCCGGCAGTGCAGGGTCACCCTCCACCAGGCCCCCACTCATGTCTCCCACCACCCCCACCCCCCGGCAGTGCAGGGTCACCCTCCACCAGGCCCCCACTCATGTCTCCCACCACCCCCACCCCCCGGCAGTGCAGGGGCAGCCTCCACCAGGCCCCCACTCATGTCCCCCTGCACCCCCACCCCCCAGCATCCAGGGTCACCCTCCACCAGGCCCCCACTCATGTCTCCCACCACCCCCACCCCCCTGCCACCATGGGCAGCCCCCACCAGGCCCCCACTCATGTCTCCCACCACCCCCAACCCCCGGCAGTGCAGGGCCAGCCTCCACCAGGCCCCCACTCATGTCCCCCTGCACCCCCACCCCCCAGCATCCAGGGTCACCCTCCACCAGGCCCCCACTCATGTCTCCCACCACCCCCACCCCCCGGCAGTGCAGGGTCACCCTCCACCAGGCCCCCACTAATGTCTCCCAACACTCCCACCCCCCTGCCACCATGGGCAGCCCCCACCAGGTCCTCACAATCCCCAATCATGTGCGTAATGGTCAGCCTCCACAGCCAAAAAGCCCTACCAAGTAACCCATTCACCCACATGGAAATGTAAATCACATGTTACACCCCCAATGTTCATGAAGCTAATGAACCCATGTCCGTCACACACATTTTTTGCATTTGAATGGGAAAACACACAACATGACATGCATGAAACCAATGAGATGATACCACACAGTGAACTATGCAAACAAAATTGTATTGAAAAAAATAAAGAATGCTAAAGAAAGAAAACTAACACAATGTGAATGTGAAAAAATAAGCTGCATGTCCGTATAAAAACACAAAACTGGAAATCCAAATCCTAAAAAATGTTGTCCAAAGTCAAATGTAAAAAAATGTCCATGCAACAAAGAACTATGTACAAAAATAACAAGGGTCCATGAGCCCAACTGAACAAAGGAAACCTCCTAAAAAACCTACCTAAATATCAACTATATACAAAAAGTGGAGCAGTGTCCGTCGACTCCAAATCATAATAAGAACGAAAGGAAACCTAAAACTAAAGAACTATATACAGAGGCGGCGGGCAAGTCCAGCGGCTCACTCTGTGGTGTCCCGGGCCAGGGCATCATCGAACTCCTGTTCGATGTCCCGGAGGCGGTCCAGTTCCATGGCCCAGAGGGTCCGCAGGGACGATGCTGTGTCCTCCTCCACCCCCTGCGGATTGCCTCGAGGCACTCGGCCCGCCTCAGGGCCCTCCGCAAGGAGTTCTCCGCCCTGACCATTGTGAGCCACGCCTCTTCCGGCCGCCGCCGCTCCGCACCTATGGCGTGGCCCAACCGCTGCCACACGGAAGACACTCTCTGTCCTGGGTCCCCCTGCCCTCCGGCCGATGCCTGCCCCTCCGATGTCGAAAGCCCCGAGCCTTCATGTCTCCCACCATGTTGCTGCTGCTGCTGCTCTGCCTCTGCCCATGCACTGCCTTCTGCTGCCTGCACATCCTCCGCCGGCTGGGGTGCACTTGTTGATGTGGCCACCCCTGCTGGACCTCCGACTCCCGACTGTGGCAGGGATGCCTCCCCCACCAGCCTGGCCGCACCGTCAGAGGCAGCTCCACAGGGCACCCAGGTGACTGATGGGTGGGAAGATGGCACAGAGGACGACTGGCGCGTAGGGGGTCCAGTTGAGGAGGGGGTCGGAGCAAGCCCCATCAGACAGCGGAATCCGGCCTGGGTGACCTGTCCCAGCAGGCTGACGTGGTCAACGAGCCATTCGAGATGACGTGCAGTCTCTCCATGAAAAGACTGCAGGTCACCACGCATGGCCCGTTGACGCAACGCCACACCAGCCAGGACAGGCTCAACCCGGACCTGGATGGCCACGTCCGCAGGCAGAGGAAGGCCAGTTGACGTCAGCTCATCCCCTGCCTAAAAACGGGTCTGGACGTAGGCATCCCTGCTGGTGGAAGATGATGCAGGGACAGGATCGGGGACAGGATTGCACACAGGCACCTCCGCGGCCACCTGTGCTGCCTCCTGTCCCTGGTCCTGCACTGCACCACTAGCACCAGTGGGATCCCCACCTCCAGACCCCGTCTCTGGTGCTTGCGCGGCCCCCTCCTCCACCAAACCCCCCACCAACCTGGATGACTCCGTGCCATCTTCCCCTGTTGGGCCCTGTGGGGTCCCAGCTGCCCCTTCTGCTGCCGAGGAGTCCAACTGCAACCTCCGCCTCTTGGACCTCCCCCCGGCAGCTGCGGCCTGGGACACGGCACCGGACTCCTCACTCCCCGACGAGATGACAACACGGGAGTGGAGCCGGGCCTTGCGTCTCTGGCTGGCGGTCGGATCCCCGCCGCTGTGCTCCACAGCACCTTCTCCGCCCTCTTCATCAGTTGACGCTGCAGACAGGGAGAAACAAAACACAGGCATCAGGGCACTGTACAATGGACACATACACGCATGACAGTTGCACATGAGTGGCATTGGCAAACCTCAGACATGTCATCACAATCCCCAACACACATGTCATTGCAACTGGCACACATGAGCCATACCACAGCCATATCGCAACTGCCAGCACCATCCCTACACATACAACAGCATCAGCAGCCAAAGGGGAGCCAGACATCACATGCAACACAGGAAGTGCACCACACATGTACACACACCACCACACTTGCATGCATGTCTACACCTCTGCCAAGTGTCGCACTGTTCAGACGGGCATCCATGTCACATCTGCCAATCAGGCTTCCACATACCGCTGTCACATGCATCCATGTTGCATCACTGTTGCACCCTTGTCAAATACACACACATGCACATGTACACAGTGCTCATACATGCAGCCGAAAACAACATACATGCCTGACATCACGGACATGTCTACTTACATACACATTCATCCAAACATGTGTGCACGCACAACTGCATTTGCCATGCAAGCCCACACACACAAGCACCATCCATGTCTCACACATTACAGCCCTCGCATGTGTCAGCCCCACGGCCCTGTACACCCCCACCCATACTCGACCCCATACAAACAGATGTGCAACCGGCACAATGGCGAACGATCACCACACGCACTGCTCACAACCAGGATGCATGTACACTCACCGCTCGACTCCAGACGGGTCTGCTTTTCTAGGACCTGGACGTGGAGCGCTGGGGATATGCGTTCCAGGACCCCCATCTGTTCTTCCGATAAGTGGCCCCGGCGCCCCTTGGCATCCGCTGCCTTCAAGAGGCGCCGG
The DNA here is from genome assembly GCF_040938575.1 of Ambystoma mexicanum. Taxonomy (NCBI): domain Eukaryota; kingdom Metazoa; phylum Chordata; class Amphibia; order Caudata; family Ambystomatidae; genus Ambystoma; species Ambystoma mexicanum. The sequence goes on from NC_090924.1 coordinate 664,378,540, forward strand.
GCCTTGTTCAGGGTCCTGGACCTGAAGTCCTCCCAGCGCTTCCTGACATGTTGTAAGTCCCGGACTGCCACCCCCTCCGCGTTGATGGCAGTCACGATGTCAGTCCAGATCCGAGTCCGTCCTTCCTTGTCGGCGCGGGAACTTCCAAAGAGGGCATCATACTGCCCCAGGACTTGCTCCACCAGGACACCAACTTCGGTGGCACTGAAGCTGGTGCCCCTCTGCCTCTCTGGCCGGGGGTTGTCAGTGGTCACAGATGGTGTTTGCCCCGACATGACAACCCCAGATGCAGGAGTGGGTGGACAACTGGGTCCTGGTGCTGGGCTGTGGAGCGATGGAATTCCAGTCGGGAGTCTTCGGTTCCTGCAGGGGTGGTCACAGCAACAGCACCCCTGGCTGATGTGCAGGCAGCAAATGGCAGTGCACGTGGGCAGCAGGCAGTCAGGCAGCAGCAGATGGCAGGTGGGAGCGTGCTCGGGGCTCTGGGGGGCAGTAGTTCGGCCTTCTCGGCAGGAGCGTGGTCTTCCGTGTGCTTACGCGTGGCCAGCTTGGTACGGAGTGATTTGGCACGTGAAAATCCTGCACGTCAGCGTGAAAACCGAGGAAAGGCCCTCAGCGCGTAAGCGCGTCTGTGACGTGACCCGCACGGGTGTTTCCCACACAGCACGTGATGACAGAGCACACGTGGAAAGACTGCACGTCAGAGTCTCATCGCGTGTGATTGGTGGAAATGGCCGTACATGCAGAAGTGACAAAGCGTGTAATTGGTGGAAATGGCCGTACACGCAGAAGTCATCAAAGCTAGTAATTGGTGGAAATGGCCGTACACGCATAAGTCACAAAGCGTGTAATTGGTGGAAATGGCCCTAGCGCGTACACGCCGCGTAAGTGACGTTGGACGTGTGGGCCTATATAAAAGGTACGCTTAGAACACCATTTCCTTGTACGTGCTTTTTGTGGAGAGCGAGTGGGTGAATTCTGTACTTCTTGTCGGTTCACACGCGATTTACTTCACGGCGTTTCAAGTTCGTATTCCCTGTTACCTCTGACAGATTTTTCTCTTTTTTCTCTTTTACTGGTTTACCTGGGCCTGTTCCCTCAAACAGTGTTCCCTTCTACTGTTGTCCTGTCTCCTCAGACAGCGTACAAATCTTCTTTTGGCGGGGGTGTTGCCAACCAAACGCGCTCCTTTTTCACGCTCTTTTACCTGGCAGACGGTGAGTCACGCACGTATCTAACATCTGTGCTTGCCCCGTGTGTAGCCTACCCCTTCAGAGGTCATTCTAGGCTGCGTGTGACACGCATACGTTCATTCTTGTGTTACTGGGTGCCACAGCGTAGTGCAGGTTTTTCTTTCTGCACACGTGGTCTAGGAGGGGTTGCGTGCACGTCATCTCCCTTTTTTGGGGCTCCTGTGCGTAGCGTGACCCGTCATCTTTCCCCAGGGGTTACAATCAGCCTTGCAAGAGCACTAGGGTACAATTACCATCTGGTACCCAACCCCTTTGACCCCCAATTGCCCAGGACAATATTTTACAGCCACTCCCATACGCACATCAACATCAGTGCCATGGTTGGGAGGCGAGGATTCCGTAAGGGTGGCAAAGGTGGAAGAGCCACAAGTGGTGGCCGTGGTGGATCCGGTAGGGGACGTGGTTGTTACTTGCAGGGTGAGCCTGTCCCCCCATGTGTGGAGGACCAGTCAAGGGCACCCATAATCCCCCCCCCTCCCGTTGAGGCTGATGTGGCTGACACCATCCATGCTCAGCCCTTGTTGGACCAGCCCATTGTGGCACCAGACCTGGCTGACTCCAGGGCTGACTTCCAGGTCAGCAGGCCTATGACACGTGCGCTGGTGCACGTTGATGTCACCATGCCACGTGCATCTGGGGCAGCAAGGTCATCTGCTGCACCAAGTAGGCAGGGCGGAGAGGCTGCAGGGGCAGCTGCGGCTCCATCCACCCCAGCCCTCACACACCCAGCCCGGACAGTGTCGGCCCTAGTCCATGCTGCTGATATTCCCCCTGACACCATCACACTAGAGCCAATGCCTGCACCAACTCCCATGCTGAGTGTGCAATCCCACACTCCTGATACAGAGTCCACCAGGGCTCCTGCCCCTAGTGTCCAGAGCGGACCAGGACACTCAGGATCACCACCACCTTCCAAGCGGAAGAGGAAGAGTGCTCGTCCGGCACAGGCTGATGCCCCAGACACGGCTACACAGTCCGGCACGTCCAGGAAGCCTAGCTTCACGGATGACGAACTGAATGCACTTGTCGAGTATGTGTCCGCACATGACAACGAGATGGTCATTGTTGCAGGATCCAAGACCACACCTGCACAACGCCAGGCACACTGGCAGACCGTTGCGGACATCGTAAGTGCCCTTGGAATCGTGAGGCGCACAGCCAATGATTGCTATAAGCGCTGGAATGACCTAAAGCGCAGGGCAAAGAGTAAGCTGGCCTCAAGTCATGCCGCAACTCTAGTGACTGGAGGTGGGTCTCCAGTAGTAGACATGGATCTCACTCCACATGAGTCAGTCGCTGGGACCTACGTCACGGAGGAACAGATCCAAGGCGTGGGAGATCACCCTGATTACCAGGCATTGTCCGGTGAGTGCACATGCATGTGTGTGTCATCCATGTGCATGGTGTGTGTGAGGGCTTCTGTTTGTGTGCCAGGTGAGAGTGTGTGCGCCTGAGTCGTATGGGTCATCCATGTGCTTCATGCAATACATCCTGCGCAGCTGCATTTGGCCATAGCTGTATCCCTTCTGCCAACAGTAGACATGTAAGCCAACTGCACGCCAGTTGCCCTTGAAGTGTCACCTTGCCACAACATTGTTTCAAAATTTAGCACTGTTCATTTAGTCAGATATTTTCCATTCCACCACTTTTACTAGGCATGTCGCAGTCCTCTAGACACATGTCTGACATGGCTATGGTAAAGTGGAGTGACTTTGTTACCTGGATATCATTTGTTCAAACATGTCCCTGTGCAATTGCACCATTTCGGACTGGCAGCTCCAGGTGAAGAATCTGACCTGTTAGAATTAGAAAAGCTATTACATGCGGTAACTGGACAGTATGCATAGGTGCTGCCCTCCTCTCCATCTTCACTCAATAGCAATGGTACATGCCATCTGTGTGATGGCATGTGTGTTTCACCTGCCAATCACAGGCCAATGTGTGATGCCACTGCCAGGCAGCATGCAGAAAATGTGTTTATCTTCAATCTTGGTGTCATCAGTGTGTGCCATTTGCCTGCCCTTCATACACAGTGAGGGTGCATGCATGGGAGGGTTTTAGTCATGTGGGACATGTGTCAAACAAGTACTGGTTCTCTTGCTTCTCAGCCCTCATTGTGTGCCATGGTGCTAATGCCTGTTTCCATTTCTTTGTTTTTATGACTTTGCAGGGGAAGACGCACCTGATACTGCTGGGGTTGTGGAGATGGTGCAGACCCAGGAGGGGCCCGAGGGCCGGCCAACCACCAGTGAGGGACGTGGTGTGGTGGTGGGTGAGAACCCACAAGTGCTGCAGGTCCTGCTCTCAAGGGGTGTCTCTGGCTGCACCTCCCCCGAGCTGTACTCAGGTGTTGATTCGGATGAGACCTATGTGCCGTCGCAGGTGAGTGTTCCAGGGAGGGATTCTGTTCTGTCTCACCCACCTGCACCAGGGTCAGAACCCTCAATGGGGATGTCAGTGTTGGCAGCTACGCCTTTGGTGGTTACGGATGCAGGGTCACACTCCGCAACATCTGATCCTGTTCCTGGGCCAGCAGATCAGAGGGGGAATGCAGTCCTGCAGCCTCAGGCAGTGCCGGCACAGCAAGGCGCAGTTCGCCTTGCCCCAGACAGGTGTGGTGCCCGCCGACGTGGTGGCCGTACGGCACCTGGCAATACTGCATGGGAGCAATCCATTTACGGTATGGCAACCCAACAGGCAGCATCATCCGAGATGATGACTCAGGCCATGGATAGGGTGGCCACTTCCATTGTCCCCCCTGAAAGGCTGATGGAGCGACTAGAGCAGGAAACCGACACCATCTGCCAGTCACACAGGGAGGACATGTTGGGGTCCAACAGGGACAGGCGGGCGGCACTGGCGACTCTGCAGGAGGCCATCTCCATTGAGTACCAGGGCCACAGGGAAGCCCTGAGGCAGGAGCTCCTTCACCTCAGGACGACTCTTGTTGAGCTTGAGGCTTCTACACACCAAAGGACAGAAGAGCAGCTGGAGCGTCTCACCCGTACGCTCTCAGCTGAGATGCAGGCAACGAGGGCGGAGGTCCGGGCATCCCGTGAGTTGTTGCATGGGGACCTCCGCACACTCATCCTCCAGAACCAGACCTACCACACCCCCATGCTTGCAGCCATGGAGGAGCAGACTAGGGCCTTGCGTGGGCTGCCTCCCATAGTGCAACCACCTCCAGATGCAGCTGCACAGGGTGATAATAGCGACAGCAGTGATACTCCCACAATAGGGTAGCCGTGTGGGCCATGAGCCCAAGGAGGTGTTTTTTTTCCCAGGATCCACGCAGGTGGGTTCTGGTGTGCATCCTGTCCTCGGACCTCCTGGGTGGCCTCCCCAACCCCCCCGGGCCCTTCAATGGCCATTTTTTATTTTTATTTATTTTTTTTTTTATTTTTATTTCTTTTATTCCCAATTTTTTTGGGACGATTTGTTGGCTTCCGTGGTTCCTGTGGGCATACGCTGCATTGTGGCTGGGCACATGCAGGCTTGTAATGTATTTGGTTCAGATGCTTGGGTTTGAGTCACACACACCCCTCCTGCTTCCCGTTTCCATGGGCTTGCAAAGGGTGTGCCCAAGTGACAGTGAATTACACATAGACGTTGGACTCCCATGAGCTGTGTGGGCAGTCTGTAGTCAATACTGTGTATACATTCCTAGTGCATATTGCTGTTGTGTTGTACACTGCATGTTGCATTGATGTGTAACTCATCTTCTGTGTCTACCTCCCAATTTGCAGGTCCCTTCCTCATGTCTACACAAGGACCTCTAGTCTGGAGATGTGGTCCATGTTGGCAGCAGTGCACCTACAACTCTACAGGCGCCAACACTGCACAGTTGGTAGTGGTGGGAGTGCAGGCATTTCCAGGTGGTGAGACTACTAATATTATACATTAGTGATGTAATGTTAATGGTAGTACGTGCTCAAGTTTGTTGTTGGTCGGCATTACTGTGAGCATTTCAGGTGTTGCAAGTTTCTAATAGGGACACTGTACATTGTGACACTAGTGTCATGTTGTGGGGATTACTTTGTTTACGTGCAAATAGCATGACATGGCACGGTGTGCCGTGTGGCGGTGCTGGGGTTGGGTTGGCTGACATGGCACTGTCCTCTTGTTGCATTTTGCAAGTGGGTATTCATTTCAGCTGCTTGAATGTGTAACTTCACAAAACTCCATTGGTGGTGTCAGTGTGGGTAGGGATGCACACATTGTGACACTTCCAGGTGAACAATCTCAGGCTGATATGGTTTTCACGGTTCTTTCTCCAGACATTCAGGATCAGTGTCAGGTTGAGTCATCATTGATTGTCAGATGGAATGTGCCAGGGCAGTGTGCACTCCACAGGGGTGTGATTTCTATGTGAAGTAATTAGCCACTAGCTGTGTACGGACTGCCTCCCCCCGTGCCCTTTCCCAGCGGCTGTGCATGTGGTTGGAGATGGGGGGGCACCACCATGTCCACGGCCAGGCCCCGGCGTGTTGCAACGTTGTGCAGGACACATGCTGCCACTATGATCCTGCACACTTCTGGGGGAGCGTACAACAGCTGCCCGCCAGAACGGTCAAGGGAGCGAAAGCGTGACTTCAGCACTCCAAAAGTGCGCTCCACAATGCCCCGGGTTGTAATGTGGGCTGCGTTATATCTTACCTGGGGTGGCGTGGTGGGGTTCCGAATTGGCGTCATCATGTGGGGGCTGAGAGGGTAGGAACTGTCCCCTGTGGAGGTGGTGATTGGTATCATTGGTGGGGTTGTGACCTTGCTCAGTATCTGACATGCATGCATGTGCAGTGGCATTCATACTCACCAAGCAGCCATGTATCGCCATGCCGGCCAGCTTCTAGGTCCCGGCTTAGGGTGGACATTCGGTAAATTAAGCTGTCGTGGGTTGACCCAGGATAGTTGGCATATACTGAGGTGATGATTCCCTTGCCATTACATACTACCTGCACGTTGATGGAATGCCAGTGCTTGCGGTTCCTATAGATGTGCTCAGATGCCCTGGGGGGACGTAGAGCCACATGGGTGCAGTCAATGGCACCTAGCACTTTGGGGAATCGTGCCACAGCGTAGAAATCCAGGGCGGCAGCATGCCTTTCTGCAGGGGTTCTGGGCAGGTATATGTGCCTGCGGACTGATGGGCGTGCAGTGATGATGTTCAAGACCTGGTGTAGGCAGCGTGACTGGGTGGCCTGTGATACACCACCCACAATGGCACTTGTCCGCTGAAATGATCCAGTGGCTAAGAAGTGCAGTACATTGAGGACCTTCTCCAGGGGGATGAGTGCTTGGGAGCACAGGGTGGGTGATGTGAGGTCGTCCTCCCACTCACTCACCAGGTCCAGTATGATGTGTGGTGGAAACCTGTACCTCCCATGCACCTTGTCATCAGACATCCCGAAAAGGCTGGTTCTGGGTGTGAATATTCTGGCCCTGACTATCCTCCTCCTCCTCCTTTGGTAGGCCACGCCCACTGCTGCTAGGAACGGTATGTTCATCCTGGGTCTGAGCTAGTTATTTTGTTAGCGTGCAAATTAATGCGTTGCGCGTGTTGTAGGCGAGCGTGTGACCCGCGCACCCCTGAAATCCAGTGCCCAGTCCAATAGCGTGTGGAAATTGGCGCGCACACCGGGATACAGGTGCGCTGACGTACTTGCGTGTGTAAGTGTCCGCGCACACCTGATATACACGTACATAGGCCAATCGCGTGTACACGCACTTTTGTCCAATTACACGCGATGAGACTCTGACGTGCAGTCCAATTACACGCGATGACACTCTGACGTGCAGTCTTTCCACGTGTGCTCTGTCATCACGTGCTGTGTGGGAAACACCCGTGCGGGTCACGTCACAGACGCGCTTACGCGCTGAGGGCCTTTGGTCCAATGGATTCGCGTATGCGTGCTGACGCGCTTACGCGCTAAGGGCCTTTCCTCGGTTTTCACGCTGACGTGCAGGATTTTCACGTGCCAAATCACTCCGTACCAAGCTGGCCACACGTAAGCACACGGAAGACCACGCTCCTGCCCAGAAGGCCGAACTACTGCCCCCCAGAGCCCCGAGCACGCTCCCACCTGCCATCTGCTGCTGCCTGACTGCCTGCTGGCCACGTGCACTGCCATTTGCTGCCTGCACATCAGCCAGGGGTGCTGTTGCTGTGACCACCCCTGCTGGAACCGAAGACTCCCGACTGGAATTCCATCGCTCCACAGCCCAGCCCCAGGACCCAGTTGCCCACACACTCCTGCCTCTGGGGTTGTCATGTCGGGGCATACACCATCTGTGACCACTGACAACCCCCGGCCAGAGAGGCAGAGGGGCACCAGCTTCAGTGCCACCGAAGTTGGTGTCCTGGTGGAGCAAGTCCTGGGGCAGTATGATGCCCTCTTTGGAAGTTCCCGCGCCGACAAGGAAGGACGGACTCAGATCTGGACTGACATCGTGACTGCCATCAACGCGGAGGGGGTGGCAGTCCGGGACTTACAACATGTCAGGAAGCGCTGGGAGGACTTCAGGTCCAGGACCCTGAACAAGGCCCGGCGCCTCTTGAAGGCAGCGGATGCCAAGGGGCGCCGGGGCCACTTGTCGGAAGAACAGATGGGGGTCCTGGAACGCATATCCCCAGCGCTCCACGTCCAGGTCCTAGAGAAGCAGACCCGTCTGGAGTCGAGCAGTGAGTGTACATGCATCCTGGTTGTGAGCAGTGCGTGTGGTGATCATTCGCCATTGTGTCGGTTGCACATCTGTTTGTATGGGGTCGAGTATGGGTGGGGGTGTACAGGGCCGTGGGGCTGACACATGCGAGGGCTGTAATGTGTGAGACATGGATGGTGCTTGTGTGTGTGGGCTTGCATGGCAAATGCAGTTGTGCGTGCACACATGTTTGGATGAATGTGTATGCAAGTAGACATGTCCGTAATGTCACGCATGTATGTTGTTTTCGGCTGCATGTATGAACACTGTGTACATGTGCATGTGTGTGTATTTGTCAAGGGTGCAACAGTGAGCAACATGGATGCATGTGACAGCGGTATGTGGAAGCCTGATTGGCAGATGTGACATGGATGCCTGTCTGAACAGTGCGACACTTGGCAGAGGTGTAGACATGCATGCAAGTGTGGTGGTGTGTGTACATGTGTGGTGCACTTCCTGTGTTGCATGTGATGTCTGGCTCCCCTTTGGCTGCTGATGCTGTTGTATGTGTAGGGATGGTGGTGGCAGTTGCGAAATGGCTGTGGTATGGCTCATGTGTGCCAGTTGCAATGACATGTGTGTTGGGGATTGTGATGACATGTCTGAGGTTTGCCAATGCCACTCATGTGCAACTGTCATGCGTGTATGTGTCCATTGTACAGTGCCCTGATGCCTGTGTTTTGTTACTCCGTCTGCAGCGTCAACTGATGAAGAGGGCGGAGAAGGTGCTGTGGAGCACAGCGGCGGGGATCCGACCGCCAGCCGGAGACGCAAGGCCCGGCTCCCCTCCCGTGTTGTCATCTCGTCGGGGAGTGAGGAGTCCGGTGCCGCATCCCAGGCCGCAGCTACCGGGGGGAGGTCCAAGAGGCGGAGGTTGCAGTTGGACTCCTCGGCAGCAGAAGGGGCAGCTGGGACCCCACAGGGCCCAACAGGGGAAGATGGCACGGAGTCATCCAGGTTGGTGGGGGGTTTGGTGGAGGAGGGGGCCGCGCAAGCACCAGAGACGGGGTCTGGAGGTGGGGATCCCACTGGTGCTAGTGGTGCAGTGCAGGACCAGGGACAGGAGGCAGCACAGGCGGCCGCGGAGGTGCCTGTGTGCAATCCTGTCCCCGATCCTGTCCCTGCATCATCTTGCACCAGCAGGGATGCCTACGTCCAGACCCGTTTTCAGGCAGGGGATGAGCTGACGTCAACTGGCCTTCCTCTGCCTGCGGACGTGGCCATCCAGGTCCGGGTTGAGCCTGTCCTGGCTGGTGTGGCGTTGCGTCAACGGGCCATGCGAGGTGACCTGCAGTCTTTTCATGGAGAGACTGCACGTCATCTCGAATGGCTCGTTGACCACGTCAGCCTGCTGGGACAGGTCACCCAGGCCGGATTCCTCCGTCTGATGGGGCTTGCTCCGACCCCCTCCTCAACTGGACCCCCTACGCGCCAGTCGTCCTCTGTGCCATCTTCCCACCCATCAGTCACCTGGGTGCCCTGTGGAGCTGCCTCTGACGGTGCGGCCAGGCTGGTGGAGGAGGCATCCCTGCCACAGTCGGGAGTCGGAGGTCCAGCAGGGGTGGCCACATCAACAAGTGCACCCCAGCCGGCGGAGGATGTGCAGGCAGCAGGAGGCAGTGCACGGGCAGAGGCAGAGCAGCAGCAGCAGCAACATGGTGGGAGACATGAAGGCTCAGGGCTTTCGACATCGGAGGGGCGGCCATCGGCCGGAGGGCAGGGGGACCCAGGACAAAGAGTGTCTTCCGTGTGGCAGCGGTTGGGCCACGCCATAGGTGCGGAGCGGCGGCGGGCGGAAGAGGCGCGGCTCACAATGGTCAGGGCGGAGAACTCCATGCGGAGGGCCCTGAAGCGGGCCGAGTGCCTCGAGGCAATCCGCAGGGGGTTGGAGGAGGACACAGCGTCGTCCCTGCGGACCCTCGGGGCCATGGAACTGGACCGCCTCCGGGACATCGAACAGGAGTTCGATGATGCCCTGGCCCGGGACACCACGGAGTGAGCCGCTGGACTTGCCCGCCGCCTTTGTATATAGTTCTTTAGTTTTAGGTTTCCTTTCTTTCTAATTATGATTTGGAGTCGACGGACACTGCTCCACTTTTTGTATATGGTTGATTTTTAGGTAGGTTTTTTAGTAGGTTTCCTTTGTTCAGTTGGGCTCATGGACCCTTGGTAGTTTTTTATACGGACATGCATGTTTTTTTTTTCTCATTCACATTGTAGTTAGTTTTCTTTCTTTAGCATTCTTAATTTTTTTAAATACAATTTTGTTAGCATACTTCACTGTGTGGTATCATCTCATTGGTTTCATGCATGTCATGTTGTGTGTTTTCCCATTATATTGCAACCATTGTGTGTGACGGACAAGGGTTCATTAGCTTCATGAACATTGGGGGTGTAACATGTGATTTCCATTTCCATGTGGGTGAATGGGTTACTTGGTAGGGCTTTTTGGATGTGGAGGCTGTCCATTACGCACATGATTGGGGATTGTGAGCACCTGGTGGAGGGTGACCCTGCACTGCCGGGGGGTGGGGGTGGTGGGAGACATGAGTGGGGGCCTGGTGGGGGCTGCCCATGGTGGCAGGGGGGTGGGGGTGGTGGGAGACATGAGTGGGGGCCTGGTGGAGGCTGCCCATGGTGGCTGGGGGTGGGGGTGGTGGGAGACATGAGTGGGGGCCTGGTGGAGGGTGACCCTGCACTGCCGGGGGGTGGGGGTGGTGGGAGACATGAGTGGAGGGTGATCCTGGTGGAGGGTGACCCTGGATGCTGGGGGGTGGGGGTGCAGGGGGACATGAGTGGGGGCCTGGTGGGGGCTGCCCATGGTGGCAGGGGGTTGGGGTGGTGGGAGACATGAGTGGGGGCCTGGTGGAGGGTGACCCTGGATGCTGGGGGGTGGGGGTGCAGGGGGCCATGAGTGGGGGCCTGGTGGAGGCTGCCCCTGCACTGCCGGGGGCTGGGGGTGGTGGGAGACATGAGTGGGGGCCTGGTGGAGGCTGCCCATGGTGGCAGGGGGGTGGGGGTGGTGGGAGACATGAGTGGGTGCCTGGTGGAGGGTGACCCTGCACTGCCGGGGGGTGGGGGTGGTGGGAGACATGAGTGGGGGCCTGGTGGGGGCTGCCCATGGTGGCAGGGGGGTGGGGGTGGTGGGAGACATGAGTGGGGGCCTGGTGGAGGCTGCCCATGGTGGCTGGGGGGTGGGGGTGGTGGGAGACATGAGTGGGGGCCTGGTGGAGGGTGACCCTGCACTGCCGGGGGGTGGGGGTGGTGGGAGACATGAGTGGGGGCCTGGTGGAGGCTGCCCCTGCACTGCTGGGGGGTGGGGGTGGTGGGAGACATGAGTGGGTGCCTGGTGGAGGCTGCCCCTGCACTGCTGGGGGGTGGGGGTGGTGGTAGACATGAGTGGGGGCCTGGTGGAGGCTGCCCATGGTGGCAGGGGGGTGGGGGTGGTGGGAGACATGAGTGGGGGCCTGGTGGAGGCTGCCCATGGTGGCAGGGGGGTGGGGGTGGTAGGAGACATGAGTGGGGGCCTGGTGGAGGCTGCCCATGGTGGCTGGGGGTGGGGGTGGTGGGAGACATGAGTGGGGGCCTGGTGGAGGGTGACCCTGCACTGCCGGGGGGTGGGGGTGGTGGGAGACATGAGTGGAGGGTGATCCCCTGAAATACACATACCTTGCTGAAATCAGGTGTGGAACTTCCCGCGCACCCCTGAAATACACGTACCCTGCTCGCACTGGGCCAATCGCGTGTGGAACTTCCCGCGCACCCCTGAAATACATGTACCCTGCTCGCACTGGGCCAATCACGTGTGGAACTTCCCGCGCACCCCTGAAATACACGTACCCTGCTCGCACTGGGACTATCGCGTGTGTAACTTCCCCCGCACCCCTGAAATACACGTACCCTGATGGAATCGCGTGTGGAACTTCCCGCGCACCCATGTAATACACGTACCCTGCTCGCACTGGCCCATTCGCGTGTGGAACTTCCCGCGCACCCCTGAAATGCACGTACCCTGCAGAATTCGCGTGTCGAACTTCCCGCGCACCCCTGAAATACACGTACCCTGCTCGCACTGGGCCAATCGCGTTTGGAACTTCCCGTGCACCCCTGAAATACACGTACCCTGCTCGCACTGGGCCAATCGCGTGTGGAACTTCCCGCGCACCCCTGAAATACACGTACCCTGCTCGCACTGGGCCAATCGCGTGTGGAACTTCCCGCGCACCCCTGAAATACATGTACCCTGCTCGCACTGGGACTATCGCGTGTGTAACTTCCCGCGCACCCCTGAAATACACGTACCCTGATGGAATCGCGTGTGGAACTTCCCGCGCACCCATGTAATACACGTACCCTGCTCGCACTGGCCCATTCGCGTGTGGAACTTCCCGCGCACCCCTGAAATGCACGTACCCTGCAGAATTCGCATGTGGAACTTCCCGCGCACCCTTGAAATACACGTACCCTGCTGAAATCGCGTGTGGAACTTCCCGCGCACCCCTGAAATACACATACCTTGCTGAAATGACGTGTGGAACTTCCCGCGCACCCCTGAAATCCACGTACCCGGCCAAATCGCGTGTGACACTTCCCGCGCACCCCGGTATACACGCACACGTATTTTTTGTCAGCGGGTCCGTGTTTGTGGGTACCCCTTTGCACGTCATTTGTCCTGGAGGGCCACAGAATAGGACATTCATCATGGCAGTATATAGGTGCTATTTGTTGGCGCACCCTTTGGCGCACATTTCTTACAGCCGCAGAGACGCTACCGCCTGCTTTCTTGTGGCGGTCGTGTTTGTGCCTGTGCACTGGTTTGAGCGTGCGCTTTTTTGCCCTATTCTATTCCATGAATACGTGTTGTAGGCGAGCGTGTGGGTGTTCGGCGCACTTGCGCCCTGTACTTCCCCCGTGACGCCCACGTTTTGGCAAGATGTTCCCCATTCCGAGTGTTACGCCCGTGTTCCGCCTACTTTTGTTGCGTGCGCCGCGCTATGTGCGATTTTCGCTCTGGCCTGTGCGATTTTCGCTGTGACCTGGCGCACGCTGTTAGATGGCCTGTGTGCCAACGTGCGCCGCGCACTTTTTTATCGCACATCCGCTGGTTTTCTCGCGCATGGACTTCCATGAATCGATGTGCGCTGCTTTTCGTGCGATTTTCGCACTTGCACTGCGATTTTCGCTATTCCACTGCGATTTGCACGTTTTTGCCCACTTGCGCCGCGCTAATTATTCCATGAATCGGCCTCTAAAATTTTAAAGTGCATCGGCTGAAGTACCAAACCATGTGTGTGTGTGTTGCCGCAGAACGTTTTACAAAAGGAGCACAATAAATGTAGACATAGCATACAAAATAGAAGACAATGACGATTCCAAATGGTTTCAATTAGCACTGTACCTTTTAGCAGAAAACAAATATGACATAAGAGAACCCCTAATTTGTTGCAGTTATTGCACTACAAAACTAGACAACAACCAAACTCCTTCACCTGCTATCACAAATAATTTGGAATTGTTTCCACTACCAAAAACCATGCAACAACTCAATTTGTATGAGAGCATCATAATTCAAACAGTTCATCCATTTCAAGCAATTATACGCCTTCAACCAAAAACAGCAAAATTATCCCCCTCTGAATTGGTGAAAGGCATTTGTGGCAAAGTAGTTTACTTGCCATTAGATCTAAACAAAAATGTATACACTCTAGGAGTGCAACGTTCAATAGAGCATTCTTTAATTGTCTTGGTAAATGGTGTTCCAACAAAGGATAACAAAATTTGGCAACAACTGGTGGACTTACATAAAGTTAGACAAGCCTTGCAATATCTGAAAGACAATACAAGTACTACAAAGAAATAAATATTGAAGACAACTTAAGGGAAGCAACTGAAATAATTCAAGAGCCATCAGAAACTGGACAATTCGAACTTCTGGATCCTGCTGCATTATGCACACTTTTGGACCAGTACACAATTCATCCATTGCATTCCAATGAAAGCATAGATGATGTACTAGAAACTTACCAAATGAGACAACCAAAGGTTCACCAATAAGTATATGGGAAAAAAGTTAGAAGCATGTGCTTTTCCACTGCTATTTCCTACTGGCAAAGGTGGAAGGTACGATGATAGACCCACTCAGATTACGGCATCAGAATACCGCTCATTACGAATGTATTCGAAAAATCCCAGATTTAGACAAAATGTGGAGTACATATTTCACCCACTCTTTGTAAGTGAACTAGCAACGCTATGTTACGGAGTTGCACACATTTTGAAATCTGGAACCCACTTTCAAAATATGTCAGCTATCCAATTAATACAAAAAGTACAGGAAAAAGATAAGCTTTTACAATCAAATATAACAAATTTGTTTGCAAACATGCGTGGTACAAAAGAATACTGCTTTTGACATCACAGAGTCATAAGTTGTATGATCAGAAACCTTGAACCACCCACTTGGTTTGTGACACTAAGTTGTGCAGAATATGCATGGGAAGATTTACATGAGTTCCTACAAATAGCAAACAGCAAAACCAACATAGATATGTTAACACCTGGAGAACTTTTCTCTCTAGATCCAGTTAATATGTCAAGATATTTCCATCATCGTTTCATTGCTATGGTACACTTTATTTGGAATAAAACTGTTCCTCCCCTCAGAGAAGTGCAGCACTTCTTTTGGTGAAAAGAATATCAAGTGAGAGGAGCACCACATATTCACATGCTTTTATGGATCAAAGGAGCACCTAAATTTCGTCACGACAGTGATGCCACTGTTTTGCAGTTCATCTAAAAATATGTCACTTGTGAAATCCTGTCACAACGGAGACATAGTGACCTGCATGGGCAGATTTTACCATTTCAAAGACACAAATGTGGCAAATATTGTCGTTGCAAATACAAAAACAAAAGTAAGTACTACACCAAATGCCGCTTTGGTTTCCCTAGACCAGTTACAGAAACAGGTGAAGTGAACAACTTCATGTCTTCAGGTCGACACAGTGTTAAAGGTAAATCACCTAAGAACATGTATTAAATAAAAAGAACAGAAGAAGCTAAATATATCAATGATTACAATGCAATCATTGCCCTGTTATTGAATGCAAACATAGATGTGCAGTACATTGCAGAGAATTCTACTGCTGTTGCACGATATGTTACAGCCTACTTAACCAAAGCAGAAAAAACAGAGCTTCAAGATCTGTGGGATGACCTAGCATCAGACAAAACACTATCGCAGAAATTGTACAGCCTAGGCATAAAAATGCTCTCTCATAGAGAATATGGCGCCTATGAAGCAGCAGATCGTTTAACCAATACAGCTTTGTATGGAAAATCAGACAACATAGTATGGCTAAGTCTTGGTGCTGCTAAATCTAGAAAAAGAGTTCTGAAATCATATGAGGACATAGAAACAATTGCCAGAAAGGATCCCAACAGCCAAGACATTTTAAAAAACAATTTACTGGACACATACTATCCGAACAGGAGTAGCACTTTGGAAAGCATGTGTCTATACCACATAGCGCAAAACTTTGCATACAAAAATAGTGTAAAACCCGATGAAAGCAAAGGTAGATATGGAGTAACCGATTGTGAAGGCAGCTTAGTGAAACTTACCAAACGAAGCTTAATTAATTATGTTAAATTGTCATTAAAAACTTCTCAACAAAAATAATTATATTACTAGTCTGTGCTACAACTTTTTAAACAGTGGAGAAAAGAGGAAGATATACTAGATAACTATCATTGCTATGAAGATTCTTTCAAAGCAAATGAGAGCACTATCACCGATGTGAAGTTTACGCAGTACAAAACAATGTTACACAATGAGCAGCAACACGAAGAAGAACTGCAGGCCCAACTAGATAAGGACTCTTCCGACAGTAGTCAACCTTCTGTAAGAGGAAGCCAAGAACCACTAGGACAGCCACTAATAGCAAATGAGACAGAATTAGCTATGACAGAAGTGGAAAACACCATGTGTCACTATCAAGAAGATATAGAAGACCTAACTGTACAACAAGCAAAAGTTAACAAAGATCAGCGCAGCATTTTTGAAGACGTAACAAAACAAATTGTACATGGTGTGCAACACAAAAATGTACCTGCCAAAATTACAAACCTATACTTCTGTACGTCAGTGGTGAAGCTGGGTCAGGGAAACATTACTAATCAAAATCATCAGCAAGTTTCTTCAACAATTGACAAACAACAAACTGTCAGCTGTTGTAACTGCCCCCACAGGTTTAGCTGCTACAAAATAGGCGGTGTCCCTTTACATCGATTACTACTCTTTCCAGTAGAGCACCAAAACAAATTAGACTATTACAAACTTTCTGCAGAAGCTGCAATGGAACTACGCAGAGTATTAAAACAAATGAAAATGCTACTAATAGATGAAGTGAGCATGGTCTGCAACTTCATGTTGGCCTTGATTCACCTCAGATTGCAAGAAGTACTTAAAACAAACTACGAGGAACTCTTTGCAGGAAAACACATTATCGTTTTCAGAGATCTTCTACAATTGACACCAGTGAAAGCTGAACCTATTTTTAAAACTTTAGTACACAAACTCTGCCATAAAACTGTTGGCAGCATAGGAAATGTCAACCTTTGGCAACATTTCTAATACAGAGAATTATCAGAAAACATGTGTCAATCTGCAGATCTCACTTATGCCAACATCTTAAAAAGTATTACAGTGTGTGTACTGTCGCAAGAATCACAGGCAATATTGAAAAACCGGCACATTCATGCACTTTATGGCGATAATGCATGTGCTACTGATGTTATGGAACAATTAGCGCACAAAAATGTCAACTGTATGGCCAACTCTTGCAAGCTGTTTCAAATTCAATGAAACAATGTTAAATAAAGAAATGCAACCAATAATACAAATTAGCGCCACAGACAAACTAGACGTACATGGTATGACACTACCCATGTGTGAGCAAGCCACAACAAGACTAAATAGCTTAGAAAATTCAATCTCCAACACAGCTGGGTTGGAGAAAATATTAAAATTATCCTTAAATTATAGAGTAATGCTTAAACGTAACCTTGAAGTGGAGCAAGGGCTAGTTAATGGGGCACTGGGTACAGTTGTTGGCTTTCAAGCATACCCACGTGACAACAACATTCAGTTTGTCAATATTCGCTTCGACAAACTTTCAGAAGTGAAAAGGATAGGGCGCTCAATTGCTCGATTCCTTCTCTTCAAAGACATGTATGTAATTAGAGAACAATTTTCTTGCATATGCAGTCACCATTCATAAATCCCAAGGTCTTACCCTTGACAAAGCATTGATAGATATAGGAAACACAGTCTTTAAAGAAGGCATGGGCACTTGACAGTCTATTTCTAATGAACTTTGATGCAAGTAAAGTGAACGCTGATATTCCTTGCATTTTAGAATACAATAGAGTGCGTTAACTGTACACCCCACATCTGAACCAATATCCTGTTCCAGAAAAATTAAAATGTGGTAAAAGAAAACTAAATCAAACAGAAATGCAACAGAATCAGATAACAAATCCTTCAAAGAAAATCAAAGAAGCTAAAGGTTCATCAAGTACCACAAGCAAAGAAGAACCTTTTAGGGAAAGTAAACCAGGTACTTCTTCAAAGAAGGAACAGAAAGGCCGAAAAATGCACTCAGATACAGAACTCTCTGGTCCATTCAAATTTTCAAATGAAACTGGTGTAAGTTGCTATGCTAATGTAGCAATGAATATTCTATTTCAATTGCCACCAATTGTTAACAGTATTTACTTACACAGTACAGACCAATTGTGTTTGCAAATTTTAGTGCTGCATAGAAATGCAACAAAGAACCCTGACAACACGTACAGTGTTCATGGAATAAGACAATAATTTGACTACTGTGCTGGAATGGTGAGATTCACTACAAACACACAAGAAGATCCACAAGAATTTCTAATGTACTTACTACAAGTACTATAAAACATAAGCATACCTACATACATGTGGAAACATACATGCACTCTCTGTAGCAATGTGATACAGGAACAAATTCCAAATGATCGATTTGTGTACATATCCATACCTAGTTGTGAAGCCATTCCATTTCAGCGACTTGTACAGAATGCAAACCATGGCAGATTATGTACTATATGCAATTCAGACAATCGCTCCATCTTACTGATACAAGCACATAGTAACTACTTAATTTTTATGCGTCTACGTTATAATACAGACGGTACCAAAATCAACTGCAAGCTGACTGGATTCACACATGGTCAAGTGTCACTTGGAAAGAAAACCTTTAAAACAATAGGTATAATCTACCATGCAGGAGCTACAACCAATGCTGGTCACTACACTGCTTACATTAAAAAGAAATGTGGATGGTTGGAATGTAATGATAGCACCATTACTCTAAAGCAGAGATTGCCAGCAAATCCCATGAATGCGTATTCAATCTTCTTAAAGCCAAAATGTAATAACTAATGTGTATGTCAACATTACCAAAAAAATTAAGAGAAAGACTACAAACAGTTAGAATACGCCAACAGGTATCTAACTTTTGCTAGAAATCAGCAGCAAGGCAACAAAGAAACATTAATCAGAAAGAAGAAGGAAACACTCAAAGAAAACAAAGAAATAGTGTGTAGCATAGCAAATAAAGGTTTTCTTTTAATCCAACAAGGATTTTTTTCTCCCAGACCCAATGATTTGAATAACAAACACAGAAACTGAGCAAAATGCACAGTACACTGGTTTGTAAACTAAATATGAGGGTAAAAAAAAGCTAAACTGTCTATTAAACAATGTAATAAGTCTTCATAAAATGCAAACACCAAAATGCTTTTTTCTTTTATCACAGAAATTAAAAAAGGATAGTTCCGCCAAGTACTAAAGGCATGTAAGACATAAATCGATTCTCAACAAAGTAAACAGTAAGTATATTACAGTCATCTCATACATATGCGAATCTACACGTTTAATCTATGGCACTAATATGCTGCAGCAGCTGTAGGCTAGCCCTAGCATCTTCGTTGTATAACCTACCACCTACACCCTATGACCAAGCAACCAAGACTATAGGTCCTACTACAACCAACGCTGCATAGCAAAAGCATGGGGCTTGTAATTTGGCTACTTATAAGTTTACTCTTTGGTGCATAGTCTGCAGCCATGCACTCAAGACGCAAGGACATGCACACAACTACCGCACCACA
The DNA here is from genome assembly GCF_040938575.1 of Ambystoma mexicanum. Taxonomy (NCBI): domain Eukaryota; kingdom Metazoa; phylum Chordata; class Amphibia; order Caudata; family Ambystomatidae; genus Ambystoma; species Ambystoma mexicanum. The sequence goes on from NC_090924.1 coordinate 664,397,700, forward strand.
CCACACCCATTTTCACTTACAAACTCACTGCTTATGACTTCAGTCTTGGGTGCATGGACTTTAATCTGGGTCCTGGCCAGAACCACCACAGCATATGGCATCCATTGTAGCTTCTAATTTCACTACATATAAAGTTTGTTTTGGGAGCATGGCCTTCGGCCATGCCCCCCAAAATGCTACGCCCTCCCCACAAGCACCCGAATGACGTTTTACAGTACGAGTGTACATATATCTGCAAAATGATGCAGTAGTTGTGGCCACAGGCTACAGACTCAGGTGTGAGGCCATAGATTTTTCAATGTAGGGGTATGCAGTATATAAAATCCATAGTGGCTTAAACCTCCAGTGCTTATAACTTTGTTCTTGCGTGCATGGCCTTCGCCCATGCATCCAAGACTGCACACACTCCCCACAACAAGCTAATCAATACTCAATACTACAGATGTAGCCACGGCTGTGACATGCTGCGGTGGTTGTGGCCAGGGCCTAGAGTCTTGGAAGTATGGCCGTTGGCCTATGGCCTATGGCCATGCATCCAAGACTCTAGGCACTGGCCACAATCACTGCAGCATGTCACAGCCGTGGTGGCGTTTTAATGAATGGCGTATGCATAGGAAAAAGTAATGTAAACACGGCATGTACTCAATGTCAATGTTCACTAACAGCACGCGTGTCCTTAGAAGAGGCCCTGGCCACAACCACTGCAGAATGTCACAGCCGTGGTGGTGTTTGAATGAATGGCGTACGCATAGGAAAAAGTACTGTAAATACGGCATGTACTCAATTTCAATGTTTGCTAACAGCACGCGTGTCCTTAGAAGACTTTAACGTTCCCTGTACAGAGTACGGACTGGAATACTACCCTTATTCAACCCCTCATTGTCTGTATGTACAAACATACTGAACAAGTCGGCCATACAAAGTACATCAGGAACACCTACCGCCACTACAAAAGCAGTTCTTCACCCATCTCTTACTGTCTAAACCTCCCCAAGCACTTTGACACAGCAAAATAGGTTTCGGAATAGGGTATTGCCGCTGCTACCCGCTCCGTGGTCGGCGGATCCAAGATGTCGGGCGCAACCAAACAATCTGATGCAGAACACGTCTCGCTACAGCCAATCGGCAGAGATGTCGCATGTGCGTGAGCATGATGCTAGCCCCTTATCCAATCGATGTCTTGTCCGTGGACCGAACAGGGAAGTGTGACCGCGGAGCGGACATAGATATCACTAATTTTTTACGCCCTACTTTTGGGTCGTTTTAAAGAAAAGTACTACACGCAAGGTCACCAAATTTACAAAAGCACTCTTTTGGGATCAAGCCGCTTCTCCTGCCGCAAATCTTGTGAAAATCCGTATAGCGGTTTGGCCTGCAGCTGTGCGCAAAGTTTTTCCTCCATTCACTCTATGGGAAAAACAGAAGTTTTGGGGCTCCCCCTATAACTTTGCCCCCCCTGGACCAAACCTCACCAAACTTAGCAAAAACATTCAGAGTGGCCCATATACTGTTTTTCATAAAGATTCGTCCAGGGGGAGCGAAGTTATAAGCCGCCCAAAAAGTGCTCTTCCTATGGAAACAGCAACTTAACCATAACTACACGGCCACTACTGTGGCCATGTAATGAATATGGCCAGTGAAGAATGGATGTTTCCACTATGCATTATAGCAGTGCTGGACAGTAGCAACAAGGCATCATCTCTTGTGTGTTGCAGTTAAAAAGCAAATTGAATTACAAAGTGAATCTCAGCAGACAAGGCTGGGCGAGCCAAGAAGCCAAGGTCTTATCCAACTGGAGTGAACTGACATTGAATACAAAATTGTGTGAAAGAACAAAACTCCTGTTCAGTAGGCATGGACATAACAAGGAAGATGTCAGAGGTTTATTAAAAAATAGTACTAAATGCACGAAAAGGCTCGATTACATGGTCTCCGGTCACAGGGAAGCATGAAGTTGGATGAACGAAATGATCACACCTACGCACGAAGGCAGATCATGCTTCTCACTCTCTAAATTTCTCAGAGCTAAGAACAGTCCCAAGGCCGAGCTTCAAAGGCCTAATTGACAGTATACCACTGAGGTGATGATGGATTGATATGCTAATTGGTGGGAAGCTAATGTTAAAGCGACCTCACCTGCACCCGGATGGCCAGCCTGCATGCTGCCAGACGTAGGTAGAAAAGTACTGACGGAGGTTAGAGTGCCAACCAATTGTAGAGGGCCATGTCATTAGGGGTCCTATAGTTGTGTAGCCAATGGAACGTTGTGTATTTAGTGATGTTCATAGTGGTCATTTTTAGGGGAGGGCTTAGTTGCCCCACCTGATGTTAAGTAACCAATCACATAGTCACACTTTTTAGACTAGTATGAATCGTATACTTAGATGTTCAGTCAGAACCAATCACCCATGCATGTAGGTTTTTGTAGTTTGCCACGTAGGATGACGTTAATACGCTCATAGGTTAACGTCATTGATGACGAGTATTGCTTATAAGATCTCAGTTTTTATTAAGAATGTTTGAGTAAGAGGATGAGAGAGTTTGTTGCTGTTCGTTATGCTCCCTGTTTTAGATACTTGATATTTAAACAGTCTTCCTTTTGCCAACTTCCTGAGTCGTCTCTATTATTGATGTATGAGTAAATTCTGCATCCCCATTCATCTTCAGGGTAATTGCTACTCATCTTAAAGGACTGGGGTATATCCAGTTCAGAGGTGTAAAGATGGGTGCCCTTCCAGAGCGTCCTTGCTAATCCATATGACCAAATAAATAATGTTTGGTGCTGAAGTAGGCATAGTCAAGTACCTCTATCAGAACAACAGGAAGGAATACACATCAACACAATGTAATTGTCATCAAAACTATTATTCATCACCACCATTACTGCAATCACCACAATCAAACTCCTCAGGACCGGAAGTGGTGTGAGATCCTGTGGGAGTGATGGGCTGAGAAACATTCTGTTTCTCTGACATAGGAGCCTGACAATAGCCATGCTCCCAACCTACTGCTGAGAGTTCCAGCTTTAAGCACTCCATTGACTGCTCCTATGCTGGCACTTAATAAACTCATGCAAAAATGAATTTATATGCTGGTTGTGGCAACATGGTAAAATAGGATAACGCCTCCCTTTTCCAACCATTTCCTCAGCCGGTTCTTAGGGCAGGCAGGATTTAGGTTTGATGAAGTCACAGTGTCAAACTCAGTCATGATGTTAGTAGCAATTGCTACCACCACACGCTCCGTCTGAATTCATCTCTGTTTGCAGTAAACTTTGCATCGTCTCCAAACCTTCCTTCAAACATTTCTCTCCCCTTCCCATGTTTGGCTGCTGTGAACATTTTGATTGTTGTTTCTTTTTGTCTCACTTCCCTAGACAGTTCCGGGAGAGAAGATTTTCTAAATTAGTGGCAATTGAATTTAGATTCTTGCATGAACTAGTTTGCACTTTGCAATTTAGCAGGTTCAGCACTTTTCCATTCTTGGCACCTGGCGTGAACTCATCCACAAGCAGATGGCTTGTGTCGTGTCGTACATACAATCGCCCTGTGACTTGAGGACACTGGATAACCACTATTCATCAACCACAATGTTTCGCCTGCCCCATAGCAGTGGCAATTCAAGTCAATTGAAGTTGAGTGCTTGCATGAGGTAGTGCAAGATATGGCTTTCAGATGTGCGATCATGTGTTTAATCAAGATGTCTGGCACAAATTACACAAGCAAGGTGAGTTGAGGTTTCCTGCAGACAAAAAATAAATAAATGATGAAAGCCCTTGGCCCCTTTTATTACTTAAATCAGCATTAGCTGCCTCCACAGCACAGTGATTTGAAATGTCACTCACTGTGACAGCTTAATAATCAACCCAAGGCAGGATTGAATTACTAGAGTCTACAAATGGAGTGTTGACGGACCGCTGTACATGCTGAGAGATTGAATCCAAAGACTGTTCCTGAGGTGGCCTAAACACTAAAGCCCCGGCAAAAGAATCTAGTTGTCGAGCAATAAGTGTCCGAGTGCCCAACACCTCAGGAGCGCCAGAAGTGTCAGAATCCATCACTTTAGACTTGAGTTTAGTTTGTACCTGAGAATTTCTTTTAAAGTGCACCCTTTTTAAAAAAAAACTTGTCTATTTGTTTTGCTTAGGGGAATGTTCTTTGATTTCCTAGTATGTTTACATAAGGAAGATTTTTGATAGCCAATAGTTGGCAAGCGTCTGCATTCCCAGAGTGGGGAGCAGCGATGGACAAAACACTTGGCATTGGTATAGACAGCAATCTAGTCTTATGTGCGTTTTTGCCTTCAGATGCTGCTAAGGGTAAGATCAATAATCAAGATCAAGATAAGATCAACAATTGGTAGAATAGAATTGTGTGATAGGGTATTAACAAGTGAATTGCATGTTGTAACAGATATGGCATTGGCAGTAACTCCCAAAATCGGAGTAAATGGCAGAGCCAATGAAGATAAACCTGCATGATCAATGGGCAACTCCGCCCCTCATCCCCACCAAAGGAGACCTCAGGAGCTACATAAGCAAAGGGGGCTGGTGCACATTGGTTGCCAAATCAGCTCGTACAGCAGGCTTGGTCGCCCTTCCGTGACTGGAAAGAAATTCCTTTGCCATGTTGTGCATCTTAACATTTTCAAATTTGAAAAGAAATGATTCCAATAGTACTGAACGAAATTTAGTTTTCCATTTTAGCCCCTCCTACAGCGACACCAAAACACATAAGTCTTGGTTGTTTCAGTCAAAGCCTCACAATTTGATGAATCGGTGTTCTCTTGAAGGTCTCTGGGGTGGTGCATGTTGAGGGGTTGAATTAAAAGGAGGAAATGAGGAACCTGATTGACACTGCCTGCCAGGAGAAACAGAGAGGGGTGTATTAGGCATGCAAATTGAACATTCCTCTTGAATCATACTGTCGGTATTTGTGTTGGAAACAAGACAGGTTGCTCCCATGTTTGACTGCATGGGGGTCCAGTTGAGTGTGACTTTTATCAGGCACAGTGTAGAAACACATAATTATAAGTAGTTGAGTTTGGTCTTCATGCGAAGTTGAGGCAGCGCAGGCGGGTAGAGGGCATTCGCTAGAGGAGGCCATCGGAATGTGAATGACCAATGGAACTGAAGTCGCTGCACTGGCATCCCGGGCAATGGAAGTGCTGTCGCCGCCAGAAACATATCCTGGTCCAAAATAGGGGCAAGATTAATGTTAATGTTAAAGGACATCTGTACCGCGCACTATCATCACCAGAGTGGTCCCCAGGCGCACTGGCGGCTCTGATAGAGGAAGCGAGGGTGAGTTAGTGGGAGGAAACAGGAAAAGTGCAAGAGAGCAGTGATGTGCTGTTGCGGCCTCAGCCCGGTGGGTCCGTTGGCTGGGCCTGGGGTGTTTGCGGCGGTAGTCGTTGTGTACTGTTGTGCAAGTCTAAGTGTTTTTTTTGTTTTGTTGTTGCAATGTAGTGAAGTTTGTGCGGTTTGTTGTGCTATAGGTTTTTGGTTGTGTTTGGTTTGGAGTTTGAGAGGTGTATGCAGAGGGGGAAATTGTTAGTGGAATTGGTTAGTTGGCATCTCTATCCTGAATTAAGGCACTGGGCTTGCATAGTCTCCCCTGATGCGCCTCTGTCCTGATCTGGGCCCATCTTGCATTCAAGGTCACTTTCATATATGGCCCCGACCTCCACCAGCCTCCTTCACAACCCCACCTGTCCTCCCTTCCTACTCCTGTGGCCAGTGCACCTGCCAATGTCCACAACTCAGCTAGTGTGGTGATTTGCCAATATCTCGACAATTCCACAACACTGTGCTACCTGGTAGAAACTAAGGGGCGAATGAAGATGTTAAGAGGTGGCGTTGTCTCCTGATTGGCACCACCACGCAAAAGCATCATTTTGTTAAAGTTGAAATTGTCAACGTGTAGTCTTGAAGCCAATGAAAGATACGGTTAACTTTAACGTTCGCCGGCAAGCTTTGAAATAGAAGAATGAAGAAGAATGTACTTACAAATGGAGTGTGCTCAACAGGCGGAAGAGCAGGCTATGGAATTGTCAGACAAAATATACTCCTGTAGCTTCTGCTGATAGTCACTGATAGTCAATTATACATACTGAAACAGAGGCGAGCACGAGGACCAGTTGCCTTCAATTAAACAATCGGCCTGGCAATTCGCAACAGCTCGCAGCTGACAGCCACCAGCCGAACACCAAGCATTGTATTGCACTCTCCGCTTCCCCCAGGAGCGTTAGTAGACAGGGTCGCAGACTCAGTGAAAGCAATGAAAGGCTTGCAGATCTACCGCCACAACAATCCTTGACACAGTGTTGCTGAACACTATCACACTCTCCCATTAACTAGGTATCATATGCAGATTCCTCCAGAAGTAGGCAATGCACAGTTATGTCTCTTATCCGAACAACCTGTCATGCTTATTGGTAATCTTTGACCACCATCCACCACTCTCCTAATTTTTCTATTTGTCTTCATCCTCTAGCAGTAGCTGTTTAATTCAAATCCCTACCCTAACAAGTGCATGCTTTGGAACTTCGGCATATGCTTAATAAAGGGGCCTGTTGCAAATTCCTTTGCATGTATGGGTTGCGTTTTTTGCATAACACACACAATCAAACCGCCACTTTTAATGCCACTGCCTGATCACCATCCACCAACCGCCAAACAGGTTTCCCATTCCCTCACAATAATGACACATGAACTGCTTGCAGGAACGTGTGTCATGGTTTTTAGATTTGTAAGCATATGTTTAACCAAAGTGCATGGGTCACACAATCAACCTGCCCCTGCTTGACTGCTTGGCCATAGTTCAGCACCTTCAAAACATTTTTCTCTTGCTCTGCACAGCAGTGGCAATTAAATAAAAGGGTTTGCGTGAGATAGTACATGGTATGGAACTTGGAGGCATGTCCAGTAAAGGTGACTGCTCTAAACACATACTCCAGCGGACAGTGTATTGTGAGTCGCATAACCATTCTGCCTGCCACTTTTTATGCCGCTGCCTGACAACCTCCACCACCAATGTCTGCATCCTCCATCACCAGCGGCAATTGAATTCAAACGCGTTAAGCCCTGTGAAGTGAAGGGCTGTGAACTTTTTGGCTGTTAGGCTGTGGCGAGTGACTACTACAAGGAGCCTATTCTTTCACTCTTTCCAACTGAGGTGCGTGTGCCTTTAATAATTCCAAGCAGCTGAGGGTCAGCTGACTACTTAAGGCTGCCTCAAGCGCCCTTGTGGCGTTAAGCCCTGTGAAGTGAAGGGCTGTGAACTTTTTGGCTGTTAGGCTGTGGCGAGTGACTACTACAAGGAGCCTATTCTTTCACTCTTTCCAACTGAGGTGCATGTGCCTTTAATAATTCCAAGCAGCTGAGGGTCAGCTGACTATTTAAGGCTGCCTCAAGCGCCCTTGTGGCGTTAAGCCCTGTCAAGTGAAGGGCTGTGAACTTTTTGGCTGTTAGGCTGTTTGGCGAGTGGTGAGCTGGTGACACTCCAATTTCCATGGGCAGCCATGCCAGACTCAACTTTGACATCCACAGCCTTAAGGACTCGTGCTCAAAAGAAGCAAAAAGGTGCTGGAAGCTCTGTCACTGACCCACTAACCCAGTGTGGTCCAAACAGTAAAGTAAGTTGTTACTTTTCATGTGTGTCAACCACAGAGGAGTTCGTTCCCCCAACCCCTGCAACCTTTGACAACAACAAAGCTACCAAATCTAGTAATGTATCTATGATAACATCTATGGCAGACTCACATGGAGAGGAAAGTTTTCTACCTACTGACTGCTCTCCCAAGGAGATGAGGGTGGGAGTGGAGAACACTGTGTCTATCTCATCTACATTGCAAAAGGAGGCACATGTGGCACTACATCATCAAGATTTACTGAGAAACGCTGCAGTGGCTGCAGTGGCTGAATGGGACAAAATTGGTCAGTCTGTGGACTTACTGCACGTTGACCCTGAGGCCGTCTCCTCCATGGTTTCTGAGGGGGGCTGCTCCGGGCTGCCGATGGCGGGGATGGCGGCGGAGCCGTTGGAGTTACGATTGCGGCTGAGCGTGCCTTGCCCGGTGTGGCCACAGAACAGCGTGGCGGGGAGGAGCTGGGGGATGTGCGGGCCGATCGGGGCTCGGCTCCGGGCGAAGCCCGTCTGTTCCACAGGGAAGGCACTGGGGCTGCGAGGGGCTCCGACGCTGGGGTAGAGGCGGGGACTGGCTCTGACGCCCTCCTGCCAGGTTCCCTGGGAGTTGAGGAGTTGGCCGGCGCGAGAGCCCCTCCTTGCAAGACGCCACTGAGCGCGTCACTGAGCGCGAGCTCTCAGGTTGCAATGCTCAGCAGCCCCCAGGGTGAGGCGCTGCTGGATGAAGTGTTTGTCATTGCGATTCCTTCTACAGTCTGTGGTGACCAGGAGGTCATGGCAGACAATCAGGAAATTGAGCCACTTAAGGCTGGAGCCATGCAAAAGGAAAACAGAAGAGACTCTCTTGGTATTGCAAACAAAATGCTGGCAAACCTGATAGTAATGAACAAAATATGTAAGGAGAACGCTCACAAAGGGTGCTCGCACTCACCAACAAAAATGGAAAGACATCCAGTCAAAAGACTAAATTCTCAATTAATGGAGGCAAATGAGGATATTTGGCATAAAGTGTGCTATAAACGAGTAAAAACGGATGGCCATTCTGATAATAACTTCCATTCAGACGATATATCTACTCACTTGCTACCCTCTCAAAAGAGGTTACCATCACGACATCAGAAAGCTATTGTCGACAACGATTTGTCTATGGTCAACTCACTGTCCCCAGGAACAAATGGTTCACGCTTGGAGGACTCACAAGACTCTTCCCTTATGGAACGTCCATTCCCAAAGATTTGTCAAGGTAGAGAAACTCCTGTAATAAACTCAAGGTAGTATCAGGTCCGGGAGTCTTCCCCCAATAAATCCATCCCTGTTTTTCCACACGATCTGCAAGCCACTTTGATTTCATCAACTGCAATATCCATGGCACCGTTCATAAAATGATATGAAAGTATGCATGAAGCAACCAGGGATTTATCAACAACAGTGGCTTTAGTGCTTTCTAAGTTAATCCACTTGGAACAAGTGTGTGACCGTTCATACCATGAACAACACGAGGGAATCAAGAGGCTTGATGCATCTTTTACTCTTTTAAACGACCAAAGGAAAAATGACACCCTTGATAAAAAGCTTTTGTTGGCTGAAGTTGCAAGAGAGGCCCTTGCGCTATTTAAAATCGAGGGTTGTATCACAAATAAAAAACGTCATCTTGACCCATTGGTGCCTAACAGCACCTCATCTAATAGAAATGTTGAACAACGTGATACACAGGCCTCTCACATAACTATTCTGGAATGGGCGGACTCTGCGGCTGTGGACCCAAGTCTGCTGTCGTGCTCGAGTAACATGTCTGCGACACAGACTACAACACTTCTTGATCCAATCGAGTTAAGGATTCCCTCCTCGAAAACAACAAACGACCAGACCTCTTTGCTAGGAACGGTAGGCTTGCCAATCTCTGCGAGTGATCACATTGCTCCTATCGCAGACATCTCCTTCCATACTGCATTTGAACAAGCTCGAAGCAGCATAAATCAAGCACAGTTGGATTCCCAAGTGGCCGCTTCCTCACAGATAGAGTTGAGTGTGGACGCAGTCAATAACATTCTTCCAAATGCTCCAGATGGACTGCAACCGATTGTTTATTCAATATTCAATGGGGGCCTTCAAATTCCAACGATTCCTGTGGTACCAAAACAGGCTACTATGCAACCATTGAAGCAAATGAAAAAAACAAAAAATCAAATAAGTCGGAAAAACAAGTCCCTACAAGGGGCACGGAAATTTTTGCGCAATATAAACATAATACAGAACGTGGCCAGCAGCTTCAACAAACGCATAATTGCCTCAGCTCAACCGAATAATCAACAGCAGTTAGTATTTGCTTTACAGGCTGTCCCCACAAACAACATTGTAGTGGTTTCGGCGGAAACAGCTCAGGACATACCCAGTGAGTTGTTAAATCTATCAACTTACGAAGACTCTGATCACATAGACTTGGAAAACGATCCTGCGACGCCAGAGCTTGCAGATACAAATGGTACAAAGGTTACGACAAACTTAAACGCTCAGGGCTGCGCAAATGAGCCTCAGGTATCCAGTACAGCCTCAGGAGTGGGTAATAACATTAACAACTCAAAGGAGTCCTTGTTAGCACCTCGAGAGGAACTGAGCGCACATGGCAGAATCTGTTGCATTATCATAGAGGGCGACAGTTCGCCCCCACAAACAATTTGCTCTAACAGTACGGTCTTTCTAACTTTACATGAAAAAAGGATGCAGAGTTCCGCACCCCAACATCTTGGTGGCATTGACATTCCAGGACCTAATCCTCGAGTGTTATCTAACCTCGCGTCCTGGGAGAAAAAAGGAGAGCAAAGAAATTCCCCCGAAGTGTGTGAATCTGGTAGACATACAGGCCGACCTCAAGATCCAAAAGGCCTGTTAAAGTGAGTGCAATTCAGTAAAGGTTTGTCCCTAGAAACACCAATTTGTCAACTGTGGTGCAGAAATTGACAGTTGAGAGGCTAGAACCCTCTGACAAACTAATATTGAATCGAAGTAACATAATCAGGTTACTTCATTTGGTGCCATCATTGCGAGCTATAAGCTCCAACTACCTAAAAATCGTGGAATTTCCTGATGAGAACAGAAACGACAAAGTTGTCCTTCATGTTTTGTCTTCATTGATTGCAGCATCTATTATGGAAGCTAGCGTAGCGTTGTTTTCTTTAGGCTTTGACGTTTATAAGTTTGATGAAACGCTCCGCTCATTAGACTCTAGAGCGGAAGAATCAGCTCTTTGCATGCCTCTGGTGGGAGTCTCCACCGCTGAAACATTGTCAGTTATAAACCTAACTGAATCTGAAGATAAAACAAGCTCCTGCCCGCGAAACGATAGGGAGCAAATGGAGGTAAAAAACAACACCTTATCAAAGCACTCTGTCCAAGAACCATCTATGTTACTCACAGAAAGGGTTCCCCGAAAGGATAAGATAACATTAACTATCAATGGAAATACATGCCCGTTCTCAAATGAGGGTTTGAGAGACCTCCTTGTGAAACCCACCACAGAAACTCATGTGTGAGTCTGGTTGTCTGAGGCACAACAATAACGCCAAAAAGCCCCAGTGCAGGAGGCGTGTAGCCTTGTGTCTTGGAATACCCGTGGTTTCTTGCATTTATTCAATTCTAATTGGCTTGACCATTTACAGATTGTCTGTCTACAAGAAACGTGGTTAACTGAAGCTCCGGTCTCTATTGACTTTGAGGTCACATTAAACCCGGCAATCAAACCTTTAAAAGGTCGTCAAATGGCAGGTTTACTCACCATGGTTAGAAGATCTTCTGGCTGGAGGAAGGTAAATTCAACTAGTTACTCCCCATTTATTCAGGTAACCTCCATGGAATTTCTTGGCCACTCTGGAACGTGTCTTGACTCATTAACGTTGGTGAACATGTATTGGAACCACAAAAGGGCCAGGAAACACATTTTTATAGACAAAGTAATGGACATATTGGATGGTCTGATGGAGGGCTCTGGATGGCCAAATATAATTATTTGTGGTGACTTGAATATTGACCTGTTTAAATCATCGGAGGCGGAAAAAAACCTATTGGCACATTCCTGGACAGAAGAAATGGCTGCCCGTAACTTTCAGATGTTAAACGGAAATATCCTACATGATATGCCACCAGCCCATACCTGGCATCGGGCAAGCTTGGTCTCAACAATTGAGTATATGTTTGTCTCGGAATCTTTACATCCGCGAATAAGTTCAATGAAGGTAATAAAGAAAAACGACAGCGACCACGATATGTTGGTAGCAGAATTTTTAACGAAATCAAAAGCTCCAATAATTACGTGGCAGCATAAAATCCAGGTTGAATCGAATAGAGTCCGCCTAGTGAAGGGTGCATTTCGTTAAAATTCAATGCTCTGAATCCAGCGCTTCCCTGTCATAGGGACTCATTATAAGGCTTGTGCTCCCTTAATGAAGGGGGCCGGTAAGGGACTGGCCCCCTTCATTCCGGGAGCACCGATTACGAGCTTCCCATCGCGGGACCCGGATCGCACGCCTGGTAAAACCAGGCGTGCTTTCCGGGTCCCGCGAGGGGAAGAGGGAGGCAATAACAGGCCAGATGTAATCTGCCCGTTATTACCTCCCTTCCCATTCCCATTGAGCCCTATTGGGGCTCGAATGGGGATGGGTTCCTACATGGAGGACTTACCAGGTCCTCCTATCTCAGAGTAACCCAGTAAGTCCCCATTGCAGGAACCCGGTAATGGAGCCCGGAACGGAGGCAGCCATGGAGCTAATAGCTCCATGGCTACCTCCATTCTCGTAATGAGGCCCATAGTCTTTCTTCCCCGAACACCCTTGTTTGTGTTTTTTTTGTGGTAGTAAGGATTGCAATAAAACAACCATATGTTACCATGTAAAATTAGTAATTGGCTGAACTACAGATCTCTGAAAACACTCTGTGAACACAACACACTCTCTGCATTTAAGATTGACATACATGAACCTATGATAAGTTGTGTGCAATTTATTAGAAAATTCACCCATGCTTGTATTTCTTAGTTGGCTAATGCATGGAATAAGATATGCATTGTAAAGGCCTGATCCCACTGCCTTTAAGTTATGGAGAAGTACTAGCTGGACAAAATGCAAACTCCATCCTTTTATAATATATGTTCGATTGGTCGAGTTCACTGTATAGCTAGCTGGTCATAAGCTCTGAAGGCTACAATTAAAAGTCAATTTAAAATCTGCCACTTCAGTCATAAATGATCACCAAAGGAAGAATTCAATTATTTGAAATCTATTTTTAAATTACTACATCATTTTGACATTCCTTTAATTAAATGATGGGCTTCACTACGAGGCTTAATCTTATTTCTTTTAGAGCATATGGCAAATCATATGTGCAGGACAAATCTTGCTTCTTATGCATGCCAGACAGTACGTTGGAAATACAAATGTTTATACTGAACAAGTATGAGTAGGAGAACATGTCCATTAGCAGTTTAGGTAGATCATTTTCCAAATCTTTGTTTGAGGACCCCCTGGTCCTCTATCTGACTCATGTTGATCAATCCCATGGATGAAACACATTTCATAAAACACTTATGTCTAATAACGTCACATATGTTAGACTTTGTGTTGCAAATATGTTCTATAAATAGAACGTCTATATTAGAACGTATATCGTTCATCAATACAATTTCCCTCATTACGAGTATGCCGGGATGTAACCCGCCAGTCCTACCAGCGGGTTACCGGCATATGACTCCATGCAATGGGAACCACTGAATCACTGGCACCGTTGCTAACTGTGTCAGTTGCTTAGTGAATACTCTGCCGGTAGGGGCCTGAACTCCTTGCACTTTGGGCCTGCCGGTAGTTCACTGCCCCTACCGGCAGACCCAGAGTATGCTAGAGCCGGTAATACTGTCCGTTTTACCTTCATTTTTCCCAGACTGGCATGCTCGTAATGAGGCCCATTAATCCCTCAAATTCTAAGAGTATATATTTTCATCCTGAATTACATGGGAAATCATTGAACATCCGAACATCCCACTCACTCTAACACTTAAGTAGTGTTGTTTGTTGTACTGGAGGCATGCTTTTTGTACTGGTTTCTCGTACATACTTACCTAGTCATCAAATTGCAAAGTTATATGCAGGACTAAAGAATGCTCTGAGATGCAAATCGGGCAAAAAGGCTGCCTTGGAAATACATTTTATCCATGAGTCACCTATAGTTTTCTTGTATAAGCATAATTTGGCAAAATTATTTTACAAAACATTTATTCGCCTGGGAAATGACTTGTGATTATATTTCTGAGTACCCCGGGTTCCTGCTGGGGGTGATTGCTGGGTTATCCCTATCCTGTCAGATAAATATCATTGATGAACTGCATACATAATTATAAATATTTTGAATATGCGATGGAGTAACCTGCTCCTGATTCTCACAACAAGACAACAATCCATTTGTGATCAGCCCCATTGAAAATCTGTATTTACATATTGTGCTGTCACTGCACAATTTCCATAGCCGTTGATTGATGGAGCAGATGCAAAAGTGGGCTTAATCAAGTGCAGGTCATGATAATTGGCAAACCTGTATGTGCAAAAAGGAAGTGTTGTGGAAGTTTCCATGGAGTAGTAAGAACAAAGCAATTCAAATGAGGGGCTTGCATTACCAAAATAATAAATCCCTTAGATCAAGTGCTGACTCACAAAGAACGTTACATTCCTTTGCAGGGAGATGGGCCTGTCTCGACTGACACCTAGCCAAGACAGGGACAAAGCTTAAAAGGAGAGAGAACCTGCATATAGTGTGCCACAAATGACAGCTGTGGCTGATGTGGCAGGGCAGTTACTACGGATCGGGAGAAGAGAGATGGAGGCAATCTTTCATGAGAAAACATCCATATTAATTACAATATGTCTCATCACGAGGTGATGTGGAGATGTCACTTTCCATCCTATGTGATATGGATAGGGTGATGGGTGAAGCAAGGCATGCTAGCTTCACCCCCAGATCACTCACATACAGTAGTACCATGCCAAAGTGCTACCAGCAATGCATTTCCTGAGCACCAAAATGTATTCCAGCAGACCATTACCGATTCAGGCACAAGCAGATTACACCTGTGCAATGAAAGTGCTGAGACAGCGCTGTCAAAGGGGGCGCATTTACCAGTTGCATGGATAATGGGAGAGGGAGAGGCTCCCCCCGGTGGGGAATAGGGCATTATTGATGGCTACGCAGTAAGAGCCTCAAGCACAATCACAGCCTGAGGCGCTAGGGGACTGAAGGGGTTGGACGTGCTCGGCGGGGGATCTGAGTGGCGCATGTGATGTGCAGGCTTATGCAAATTCTATAGGGTGCCACCACATTAGTCAAAACAAGTGAAAATAACAGGTGAGTAGGCTGCAGGGGCAGGGTCCAGACAGACCCCGCGTGGCAAGCCACTAAGAAAATGGTGCAGACCTTTCACGGCAATGGGGTGGGGAAAAGGCACACAAATAGACTGTCCCAGGAGATGGCTGTCACTGGGAACTGAACCAGTTAATACATACAATGTCGGCGAGTCACGTCCCGGGCGCCCTCCGGACCGGGAGGGATTAAGATCAAAGACACATGTCTGGGAAGGTGCAGTCCATGCATGATCAGTGGTTTCAAACTACCCCTTGACAGGTGGGCCTGGTTTGAAAGACGTTGGGCAAGGAATGGTACGCAAAGGTAACAATCAGAAGGTATGTTTTGGTGTCCCTGAACAGCAACAAGTAACATGTGTTCTCACTCAATAGTCGGATGCCGTGTGAATGTCTCCCTTCCCACATGCTAGGGATGTCTTGAGTTTTCTCTCAATGCGTGCTGACCAATGGCAGGTGAATAAATCCCAGAGGTCAGCACAATTACGTAGCATGTAGTGACAACTAACGATTGAGATGGACGGGTAAGGAATGTGGCACTACAGGGGATGTGATGGACTAGGAGGCAGTAGGAATATTTGCTCAGGTCATTGCTTACTAACCTATATTCGGCTATAGGGGATGGAGGAACCCCACCAATCAGCTTCGTTGGACACCCAATAACTTGTAACTTGAATTTGAACTGTTTCTCACTATGCTATTATTGTTTTCACTGTATAAAAGATCCAGCCTTGGTGGGCTGTGTTGTTTGCTCTCATTAACCAGTTTTGTTCCACTGTGCTGTTTGATTTGTGCTTGCCCAGCTGTAATAAACAGTGTTACTTCTTGCCTGGTGTATGCTCCTTTTTGGAATAATTTTTGGTACATTACTGGTTGCGATCTCACAGAGGACCCTGATACACCTGTATATGTACAAGCAATGGGATGCACAGCAGTTCTATCCTGAAACTCATTTTGCTTGTGTGCTTGGGCACAAGAATGTACCCACATGGCATTCAAATATACACCCCTGGTAGAATAATTGCTCCATAATTGGGAGCTATGGCATCCATACATTTCAAAGTCATCGGTGATGCAAGCGCTCCATCAAGACTGAATGCTAATCATGCTGGCTCGACACATGGCAGACACTTTGTTTGGCAATCACCAATTTCAGAACAGGAAGAGGATGGAGACAAAGGTGACATGAATCTTCTAATTCATGAAACATGTGTATACAAATACTCAACTGTGCTTTATTAAGGGTCATTCCTGCAGGTCATAATCACTAACTACCATCCATTTGCTGTAGGTGAGAGTTCCTACTCTCTCTATCCATACTCTATCCATGGGCATGGGCAGCGTGGATGGGCTGCTGCCTGTGGGGCATGGCCAGGGGTCGTAGGGGTGTCCCCTGTGGTGTGGGCTGCCTTGCAGGGGGTGCATGTGGCTTCCCACCACACTGGTGCGTGAATCTGGGGTTACACAAGTGATCTTTACACGCTATTCCGCTTGCACGAGCGGGGTACGTGTATTCCGGGGTACGCGAGAGAGCTTTACATGCGATTCCGCTTGCACGAGCGGGGTACGTGTATTCCGGGGTACACGAGTAGCATAACACGTGATTTCTCTGGTGCGAGTGGGGTCCGTATATTCCTGGGTACGTGAGTAGCATTACATGCGATTTTGCTGGCACAAGCGGGGTACGTGTATTCCGGGTAGGTATGTAACGGTATACCGTTAAAGATACCGTGAACCACTTAATTGAACAATAATAACCGTCACATTGTTTATACCGGTATACCGTTTATACCGTTTATACCGTAAAGTGTGCTTTTCAATCTGATTTGGAAAGGCTGCAGTAAGCAGGTGCTGCGCAGTCTTGTTCTTGCACTGTTGGATGTGCCGTCTGCCAAGTAGTTTCAGTTGGCGCAGTTTTTAATGCCATTCCATAAACCACACGTGCCTGACACAAAATCAATATGTTAGCAATAGGAAGAATAAATACAGTGCCAAGAAGGAAAAGGGTTTACTTTGGGTTGGTCGGCTTTGGGGTTTATATATTTATAATGGATAATGTTTTCTAAACATATGACAATGGGGAATTTCCCTGGTTCTATCATTGAATTTACATATAATAAGTCACACCGTGAAATTCACTCATCTCTGTGGGTATTCCCTGCTGCCATACCAAAGGGTAACATGTCCGTGATTACTGAACACCTTTTGGCCCGCAAGTAAACTAAAGGCTGTAACGTAAAGAGAGAGTGTGTGTGTGTGTGTGTATGCACACAAGCATATACTACCATCAGCCTCCATTGATCTGTGGCATGCAGGTTATCAAGATGGCAACATGATCATCTTCACCAGTAGCCAGTGGGGGAGCTAAAAGTCTAAATGACCACTTAAGAAAAGCTATTCAGTTTGCTTTGCCAGTCACAGCAGCCCCCCCCCCTCCTCTCCACAAGTGTGTTTGTGTTTAGTGGAAGCAAGGGGTTGCATTTCAGTGGAAAGTATGATGAAAAGCCCAATTCTGGCCCTGGGTGCCTGTTTTTTTTTGTGATGATAAATCTGACAATTTATGACCTTTTAGAAAATATTTGTTAAGATTAGTTAACTCCACCTGCTATACCGCGATAACCATGATATACCGTCATTTTTGTATTCATTTATTTATAATATGTACAGAAATACAGAAACATATAACACATCAACAAGCAAAACTACAGAAAAAGAATGCCTGAAAACAAAAAATTAAAAAAAATCGTTGAACACATTCCAGATCTTCTCATATGAAGACAATTTACATTTCAATTTGTAACTCAACTTTTCTGTCCTTGACAGGCAATGCATTTCCTGGATCCATTCCTCGAAGGAAGGAGGGACCCGACCTTTCCACCCACGGAGAATCAGCCTCTTGGCCACAATGAAAGCCCGAAAAATCCATTTTTTAAGGGCGGAGCTGACCTCATCCAACCCAGAATCATCACCCAGGATTACCGTCCTAAAATCAAGGAATGATTCTCCACCAACAATCCTGACACACACATCACAGACCTTACTCCAAAAATCCCTGACCCTCACACAGCTCCAGAGCATGTGTTCCAGTGACCCAAACTCCTGAACGCAACCCCAACAGTCATTACTGTCAGACATGCCTCTCTTATGAAGTGTTTCAGGACACCAATACACGCGGTTCAGGATCTTGATTTGCCGAGATCTTTCACTCAGATTCAGCAAACACAAAGAGACATTAACGCACATATTCTGCGAAGCATCGACATCAATCTCAGACCCAATTCTCTCACTCCAAACTCTCCGTAAATTGTCATTATACCGATAATATGACACAATTAGCTTGTAAAGCCTACTGGCCAAACCACCACTCTCCCCACCAGATTCAGTCAGAAAAGCACTCACATCCAAAGAGTCCGACCAGTCCACCTCACCAACAGCCCTCTTCAGGCGTCTATAAGAAGAGTCAGATAAACCATCAAAATTCCATCTCTCTCTCAGCTCAGCAGCAGTCAACCACCGATCATCCTTCCCCAAATCATAGACCTTTTTAATATCCATCAAAAACCATTCAGGCCAAAAAACTGATCTCGAGTTATCCCTAATCCTAGGATTCAGCCAGATAGATGCACTCCTGCACTTAAATGCGTCACAACCAAGCAAGGACAAGACTGCAATCCATGCACTGCGCAAAAATGATGTTGTCAACATACTACCACCAGGAATCCTTGTATTAGTGGTCAACGGGGCATCCGGGCTCAGCGGCCCATGGGCACTCAACTCCGCCAATGCCCAGCTGTCCAATTCACCTGTCAAAAATGGAACAAAAGAATGAGCTGAAAAGGCCAAATGGTATGCCCGAAAATTCGGTACCCCTAAACCACGCAGATGGACTGGAAGCTGCAACTTCCATAGACTAAGCCTTGGAGGTTTTTTGTCCCATAGAAATTCCTGAACAAGACGATCCAAATCATTCCAAAAACAACTCTTAATTTTCAATGGAAGCATACTAGACACAAAGTTAATCCTAGGCGTTGTATTCATTTTCAGGGCATTGACTTTACCCCATAGGGAAAGATTAAGCAAAGACCACCTTTCCAAATCCAATTTACAATCCTGAATAACCACACTCATGTTCTCCTGAACCATCCTGGAAAGAGGATACGTCAACCATACCCCCAAATAACGCAAGCGTACATCACACCATGTAAACCCTAGCCCCGTAACTAGAGTCTTATCACACCTATTCGACAGAGGCAACACTTCTGACTTCAAGCGGTTAATTTTGTAGCCTGAACAATCATGATAATCAGACAGAATCTGCATCAGACAGGGCAACAAAACTTCCAAATTCTTCAGCACCAACAGAAGATCACATCCGCATAAAGCCAAGCCTTTTGTACAACACCCCAACAATCGACACCTTGTAAATTTGGTTCATTTTTGATGCAAATTGCAAGAGGCTCAATCGCTAAAATGAACAACAGAGGAGAAAAAGGACAACCTTGATGCATGCTGCGCTCCAAACAAAAGGGTTACGAAACCACCCCATTAGTCTTAATGTCAGCTGTTGGTCTGGCATACAGAAGAGCAACCCAAGATATGAAATCCTCACCCAGATTCATCCTCCTCAATACCGAATACAAGTAATCCCAACTAACCCTGTCGAAAGCTTTCTCCGCATCAAGGGAGAAGACAGCGGCATCACAGCCCTTCCAATCCGCAATTTCCATGGTCAGTAATAATCTCCTGATATTACTAGATGTACGTCGATTTTTCATGAATCCAGACTGTTCCTCATCAATCAAGGAAGGCAAGAACTGCACCAAACGCATAGCAAGGACCTTAGCTAGAATCTTATTATCGGTATTAATAAGATTGATCGGCCCATAACTTGCAGGAAGATTACCGTCCTTTCCTTTTTTCAAAAATACCGAGATAGAAGCATGATTAGTACTTTTTGGTAATACCCAATCCTGTCTGCTAGCATCAAACATCTCTCTCAAGAGCTCCAATAAAACTCACAAGGGAGACCATCCGGGCCGGGGGATTTACCCACATTCAGCCCTGAAATCGCACTTTTAATCTCATCCACCGTTATCATACCACCAAGAACATCACGCTCATTATCTTGATTCTTAGGCATGTTCAAATTGCCAAAGAAGTCCTCACCCCTACCAGTGATACCAGCCTCATTGTTATACAGATCCACGTAGAAGTCACAAAAAATTGAATTAATTATTTTGGGATCAAATGTGATTCTACCCTCCCGGTCAACCATAGACGCAAGTGCAGACTCAGAAATTCTTTTTCATTCCAGCCATATGTCACAACGCTCACCCTTTTCGAAATATGCACACTTAGAATAGAACAAGGCACGCTCTGCCCTCAGCGACAAAAAGTCTTCCATTTCTTTTTTAGGTTTTTTCAAAATCGCTAATTTAACTGAGTCTGTTGGATCAAGCATCAGATCCCGAGAGATCACACCAATACGTAGATCAAGATCCTGCCTTTTACGCTCCTCCCTCTTCCGTTTACCACTAGAGAGCCCTAAACAGACACCACGCATACAGCATTTAAAGGCTTCCCACGTGTTCACCACACTGACCTCTTCTGAGCGGTTCTCCACAGCAAAATAGTTGGCCTCCGAAACAATCCGCTCCAATATATCATCATCCAATAAGATAGAGGTGTTCAGCTTCCATGAAAAAGTCCTTTCACATTGAAATTTAAGTCTCAAATGCATCATAACAGGGTGTGATCACTCAATAAAATATTACCAATATCATTTGAGACAATACTTTCCGACACATTCCCACCAGGAAAAAGCATGTCTAGTCTAGAAAACACACCATGAGCACTAGAAAAGAAACTGTATTGACGTTTGTCCAGGTTCTCTAAACGCCACGCATCCTTCAAATTATGTTCCTCCAAGAGCGATGTAAGCGCCCGGTGATGATGATCACAACGCAACACTCGCCTGACCTGACTCCTATCTAGCAAAGGATCAACTACAGTATTAAAGTCCCCCCCAAGCAGAATATTAGGATTATTCAAATCTAAAAGGGACTGTGCTACCATTCTAAAAAAGGAGCCATCGTCTACAGTAGGAGCATACACATTGCAGAATGTTAACAATTACCCTTGAATCTCGACCAACAAGGCAATCATCCTGCCATCCTTATCCGCACACTCTTTCAGAACTTTAATAGGCAGTTTCTTCCGAAACAAAATGACCACTCCCCTTGACCTTGATGAAAAGGAAGAGCCATAAGCAGAACCAACCCACTCTTTTGCCAACCTAGAAATTTCATCCGCCTAAATATGAGTCTCCTGTAAAAAACAGATGTCAGCATGCATGTCCTGTAACATGTGAAACACTTTCTTTTTCTTTAGCATATTATTAATCCCATTCACATTCCAAGAGACAATACATAGATCATTGACTGCCCCACCTGTGCGTGAAGCCATCATTATACCATGTAGGTCAAAAAACTTCAAAAGCATTAACTGAATAGAAAAAACCTGAAAAATGACGCACACTTACACATGAACAAAAAAACAAAGAGTAAAAAACAAGCAGAACAAACAGAACAAACAGAACAGATAAGACCGCGAAGTCTATTCAGCCCAAAGAACAATTTAAACAACATTCAGAACCATCCCCAGGACCTCTCCCAAGGAACCCAGAATCCAAAAATATTACATCAAAAGTAGTTATTAAAAAAAAAAAAAATGACCAAAAAAAGAAGTAAAAAGAAGCAAAAATCCAAGTATAAAAAATCACAAACTCACCCAAGAGCCTCCAGCCCCCCACCCCCAATAAAACCTAAAGGACATTTTGAAGAATAATCAGGCACCAAACCAAAACTATAAAACAGTTGAATGACATAGATCTACTGCGTTATGACACGCTTAACTCCAAAAAACCCAAAAGGCAAGCCTACTACTGTCACCAAACACATAGAGAAAAACATGCAGAGAAGTAAAGAACATGCTGTGTAAACCCTATACACAAATCCGTAGTCATCATCTGTCATCGCCCCAATACACGTGAACATCCAGGTAGACTAAACCTGGAAACCAAATCCCAAAACCAGCATCCTTTCCCTTGTCCAAAAACCAAGGTGATCCACAGTTGCCACAAGTGATATTGCCACCAGAATGCTCTTGTCAGTGTGGAATCCATAGGCGAGGGCCTTGCACGCAGCTGAAGAAGCCTTCCAAGCTAAGGTTGAAATGGATCAGATCTGTTATTAAAGCGCTGCGATGCAAGAAACATGACGCTACAAGATTACCTCTCAACCCATGCACCTTTAAATGTACAATTTGCGTGATGAAGCGGATGTTTCCCTTGCCCATATGAAACCACAAAGGACAACATTTCTGTTCAGTGGTAAGTGCACACAAAGTCTGCTTCCAGAAATCGTTCATCATAGCGAGTGAAATGAATATGGGATCCGGTACAGGGGATACATCAAAAGCAACAGGGCAGAACAAACACAGCAGCTCCAGGGCAGGACAAGGAACTCGCAGGGCACACTGCCCAACCCAGCCTCCCGAACATGCAGAGGCTGCGGCCAATCAATACCAGAACCTCCATGTCCTCACCAGACACAGTCCGCAGTCTCTGTGAAACTCCAATGGCACCGCCAGCTCAGGTTCACCGGCCATAGCACTGGAGCTGCCTCCGGCCCTTCCGCACGTACCTCGCAGTGTCCGAGGGCCTGCCCTGGAGATGACGCCATCCCGCTCCAACACAGGCAGTCTGTGAGCCTCGTTCAACCGCACTGCCGACCATGACGCAAGCGCCCCACTGCATCGTGGCCGGCCCGGAAACGAAACGCTGGCCCGAACAGCTGACTCAGGTTTCCGACGTGCGTGGGTGCGTCACGAGATACCAAAGTAAGGTCCTTTACTCAAACAATTGCGAAGCAGCAGGAAGCACGGACCGAGTCTCGTGAAGGAATCCTGAGCAAGTCATCCACATAACAACCGAAGGCAAGAAGTTCCAAAGCCTTATTTGAAACTCCATAACGTTAACTACCATCCATACACGGCACCATTTTAAATGTCCCAACTTAGAGTAAACATTGTGAAAATAAACACGTTGAAAGAATTAAAATCCAAAATACCAGTTCGCTCCATGGTAAGGGAAGGTACAGGAAGACCCCTCTTATATGTTTCCAGCCACTCTAGCGCAAGTGCAGATTCTGTTGTGCTTTTCTCACCATCAGGAAAGGCAATAGTAAAGACATTGGGCCTCATTACACGGATGGCGGTAAGGGTTTACCGGTACCGGTATTTTACCGGTACCGGTAAATCCTTATCGCCTTACTACGAGGTCCCTTTGCGGGTTGGGGAATTTAACGCCTGCTTTTTGCAGGCGTTAAAAACCAACCGCAAAGGGACCAGGGAGCTAATTACGGTACCGCAATTTGCAGTACCATAATTACCGCCTTCCCCATTCCCATAGAGCCCTATGGGGAAAAAATGGGAATGGGGAAGGGCAATGGTGAAAGGGGGAATTACCGCCCCGCCAACCTTGGAATAGGGCGGTAATTCCCCTTTCCACCAAGGCGGTATTTTACCGGCATGAACCATGGCGCTAATAGCGCCATGGTTCACTGCCATCCCTGTAATGAGGCCCATTGTTCTTATTGAGAAAAGCCTTCAGTGCAAGCTGCCTGGCCAATTCTTTAGCCCCCCGAAAGGATCTCCTCAGAATCAGGATTTCCTTATGAAAGTCAGGATAAACAAAGACAGCTTTACCTTTGAATGTAGCATTCCCAACCATCCTGGCAGCTTTCATCAAGCGCTCCTTAGACCTGAGATTCAAAAAGGATACCAAGATATGCCTTGCTTTGTCACTCATGTGTTTACCAATCCTGTAGATGTTATCAATGTCCTCCAACTTGATAGTAGTGCAATGAAAACTGTCCCTAAAAACTTGAAAAACCAAGGAAGACAAGTCTTCACCATCATCAGCAGAATCCTCCAAACCAACCAATCTAATGTTTCTTGCCCTGATCCTCATCTCCAAATCCAAGCGCTGCTCTTTCTCTTTCTTCAAGTCAGATCTCAGGTTATTGTAAGCCTGGAAGCTGCCAGCAATCTCTGAGCTCATAGTCAGTGAGGACTTTTCCAATTCAGTGACCCTGCCATCCAGTTGTCCAGTTTTCAAATTAAGCTCAGCCATAGTAATCTTAATTTTTTTTTATTTTTTTTTTTATTTATTACTTGTACATAATCAACTAGAAAAACATGATTTTTACAAGGGGTATCAGTTCTTAGTTTCAATAAGTTTCTAAGACCCACACAGGTGCAAAAGCCGGCGATCAGACGGGGCGTTAGAAAGTTGATGTGAAGTCAAGTCAAGGAGGAAATTTTACAGAATAAAAGGGGAAATTCCGCCGATGCCTGGTTCGCCAGTTGAGACCTCATGTCGTGCATCTGTGTGATCATGTTGGGATCCAACAAGCACCTCCGGTAAGGAGTTCGTACTTTGGTTCGCAATTTTGAGAAAAGCCTCCTGAATTATTTTTGCCGTAGCCGTTGCCCAACGGGGTTTTTCACCAGAAATCAAACGGCACCACCATGTGTTTTCTTCAATCAAGGTTGAGTCGTGCCATAGTGGAGAAAGGTAGGCCAGCCGTTCTCGGTTCAGCGAGGGGCAGTTCAGCAAAAGATGGCGTATTGACTCCGTGGAGTCAGGATCGTTACATAGCCTGCAGGTAGTTGTGGAAGTTAAAGATCTTATCCCCAGGATTTCTCTTGTGTGATATCACTGACATATTGAGCCACCTGAAGGATAGTCTTGTAGACATCTAAGAGGCTTGGGGTATCCTCCATCTCGGGAACCTGCTTAGGTTTCTTTGGGGCAGGGTTTTCTGCTTCACCAGTCTTTTTCTTGGAATTCATTACAATATCTTTATAAATATCTTCAGGGAGAGGTCCGGAGCAGTTGAGTTAAGCTGCTACTCCGCTGCCAGCCATTCTAGAATCGATATACCGTCATTTGGCAAGAAGGTTATCGTACCGTCATAAAACTAATAGCGTGACACCCCTAATTCATTACATGTGATTTCGCTGGCACGAGCGGGGTACATGTATTCCGGGGTAAGCGAGTGAGCATCACACACGATTTGGCAGTGTGGGCCCTCTCGGGTGTGCCCTCCCCCTCCCCATGCCCCGCAGGCAGCCCATCCACCCTGACCATGCCCCCAGGCAGCCCATCCACCCTCCCCGTGCCCCGCAGACAGCCCACACCACAGGGGACACCCCTACGACCCCTGGCCATGCCCCGCAAGCAGCCCATCCACCAAGGCCATGCCCAGCAGGCAGCCCACATGGCACCATGTGCTTGTGAGCCCCAACACATCTCCCCCCACCAGTGACAGGCACCTGCCAGCAGGCCCTGACACATGTCTCCCCACCCCACCCCCATTGACAGCAACCTGCCAGCAGCCCCGACACATGTCCCCACACCCTACCCCCATTGATGGCAAACTGCCAGCAGGCCCTGACACATGTCCACCCCCAGCCCTCCCCCATTGACGGCAACCTGCCAGCAGGCCCTGACTCATGTCCCCCCACCAGTGACGGGTACCTGCCAGCAGGACCCAACACATGTTCCCCCACCCCCATTGATGGCAACCTTCCAGCAGGCCCTGACTCATGTCCCCCCCACCAGTGACGGGCAACTGCTAGCAAGGCCCTGACACATGTCCCCCCTACCTACCCCCACTGACGGCAACATGCCAGTAGGCCCCGACTCATGTCCCCCCACCCAACGTGCTGTCAGAATAGAGTCCCATGTCAGAAATGCCAACCCAAATCCTACCACACACCGCAGCACCCCAGTCCAAACACACAACCATATATTGTACCCACTAAAAGCACCACGCTTGACATTCAAAAAAGCACACACATGCACCCAAAGACCTGACCAACAGAGCCACACAGTGGTGACACATGACAAAGGCAATGGACAGTGACACATGGACAAAACTAATGAGAGTAGACTACACCAATAATGAAGATATGTGAAATGTATTAAAAAAGATAACAAAATGACAAATTCAAAAATACACATGCAAATGAACACATTTTCTATAAAAATCAAAGACATGAAAACTGAAAAGTGGTCCATTGCAAAACTCTACAGAAATAAAATTAAAATTTGAAAAAAAAATAACCATTACTCCATGGGATGAAAAAAAAGAATGTATGTACATGTCCAGAACTATCCACAATGTAAGTCACAAGGGTCCATGATTCCAAAAACAAAGGAAACCTATGAAAAATCTAATAAAAAACAGAACTATATACAAAACGGAGGAGCAAAGTTTGTGGACTCCAAATCATAAATTAAACGAACGGAAACCTATGCCTAAATAACCAAGTACACAGGCGGTGGGCTAGTCCGACGACTCACTCCTTGATGTTCCGGGCCAGGGCATAAGGAAGACACTTGCAGTTCTGGGTCCTCCTGCCCGTCGGCCGATGCCTGCCCCCGGGATGTTGTTGGCCCCGAGTGATGACTCCTCCCACGCTGAGCCTGCTTCTGCCTCAATGCCAAATTCCTGTGCCACTACGATAGCCTCCGGGCTGATGGAATCCCCCGGCGCCATTGTGCACGTGCCCTACTTTATGATGCCTGATCATCCTCCATTTGCTGGGGTCCAGTTGGTGGTGTGACCACCCCTGCCGGACCTCCGACTTCCGACTGTGGTAGGGATGTGCTCTCCACCAGCCTGGCCGCGGGCCCTGGGGCAGCTCCACACAGGGCCCAGGTGATACATGGGTGGGAAGACGGCACGGAGGATGACTGGTGCATAGGGGGTGCAGTTGAGGAGGGGGTCACAAGAGCTTTCAGCACACGGATGAACTCTGCGCCAGTGACCTGTCCTAGCAAGTCAAGCCGGCCAAGCAGGTATTCAAAATGACGTGCACTGTCCTGCCTAGAACCATGCACGTCATTCTGAATACCACGCGTGCCCAACGCCATACAGACTTGGACAGGCTACACATGGTCACGGATTGCCACGTCCACAGGTAGAGGACGCCAGTTGTTGTATACGCATCCCTTACCTGCGTATGGGCCTGGACAGAGGCATCCCTGCTGGTGCGGGAAGATGCAGTCACAGCATCAGGGACAGGATTACACACAGGCACCTCCGCGGCAACCTGTGCTGCCTCCTGCCCCTGCCTCTGGACTGCACCACTCGCACCAGTGGAACCACCCCTCCAGGCCTCATGCATGGAGCTGATATGACCTCCTCCTCAACCACATCCCCCACCAACCTGGATGACTCGGTGCCGTCTTCCTCAGTACGGCCCTGTGGGGGCTCAGCTGGCCCTTCTGCTGCTGAGGAGTCCTCTCCAACCTTGGCCTCTTGGACCTCCCCTCGACAGCTGCAACCAAAGACACTGATCCAGACTCCTCACTCCCGGAAGATATTAGAACCTGGGAGGGGAGCTGGGCCTTACCTCTCTGGCTGGCGGTGGCATCCCTGCCGCTGGGCTCCACAGCACCGTCTCCGCTATCTTCATCAGTCAACGCTGCAGACAGGGAGAGACAGAACACAGGCATCAGGTCACTGTACAATGGTCTGCTACACACATGACAGTTGCACATGAGTGTCCGTGTCAGACATCATAGATGGCATCACATTCCCCAACACTCATGTCATTTGAACCCACACACATGCACAAATAAACTGGGATCGTGCAGCAGGCACCAGCATTCAAACACACGTAACTGCATGAACATCCAAAGGTTGGCATGACGTCACATGCAACATGGGGAGTGCTGATCACATGCACACACGTCACCAGACAGACATGCATCTGTACATCTGCACCACCTGTCACAGTGCAATCATCAGCAACTATGTCACATCTGCCAATCAGGTACCCAGATGTCCGGATCGCATGCATCCATGGCATCTAACTGTCACACACATGCCAAACAGACACACGCACATGTACACCGTGCACGTACATGAAGGTGGGACCAGCATCCATGTGCCACACCCCAACCACGGCATAGGACATACACAGAAATGCAAACGTGTGCATCTCCACATGCAGTTGGGCATCATGCATTGGAACACATACACCATTTATGTGCATCACACATGACTGGACTCACATGCAGCACGGGCATGTCCCTGCAAACACACATCCATACATGGGACATTCCAGACATATGTACAAGCTGCACACTCCTGCCACACCTCAACATGCACTGTGTGGAATGGGATAGGCCAGACACTCACTGCTCGACTTCAGATGGGTCTACCTCTCTAGGACCTGGTGGTGAAGTGACATCACAGGAAGCAATGGAACAGGCCCTTCACCCCTTGACAAAACAGGACCCGGCATCACGAAGCATTGTTCCTAAGTACACTATGAAAAATATGATTACGATAGCACTGTAATGTGATATATGATATGATATGATATGATAGTTTATTTATATTGCGCCTAGACACAATGTGTTTCAAAGCGCTTCCAGGCAAGGGAGGGAACAAGGGAAAATACAATGACATTCTTACAGGCCATGAACAGTAAAGATGTGAAATTAACTATCGTACGCGGCCTGATGACATTTCAGATAGTGCAAGAGCTAAGACCTAGATAAGGAAGGGAGAGGGAAAGTGGGAAGGAAATGGAAACAGACAGGCGACTACATTACTAGGCTTGACATTTCTGGTAGAGCTGGAGGTGGGGTGGGAAGGAAAAAAACAGTAATGGGAGGGTGGAGGAAACAGACGAGGTTGCTATCATATTAGGTCCAGGGACAATTCTGATAGAGTAAGTGCATAGAAGAAAGTAAGGGGAGAAGATAGGAAAAGGGAGAAAGGAAAGGAGGAGAGAACAGAGAGTAAGCAGTTAAAAAGAGTAGAGAAGCAAGGGTGGAGGGCGAATACAATTGCAGAAGTCAGTAGTAACACATAATGTTATTCATATAATAATGGATCACCATATGTATCATTAATATCAGTATGTACAGGCCCACAATACATTATTACTGTGAATGTAAGCAGATGTCCAAGGCCAAATGATAACGATGTGTTATTATATAGCACTTATGCCTAAGTGCTTTATATTGAACAAATAAACATAAAATATCACCCAACCAACAAGAAAGCCAACCACTGCAGAAACAAAGAGCCGCTTAGAGCTGGCCACAGCCAGGAGCTTCCATAAAAAATAAATAAAAACAAAAGATGTTTGTTTCATTTATTTTTAAGGGTAGCAAGGGAGACCACAGGGGTAGCAAGGGAGATTACAGGGGTCGCATGTGTGACCCCTGGTGACCCCCAAATGACGTCCCTGGATCAAAGTACCGGGGCTGCAGATAGCAGTATGGGGGACATTGTAAGTGATTTGTCTGCCAAGGGAGATGCGGCCAGAGGCTCACCACCTGACTGCATTGACACCCTCAACTCCGACCCAGACATGCCAACGCGTTTCGTCAGACAGGCATGCACACATTACTCTAGTGGACACCTATGTTCTGAGTGGGAGGAGGCGATGCACCAGCACCAGCTCTTAATCAGTGCACAGCTCAATTCCATCGGGTCACTTCTTGGTGAAGGACTGAAGGCCGTCTCCAATGATGTTGCTGGAGCATCCAGAGAGCTTGGTGAAATCATGCAGGCATTTGTAGATGAGGTCAGAAGGGTCCACTGCACAGTTGATGAGGAAATTGCAGAATTGTCCACTTACCTGGAAAGAGGCAGATCTGTCTGTCCATGTAGTATTATATTGGCAGCAACATTTCTTCTAACCCACATCATAGCTGCCCCAGAGGGATATGTAGCAGTAATGATGGATCCATCGGGCAGTAATTCCATGCCAAGAAGGACTTCTCTCAGTCAACTAACACTGCCAACCCATCACAACATACCTCCTAGGGGCCCGCATGGTGGGAGAAGGTGGCTCAAGGAATGAGAAACCCCTCCACTGCAGTAAGTGGCATGCGTGCTAGAACTTTTTGTATATACTTTATTTGTTTGGCAATGTTGGTTTTTCCCTTGGCCATTCCTAGACAGGATATTTTAGTTTTTCATTTTTTCATATTGTGGTCTGATGTTAATACAGAAAACAGGCATTTTTGCAGTTGTCCTGTGTGGAGTCACATTTCAGCTAGGCATTCTTCGAGGGGGTTAGAGGCTCATGTGGTTAAGTCAGAGTAGGTGCCCTTCATTGATGGTAGCAAGGGGTTCTGATGCCCACTATTATCTGGGGGGAATGAAGTGACTCAGGAGGCCCTTCTTACTTGCCAATGGAAAGCTAGTTGACCTCCACTACTGTATGTTTTTTCACTCCTCATCCTCCTCCCTTGCCTTCATGAGATGGCATAGCAGCAGTATGCTCCATGGTTCAGCTAATGTGGACATGTTTGCCTGACCGACTTTCCTACTGTGTTGAGTGATGTGATGTGTGTGATAGGTGCACTTAATTGTGTAGTCACTTGCACCCTTTCCTGAATAACTTGCTTCATTTCTCATCTTTTGTGAATATGGTTTGTGAGTAGTTGTGCCCACTTATACTAGTCACTCCCCTCTTTCGCCCACTTTGTACATCTTTTAGCATCGTTTTGCACAACTGTTTTAGCGCTAGCACAACTCTTAGATGTGCTCTTCGGAGAATTGTTTACCTCTCTCTATTTATTGCACATTTCTTGCACATACCAGATTTGTACCCACAAAAATTTCCAGAATCTGCCCCATTATGGCACATTAGTACCCGGCACGTACGGCTGAACAGGAATACTGTGTGGTGATTGGCTCATTTGCGAGCCATACCACACGGTATTCCCGTCCACGCTGTGCGTGCCGGCTACTCTGTTCCCGGCGAGGGGCGTGGCAGCCCCTCAGCCAATGAGGAGGCTCGAAACGGGGCAATCCCCGCTCCGAGCCTCCCCATGGCTGGAGGCTTCCTTCGTCCCCCGGCGGGGACGCAGGCAAGATTTTTTTTTTCCCCAGCCTTTCCTCCCTCCTTCCTACCCACCCCACTTACCTTCTATCCCACGGTCTCTGGCGGGGAACGATGGAAACCTCCAGCCGTGTGGAGACTCGGAGCAGAGCCATCCCCGCTCCAAGCCTCCACACGGCTGGAGGATTCAATCGTCCCCCGCGGGAGACCGCGGTACGTTTTTTTTTTTTCTTCCTCCCCATCCCCTCCATTCCGCCCTCCCGACCCCACTTCCCTTCTTTTTTCTTCTGGTCCTGGAAGCGAACGCGCTGGGAACAATTCGTCTGCTCCCGATGGCTGC
Source organism: Ambystoma mexicanum (assembly GCF_040938575.1). Classification (NCBI taxonomy): domain Eukaryota; kingdom Metazoa; phylum Chordata; class Amphibia; order Caudata; family Ambystomatidae; genus Ambystoma; species Ambystoma mexicanum. The sequence continues at coordinate 664,429,025 of NC_090924.1, forward strand.
CATGGAAAGGGAATACGGACTACGTTTTCCCTTTCCAAGGCGGCGGCCATTTTTTTGCAGTTTTTTTATTTTTCTGTTCCGAAACGTGTTTCAGAACAGAAAAAAAAGCAATTAGTACCCCGGTCTAACGGGCCGGGGTACTAATGGCAATAAACCACTCGGTGGCGGGCCAATACCGCCCCTAGGTAATGCCCGCAGGGCACCGTTAACTATAACTCTCCCCGGGGGCATTACCTGGGGGGGTATTGGCCAGCCACCACGTGGCTTTTTGCCACAGTATTACATTAGTAACTTTCAGTCTCAGAAAATGGGGAAGCTAAAAATGAGTGAAAGGGATGAATGGTTGTCATATGCTTTTGTTCCTCACCAAATACAGTGTGATTTAATTTGGGGGACCTTGTTGCCGCTGCGTGTGTCCTCATACTGCATTGTTACTCTGTAAGCATTTTTACTTTATGGACATTTCCGGTCATCAGTGTCATCTGATGTTGTACTTTTACCTATCTACGATTCTTCCTTGTTACACCAGGATACAGGACTTCTTCCATTTCGTACTGTTTTTATGTATCAAGGTCTGTAGGCTATCTATGCACAGGCATACTCCCTGCGCACAATGTATGTATAGCATGTTTCACTTTTACTTTAGATGAAATATAAAGTGACCATTTTCATTCCAGTTGCACTTTTAAGCGCGTAGCTACACTTTACAGAGCAGAATAAGCTGTATCTGGGTGCAGGTGATGTTCAAATTGGGACCGTTTTCAAGATGTTTGCTGGGACATGTGTAATGACTACCGAGATTGTGAGAAAAGAAAGGTTTTCGGTTGGTTACGGAAAACCATGAGAGATTCCGAGGAGCGGAGGGAGAGAAGCAGGTTGTTCCATGACCTTGGCCCAAACACTTGTTAGCAGCTGTTGGGAACCACAAAAAGATGGACGGTTGATAATCAGAGTGTTCGGGAGGGCAGGTAAGTTGAATTCTCTGGGCAAGGTGGGGTGGAGCCAGTCAGTGAATGCACTTGAAGGCAAGACATAGGATCTTAAATAGAATTCACCTTCACATTCAAAATATTACGGTATCACTTTGTACCTTTTTTATTTTTAAAGCAGTCTCTGCATGCAGGTCACAGCCACAAAATATGGCTTCTGCACTTAGCAACCATTCAAGGCGTTCAGTAGTGGAGGCATCTTTGTGGGGGGGAGGTGGATAATAGGGCACCAGCGGGAGGCTGGGGCCTGCAGTGGGCACGCACTGGGCCCCTTGAGGGAACTAGGGGGTGGGGGGAGGCCGACACCTTTGCCCTCACCCTGGCTCTGCCACTGAAGGAGTTGCAACCACCTCTTAGCAGTACGCTGGCTGGGGGAATTGGTTCCCTAAAGCAGAAAGCACACAACATCCCCAATAAAACACGACCTAATTACCAGAAAATCTTTAAAATATTTGGAAAGTAAATTAAGTGATGTATTCCTTTGAAATTGGATAGAAGATTATTCTATTTGATTACATAATTTCAATGCATTTAGTTTATGATGGGAAGTGTGCCTCCAACGACTTGACCAAAAATGGGAAGGAAGCTTGTTTCTCTTGAGCCAATGCTTTATTTGTAACAACCATACAATGATCAATTATTCTGAGGTATTTAAATGTATAAAACGTTGTTACCATTAGTGGTGCATGAAGGAAAGGGAAGGGAAGGACATAATATGATCAATCTTAAGGTTGGGATTCCAGATCAGTGCATACAATGAGGGTCGGGGAGAGCGCTTGAGGCAAGTAAGTGCATAAGGCACTAGTGTAGAATACATAAAAAGCAATACTGAGAGGCAATGAAGTGCAAGACGACATGGCAGGTCACAGACTCGGCCTGGGTGGAAGTGCTAACATCCAGAGATTCTTCAGAAAGTGCAGACCACAAAGCAGGGTCATAGAGCAAGGAACTTTTAAAGAAAAAGGTCTTAAGATCTTTCCTGAGTAGGAAGTGGTTGTCTTTGACCCTAAGAGCGTCCAGATGGAAATTGCGGAGAGTAGCTCCTGCTGTATCCAGTCTTCTGCCACTTGGAAACTCCAATAGTAAACGACTTGCAGCCAGCAGACCTGGTTTTGCAGAATTTCCTGACCTTTGCCAAGAAGAGCTAGGTACTGGCAGTTCTGGTAGGTTTGATACATAAGACAAAGAGGCATGAAGCTGATTGTGGTGTCCACCGGGAGCCCATGAAGGGTTTTCAGCACGAGCGTATTGTCATCCCATACGTTCAGCCGCAGGATCACCCTGGAAGCCATACCATAAAGTGTTTGAACTTGATGGGTAAGGTATTAATGGGACAAAGGAAACATCATTACACAAGTCCAGTCCACATGAAAGATGACCATGACCCTAGTCACTTCCACAATTTCCTGTGAATATTTTATATGGCGCAGCTACATGGAAAGGCATGGGGCCTCATTACGGCCCAGGTGGTAAGGGATTACCGGTACCGGTAAATGCACTGGTGCCGGTAATCCCTTACCGCCCAATTACGAGGTCCCTTTGCGGGTCCCTACCATAATGGCTGGTTTCACCAGCCGTTAAGGAAGCGACCCGCAAAGGGACTTTGGAGGTAATTACGGTACCGCAATCTGCGGTACCGTAATTACCGCCTTTCCCATTCCCATTGAGCCCTATGGGGCAAAAATGGGAATGGGGAAGGGCCAAAAGGTGAATGGGGAATTACCGCCCCTCCAACCTTGGAATGGGGCGGTAATTCCGCCATTCACCATGGCGGATTTCGGTGTCAACCATGGCGCTAATGGCGCCATTGGTTAACGCCTGGGTCGTAATGACCCCCATGATCTTTTCAATGAGGCGTCGTCTTTCTGTTCCTCTCGTGGATGCGCAGTATACAATCACCAGCCTGTGACCAGCAGTGGGTCGTAGAAACTATTACACTTTTTCCAAGGGTAATTATGTCTTTGGGCCTTTCTTTATTCGCGTTTACACAATGCAGTAGTAAAGGAGACCTTCTCTGTGATCTTTAATTTTCATACAGTACAGAGAGGTGGCCACCCACCCCTGTCAGCAGATGCCTTGTCATCTTGTGCTTCAGGTAACTTGAGTAGGAGCACATTGATTACAGCGAGAAGTAATTGCTCTATACGGCAAAGTGCACTTCACGCTGATGAAACCTGTCATAATCTTTCATGTGATTCTACAGCCTGTGAATTTGGCTCCCGGTTACTATTTTTGTGCAATGACACTGCACGTCTAGACCTGTGGCAAGAAATGCACAGTACATTTCTGTTTATTAGGAATACTTATTGATGACAGATGAACTAGAGTGCAACTAATCCGAAGCAATGATGTTAGTAATACTGATTTTTTATTTTTTGTTTTGTCTGAGAAAAATTTAACACCTGTGGCCCTGTTTCTGTTTGACAATGCTTCCATGCCGTCAAAGTTGTTCAAGCAAAGTTATTGAAGAATGTTCAATGCCATTTAACAAAAGAAGCTTCTCAAAATGCATCACAGATCTGAAAGAGCGTCTCTCTAATTGATTGTAGGCCTGTGTATGTCTCCTCCTGTCCTATCAGCTCTAGACCACATTGTCAGGCGTGCTGGATCATGGGAGTCACAGGCGAAAACCTCTGGAGGGACATACAGACGTATATGCATGCATCTCTATTGGAACAATGTCTCTTCAGCATTTATTTATTAATTTAATTTTATTTTAATGTTTGCTTGTTAGGCACTTATACAATAAGAAAATACTGTTTCAAAGCACCCACAGGGCAAGGGAGGGAGCAGGAGTGGGAAATATATTAAAATACATTAAAAGACAACATTTAAGAGCAGTGGGGGAAAAGGAAAAGAGGACACACCTACTAAGCCTTGTGATTATTCAGAACGTGCAAGTGCAGCAAGGAAGAGAGCAGGGGGGTAAGTGCTGGGGAGTCTGAGCTCATGGGTGAGCCACTGATGAAGTGCTTACATTTTGAGTGCTACACGCCTGGATCCGCGATGGGTGTAAGTGCGAGCCTACAGGGCAGAGAGTGTAAGTGCAAGTGCAGAGGATAGACAAGAGCTGGGCCGATTGGGTGCAGGAGGGCAGGGCACTGAGGATCCATAAGGACCCAGGACACCAATGGCAGAAACTGTGGGATTAGCAGGGGAGAGCAGAAGGGAAGGAGGAGGTAAAGAGGATATTCCTAAAGAGCTTCCGGATTTTAAGAAGATCCTACTGAAGGCACAAAGGGAAGGAGAGGCTGTTCAATAGGAGGGAGCCAGCTGAGGAGAGCGAGCGACCATCTTCCCCCTGTTCCATGTCATTTCATCGCCTGCCTGTTCATCCCCAGGCATTTTAACGTGCACATTCCATCGAATGTGCTCATGTTTTTTTTTTTTGGGGGGGGGCATTCCCCCAAACCCCACTCCCACACTTATTTTTTGCTATTGAACACCCACCCAAACCCTTATCTGCCCTTTCCCACCCCCTAAAAAATTCGATGGGCACATTCAAATGAATGTGCATGTTAAAAAGCTTGGGGATGAACAGGCAGGCGATGAAAGGAAGTTGTACCCTTCCCCCTCTTTAAGAAAATGCTTTACACACAGAGAGTTGGAGCCAGAGGGGTGTAGTGGTCTAAACGGAGCGTAGTTGGTAAGATAAAGTTGAAGATGGTGTGGTCCTTGGGCCCAGACAGCCTTGTGGATGATGCAGAGGGATTTGAATTTAAGACGTGCAGCAACCGGGAGCCAGTGAAAACTTTTTAGTGCAGGTGAGATGCGGTCCCTGGGTTTAAGGCCAGGAATAAGTCTTGCTGCCCTATTATGGATTAGCTGGAGAGGTTGCAGAGTGAAAGATAGTAGATTCAGGAGGAGGCTAAAATGTACATTTGCATATCAGTTTTTGTCCCACCCACATGGGCAGTCCAACACCGAAATTCTATGGCAATTCCCTTCTGAACAAGAGTACTAACAGCAACCCCATACACGTGTTTCAGCCTTGTTGGGCCTCATCAGTGAGGTGGAGTTGTGCCTCTCTGAGTACAGTGAGCAAGGGGTCCACATGTGGATGACCCTAGGATTCTTAGGGTGACTAAACCTAAGTCCCTTAAAAAATCATAAAAATAGTCCATAGGCACCCATCTGCAAGAACAAACACGGCCCATTGACCTGTTCTATGGGAAGGTACTCACTCGAGAGTCTGCAGCCACACTTTAGCTAACTGTACCTTTCACAGATGGGAAATAACCATTTGCATATCAGTCTTTGTCCCATCCACATGGGCAGTCCAGCACCGAAATGCTATGGCAATTCCCTTTCTGAACAATTCCCTTTCTGAACAAGAGTACCACCAGTAACCCCATACACGTGATTCAGCCTTGTTGGACCTCCTCAATGAGGTGGAGCTGTGCCTCTCTAAGCATAGTGAGCAAGGGGTTCACGTCTGGATGACCCTAGGAAACTAAGTCATCCAGACGTGGACCCCTTGCTGATAGTGCTCATATGAAGTCATCCGGAGGGATTGCAGGAAAGTCTGTGAACCTATTCTTGAGGGAGCCTTGCAGGCCTGCATAGTTTAACCAGTGGGAGGGCCTGCTTCGTAGAGGTTCTGGCAAGTCAGGCCATTCCAGAAAGATGCCCTGATCAAAAATATCTTGGATAGTGCCGAGGCCTGCGCTTGACCAACAACGCATGGTTATGGTATCTACACCAGGAGATTCTGGGAAAAAGTTCCAAAGTGGAAGGTCACCATGAAAGGGGCACGGGTTGGTAGCTTGCTTCCATAACTTATTAAGGGCTAGTGCCCTGGATCCAGCTTGGTCAAGGGGTTCAAATTTGATGTGATGGGCGGGGAGAGCTAAGGAACGGATATCCCTACTATCTGTGGCAAGACGTTTGAGTTTAACATGGAGAGGAGGATTGGTAGATATGAACCAGTATGATGCTAAGTGGGCTTGAGCAGCTATCCAGTACCTCTCAAAGTTAGGGGCGCTAAATCTGCCCCTCGACATAGGGATGGTTAGTGTTTCAATTTCATATAGCCCGAGCCAGAGTGCCACAAAAAGGTGTTGATGGTTCGAGTAAGTATCGTAAAGAACTCACAACCCGCCATAGAGGAACATTTAGAAATCTGTACAGGAGTTGGGGCAGCACCACCATCTTAAGGATGGTGGCTTTGACAGCCAGGGAGATCGGCAATCCAGCCGAGCCTATGCACTTATGGTTAAGAGTGGTGAGGTATGTCCCAAAGTTGGCTTCATGTAAGGTGCTCTGCTGACGTGTAACTACTACTCCAAGATAGGTTATCCCAGATTGCTACCATGCAAAACCTAGGGAGTCTATGGGGGGGTGGTGGTCTCGGTCAAAGGGAATAATATAGATTTAGAACAATTTAATTGGAGACCCGAGAGCTCACTGAAGTGAACAATGTCCTCCAATATTGGGGCTAGGTTACGTCCAGGTGAGCAGATGAAGAGGACAGGGTTGTCCGCGTGGAGGGAGATGATCTCAGGCGGGCCTGACCTGACAATCTTATGCCTCAGTGTGCATGTTGTTTCCATATCCTGTCTGCCAAGCGCTCGATGGCCAGGCCAAAAATTAACAGCAAGAAGGGGCAGCCCTGTCTTGTGCTCCTAGCTATTGGGAATAGGGCTGAGCACCGGTCTCCTGTGCGAACCCTGGTGACGGGAGAGGAGTACAGGAGTTGAACTCAGGATCTTAAATGAGGACCAAAGTTGCATTTTTCAAGAACCTGCCATAGATACCTCCAGGAAACAGAGTCGAAGGCTTTCTGCATATCGAGGGTGGCTGCAACCACTTGTGTACCTGGGTCAGTTTGGGCAAGTATGTTGAAGAAGCGGTGCAGATTAAGAGAAGTGGAGCATCCTGGGATGAAGCCTGACTGGTCCGGGTGAATAAGGGAGCCAGTCTCAGGGATGGCACCTTCGCAGAGATTTTGATGTCGCAATTGATAAGATAGAGGGGGCAGTATGAGCCACATTGTGTGGAAGGCTTGCCCGGTTTAAGTAGCATGGAGATTATTGCCTCACAAAGAGAGGCGAGGAGGGCACCCGTGCCGCAGGCTTCCTCCCAAAGAGTTGACAGGTGGGGGGCCAGGCATTTCTTATATTGTTTATAACATTCAACGGGAAGTCCATCGGACCCGGGGGCACTCCCGGAGGCTAGAGAGGCAATGGCCTTGGAAATTTCATCGGGTGTAATCAGGGTGTCTAGGGCGTCTCTAGTCTCTGGGGAAAGGATCGAGAGCGGGAGACTATCCAAGATTTTTTCTATGTCAGTGGTGGGAGAGCTGTCCACGTTGGAATAAAGGGTTTTATAAAAGGAATTGAATTCAGCATTAATGTCTGACAATGACAGAGCCAGAGTACAATCAGCCCTCTCAACAGCCAGGATGTGTGACGGTCCTGTTCTCATGATGAATCAGTCTGGCCGGTACGTAACCAGGACGCTCGCCCCCCCCGGTATCTATGAGCACACTGGGGGTCATCAATGAACTTTCGTTCGCATTCTGTGTGGGTGCGGAACGTGTCTAATTCCATGCCTAGATCGGTTAAAGTGACGGGTGACTGACAAGAAGCATATTGGGCCTCGAGGATGCCAAGTCGAGATTCGCTCTTGGCAATGTCCCTCCAGATTACTCTAAGGATCCCCACCTCCTTAGAGACTGAATGTCTCCCAAAGAGTGGCTTGTGACAATATAGAACAAGTATTTAGTGTGAAAAAGTCATCAATGTTGGTTCGCAGTTCAGTCGCAAAGGCAATGTTTTGTAGGGAATGCGGTTTGAACCTCCACGAGCGAGCCCGGAACGTCTGCATTCCACTTCATGGAGACTGTCACAGCGGAGTGGTCCGAGACAGTTCTAGGAAGGATATACATTTGAGTGATGTTTCTGACAAGTGTATCTGAGATAAGCCATCTATCTATACGTGAGTGGGAATCATGGACCGAAGAGTAAAAGGAGAATGTACCGGAGTCAGGGTGGATCAGCTGCCATTCATCGGACATATCAAACTGGGCCGGTAATTCTATGATGGTTCTGGCTTCCTTGGAAAGTTAGTGAGGTTTGGAGCCCGATCTGTCGACGTTAATATCGAAAATAGTGTTGAAGTCTCTACCCCAGAGGATAGGAACGAGAGGGAATTCAGATAGCAAGGAGGAGAGATGTATATAGAAGTCGGGGTGTTGGGTGTTCTGACCCACGTTTGGACTATTAGGCTACAACATTTGGTGCTGTGGGCTTAGGAAATCCAAGATGGCCGAAAAAGCCCACATGTGCGCCAGAATCTATGAAAACCGCGCAGTTGTGCACACTAAAATGGTTGCCTAACTTGCCACCCACCAGTGCGAGCAGGATGGGCCGGGGTGCCATGAGTGAAATGTGTGCCAAAGGAAAAACCGCACTTTAAAATCACCTTTTGTTTCTCTGAATGCCAGCTCAAAATGCCTATTTGCAACACATCCAAAAATCTCACTGAACACCAGCGGACATCTGGCAGAATAAAGTCTTGTGGGCATACAAAATCTGGAAAGAGGATGAGCCTAAAACACTGTTCATCACAAGACTGGCTGAGCTGTGGATTTCAGCAGTTTAAGTAAATTTGGACTGAAAGACACTAAAAATCTAAATGTTTAAAAGAAATGAGTGACCTACTTTTGAGTGTCACATAGGCTGCAATTGTTTAAATGTCATAGTTTTAAACTTAGAATCAGCATTCTAGCTGCATATGTAAAAAAATTGTTAGTTATTTGAATGCAGAAAACTGGGGAACAGAAATGACATGTGGCTAAAAACTGGCTTAAAGAGATTCCAATTTTGCCTGGCAACTACCCCCATCAGGAGTGAAACTTGATTCACAAGTAACTTCCCAGGCCTGGCTGTTTCCTGCTGGCCACACTAAGGATATGCCATCTCTCTGATAATTGAATTAAGGGGAGCCCCCACAGAATACAGGAGCTCTGAACAATGCAACCCCCTTCACCCAGGCAGATGATTTATTGCAGATGTTGTAAAACAGCTTCCTCTTGGCAGAGTCTCTGAGCTTGGCAGAAACTGGAAAGACTGGTTTCTGTACCATGTGACCTGAAAAGACACATTCCTGTAGCCAGAATATGGTTTTAGAAAAAGATGGATCATTCATAGAGCGGACTTGTGAAAATTATTTAAATGATACCATAATTCTTGTGATTTTTCTGCCCACATTTTAAGACATGTTAGGACCCGGTGGTATGTTCAGGGTGGTTTTAGCGGAAAAGAGGATATTACTCAAAATGTGTGCATGTGAAAAATCTGACACTTCATCAACTAATGTCCATACTCCTTGCGCACATGTGTGTAAATTTGGGTTAATGTCCGAAATTGCAAAATCAGTTAAAAAGTGCAAATGTTGCCATTTCTGAATGCAAGCCCCCAGGAAGAGCAGATTTGGACAGGGTATACCTCCTGTGATATGTGATGGGTGCGTGTAATTTTAAACGAATGTGTACCTGTGCAAATATGTTTTTTTTTTATCAAATATAGATTGTGTGTAATTTGACAGGGGAGGATCCTCTGACCCATAAAACCTACAGCATCACTCTGACTCACAGTTCCTTCCCCAATCATGGGAGAGGGGAGAATTGGGCCAATGGCAAGTGTAGAGGGGTAGGGTCTAGTGATGCTGCACACACACCCATTTTAAAAACAGATAAAAGCAGACAGACAGGACAGATAGGGACCTTCAAATCCATTTGCTGCGGGACGCTCTGCCGGGAAAATCCATACTTTACCTCCATCAATCTCTAGAGAAAGCTGTGCAGAAAGATCCAGACTTCAAATCCATCAATCTCCAGAATCCAGAGAGAGAGAGAGCTGACCCAGATCACTGTGAAGTGCAGAGACCAGACCAGAGTCCAGTCTAAAACCTGACCAGATCCGTGGCGAGGCCCATCTATTTCAAAAATATATTGTGAGTACCCAGCAGACTGTGCAGAACCAATCTCTTAGTTAAAATAATATACTTCAATCTATTTTAACCTAAGTAGAACTGCCTCCTAACTGTCACTTGTCATTTTCCAGTTGCTAGCTGTCACTTGTCTTTCTGAACTTTAAAATTTCAAATCTGAAAAACGACCTTTATTTAATCGCTCATATCTCTGTAACCGTTTGTGCTAGAGACTTGCAGTAACTTTCCTCTGAAAGCTACCCCCGATACTTTTGCCGCAATCGCGAAAAACGCACTCGCGAATTTGCCGTGATTTGCAAGTTTCTCCACGTGTAAAAATCTGCTGCTGCTTGCCTTCCGTTAAAGAAAGAATTCGTTTAACCTGCCAATAATCCCTGAATCATTGCTAGAGTGAGTCTGGACTAATATTAACTTGATACCACTCACCCTGAACCTCTAGAGGGAATTAAAAGCATTTTAGCATATTTTTCACTTCATTGCCAGCACATATAAAATCATTTTGGGCCTGTGTTTCCAACTTCTGTAGTCTAAGCTTGCTGGGGTGAACTGAATTACATTTGATTGCATTTCTGAGAACTGTGTGCTTTCCTTCCATTTCCTTGCATTGCAAAAAGGGGGGAAGGGATTGCCAGAGAAAAGTGATTACATTGTTTTGTTGAACGCATATTGAGTATTTTCTGTACTGCAATTTCATTCCACCTTGCATCCATTTGAAACCATAAAGTATTGTTGCTATCTTATCCATCCTATAACCACTCATCATTGATTATAAAGAAGTGTGCTAGTGCCAGACTATCCATTATTGATTACTGCTCAGATTCAGGGTGATATTCAATTATTAAATTATTATAAAGTGTGATATATATATCTATTGTTTAAATTATCAAATAAACCTTTTAAACTTGCAAAACAGAACTACTTCTTGGCTCAGTGGGGTCAGGAGGATTCCAAGAGAGGGGTGTTATATAGGGGTAGTCATCCAGAACGCATGAATTGGACATAAAGATATCAATAAGGGTTTCCATTCAGTATCCCAGACTAGGCATTGACTTAGCTGTAGTGTTGAATTGAATCCTCTTACAAATTGGGGGCTCGTGCCGGACGTTTGGATTAGATCTATCACTTGTGCAGATTAATACAGCGTGCCAGCTGACCAGATACACATATCCGGTCGGATCACCACGCTGTGTTACGCTGTAAAGCACTCCTCAAAGGAACGCTCTAAGAAAAAGGTCTGTTTTGCAAAAATAAAATACTAATTTCTGTAAGTCAGGACAGAGACCAATCTCTAGAATGACGACCTTAGTAGACATGAAAATAGCCAGAGAGCACTTCTTACATAAGTTATTTGTGAGAGGTGAGTGGACTCACCAGGACCGCATGGTCTGGTTGCAGGCCATCATGCAACAGGTCACTGAAACAGGGTCAGATATATGGGGAGATGAGGGTCCCCTACATGTGGCCCTGAGTGAACTATACATGGCTCCTAAAGCTAAGGATGAACAAGACAAGATGGTTAGGATAGCCGCATACCTGTACCTATATATGGGAGGCATGCAGGATAAATGTACTGAAAGCCAAGATCTGGCGAATAAGCGACAGATGGCGTTAGAGAAGGTCCAATCTGACCTGGTATCTTCTGAGCAGAGGCTGCAGGGGAGCCAGGAGTCAGAAAATGAGAGTAGACAGCACATCATTAAAATAAAGAAGGATATGGACATCCTGCAACAGGAAAAGACAGACCAGGATGCCAGAATTCTGGCCTTGCAGAAGGAACGCCAAGACGGTCTGGATTCCCTACTGCAGAGCCAGAAAAAGCTGGAGCAACAATTAGACTTTAACAGGGCATGCACGGAGCAGGTAGCCACCCTGCAAAGTCATATAGATAGAGTGAAGGCAGAGAGCAATAAACTGATTTTGAAAGACCTGGATACTCAGGCAGAATTTGACCAGGAGCGCCAGAAAGCTGGTGCCTTCCAAAGGCAAAGGGATGACCTGGTGGCACAGATGCAGGCTCTGAGCCAGGAAAGAGACGCCTTATGCCAGGAAGTCTGCCATTTAAAAAGAAAAACAGAAGAAAATCACTTGGCCCTCCAAGGGCTGGGTGACCTCCAAAAAGAACGCCAGAACTTGTTAGAACACACCAGGGGGTGGAGGATGCTCTGGCAAGAAAGGAGCAGGCCAATAGGGACACAGCTCAGGAGGTAACCCTCCTGCAGCAAAGACTGGCCCAGTGCTCCAGAACCAATCAGGAAACGCAGAGAGAGAATGAGGCTCTCTGCCAGCACAATGATAGACTCCAACAACAGGTAGCGATGCAGGAGAGACTGATAGAGTCTAGTAAGGCCTTAACTGAGGAACTGAAGGCGCAGGCTCTTGCATTGCAACAGGGAGCAGGGGCGGATAGAGATGAGGTTCGCTGGGAAAGAGAAACTCCTGAGCATAACCCCAGGAGCCCTAGTACCAGAGGCCTCTATTTCTCTCAGTCCCTAGACTCTGCCACCCCCATGTCCCCTGGCGCACATGAGCACAGGGCCACAGGGATGGCAGATTACTATCCAGCCAGAAGCATGGGGCTCATAGGCCAGTACCTCCCAGGAATGGATGGGCGGGCATCCGGGTATGGGCACCCAAGCACAGTGCAATTTGATGGGGAACCCCAGGTGAGTAGGCCCATTAAGGGCATCCTGAAAACCTCTGCCCAGTTAGGTCAGTGGGGGGGGGGGTACCCATCAAATCCTGGCAGCAAGGAGGGATCTGAAGACTCCTCTGAGCGGTACAGGACACAGGAGACCAGGTCCCCACATTCTGCCAGCCATTCCCAGGCTCGCAGAATCCGGGAAAACCTGGAAGAAAAGACAGGAACCTCTGGGAGCAGTGCCTCTGAGTCAGAAGATGAATGGACCAGGGTTACCCGAACCAAAAAGGCCAATAAGGCAAAAAGGGCCTTGCTTAAGGACCCATTGAAGCAAATAAAGGCAATAAGGAGTGTCATCACGCCTTATCACAAGAACGCCAAGTACTCTGTTTGGGAACACTTGGAGCTCTATGAGCAAATGATGGAGACTTTTCATTTGAAGGACAGCCAAAGCTGTATTCAATATGTAAAGTGGACATTCTCCCCAGAGTACTCCAGTTTCTTTGCAGGGCTGGAGGACCAAAATCATTCCAGGTGGTCCACCTATAGGGCGGCCATATTAAAACATTTTTCTGTTCACAGAAATCCCCAAGAGGCTCGGAAGGCAGCCTACAATTTACAATGTGGGGAGGATCAGGCCCCACAAGAGTTCGTGCAAGAGTTAAAGCGTGCTTTTGCACAGACTACAAGAAGGGTGCGCACCGACAGCAGAGAATTTATTAATACGTTTTTCCATGCCTTGCCCAAATACATAATGACCCAGCTCGTGAGGGATTTTCACGAAAAAAGATCTTTAGACTGGGTCATTGAACAGGCGACCCAGATCTATGAGGTGCAGAAGCCCATAGAAAATAAAAGCAATACCCAGAAAAATCCCAAAACCAACAGCACCCCTGCTGCTGCCAAGGTGGCAGAGGTAAAGGTCACCCCCGTTTTGGATTTGGAGATGGGGGGGCCTAAAAACCTACCTGCACCTAATAATGCTAGGCCCAGAAGGCCCTCGGGCCAGTCACAGACAGGGAGCCAGGGAGGCAGCCCCACAAATGGGGTCCCTCGCTCTCCTGATTATGTAAGCCCCCGTTACAAAGGGAAACAGACCCATCCTGGGTTATGTGTGGACTCCTCCAGCCCAAGGGGGGGATCCAGCCAAGCACCTAACCCAGAGAACTTCCCTCCCAACTTCTCACAGGAGGGCAGAAATTCTCCAAATCCTGGGCAGAACTTTTTCCCCAGGTATCCACCCAATTTCCAACCCCAAAATCATCCATCCTTCTTTCCCCAATTCCCTGAGCCCAGACAACCTAATCCGGGAGAGGGGAGGCCAAGGGTGGAGGGGTATCCAAATCTTCCCAACCAGGGGTACTACCAAAGAAGGGATAGCTACCCTTCCCGGGATCAGCCCAGGGGAGAAAACAGGGCCCTGTATCAGCCTGAGCGGGTTCCCCAGTTAGAGCGCCAGGTTCAAAACATGGCGCGGGATCTGGGTCACATACTGAGTGCTCAGCAGAACCCTCAGATCGGCATGCCGGCGCAGAACGCACCCAACTCTGGACCTGGTGCTCCAGAACAATGGCGGGGGCAGCACCCCGATAACTCACCGGTTCCCAGGGAGGAGGAACAAGGGGAAGGGGGGTGTAAAGCCTTGGAGGAAGCTTCCTTCCTCACTTGTAAACAGCCCCTGGAAACCCAGGAACCAGAAACAAAATCTCTTGCCCCTGAAAGTCTGCCTCCTAAGGAGCAGAGGGGGGTAGGAGAAACAAAAGACCCAAACAGACTCAGTTTGAAGAGGAGGTACAGATCTTCCAATTTGAGGGAGAGGGATCCTCAGTAGATCCTGGGAAAAGGATCTTCTCCTTCAGAGATAGGGGAACTCCTCCCAAGGAAAAATGGGTCCCAAAAGATTCCAATATAGACTGGGGAGATGTGTAGACTGAGCTACCGCCGCCCACTATCTTATCCCAGAACCAACAATACCAAAATCCCCTGGTTCAAACCCATCCTGATGACTGCCTCAAAAAAGGGGGGGGCGGCCCAGAACCGGAGCCAGGGGAACCCACAATGGCTCTGATCTCCAGTTGCCAACTTTTTCTTTCAGATTCCCAAGGCTCTCCACAGAGTTCTGCCCAAATCTCTTCGCTTGCAATGTCCAAAACCAGAAAGTTAGCCCACCAGTTGCCAAAAATGTGCATTATCTGTGCCCCCTTGAGGAGAAGGAGGGAAGATACTATGCCCCGGTACAAGTACAGGGGCAGGGTACAATTTTGGCACTGGTGGACACTGGATCTCAAGCTACCCTTCTGTCCAGAAGGGCCTTTGACGAACTGAATGCAGGAAGGGGAGAGAATTACCAAATTCCTCTCACCTCTCTTCCTGGACAACTGCAGAACTTTGACGGGAAGGAAATTCCCGTTGAGGGGACTGCGGACTTGGACATTAAGATCGGGCGACACAAGTTGAAACACCCGGTCATAGTTGTGACTCCAGAGGGCACCCCTTGTTTACTAGGGAATGACCTCCTGAGAAGGTTGTCACCCCTAATAGATTGTGTAAACAAGGTCCTCTGGACCCAGACTAGCCGACCAATAAAATTAAAACAGAGTGTCAACCATGTTAGTTTAAACGGCACATGCCACATGGTTGAACAAAAATCTGACCAAGTAGAATTTCACTTCCAGAATAGTCAAATTCCAGACGTGACAGTGATAGCAGTAGGACAACAGACTGGTGATGGAGGGTCCTCTCTATTTCTGAAAATCAACCTTCCTTGCAGTCTAAAGTGGTACTCCACGCTGGAAGGAAACACTCTGAGATTCTTTACTAATCCACAATCAGAAACTCCCACTCCTATAGTCCAGAAAGATGTGAAATCAGCTCAGAGCCTGGCTGATATTCAGCAAATTGGAGAGCAGTTGTTCATCCCTGTCCAATTAAATGATGGGAAGGACTCTGTTCTCGCTCGAGTGTGTGTGAACAACGGTAAGAGCTTCATCAGCGAAGCCATGTTCCGCCAACTCCCAAAAGATCCAGCCATTCCCACATTCAAACTGATAGACAAATGGGAAATGGACCTGGAAGCACCCAATTCCAAACATCTCCTGCCAAGCAGGTGTATGCTCAAAATCTCCATTGGCAACAAGAGCATAGTCCACAATTGTTGGGTCGTGCGAGACGTCCCTGCCGCCTTTTACTTAGGCAGTGACATTCTCAATCGCTTTGCCATTAGTTTGGACCTAATAAACTTCAAAGCTTGGTCCCGATTAGCGGATAATCCCATGGGCTTTGATGATCCAGAAAAAGAATTTAGGTCAGCTCAATTGCTACCTTATGCAGTTGAAATTCAGATTAAAGAGGAAGTCACCATTCCAGAAAGGACCCGACAATTCTCCCTGGAAGTGAAAGTTAAAAGAGGACAATATCTGCAAAACCCTGATGCTTACATACATCTAAATGCTTCTCTCCAACTGCAATGGTTAGGGGTAAACCCAACTCCATTAGTCAACATAGAACATGACACCATTCCAATAGAGGTGGATAACAGCGACTTAAAGAGTATTACTCTAGCCGCAGGCACCATTATTGGAATGGCGGTTGATGACCGACATGTTTCCATAGATTTAGGTAATGAACTGTTAGGGCCAATCCCCAAGGACTGCTTTGACAGTGACAGTGATGACAATACAACACCAGACATGATTTGTACCCGGCATGGGGGGAACTTCCTGGTGTACACTTCTTGCCCTTATGGTAAGGAAGATGTGACTTGTGACTTCAGGAGGGATGAGGTGATTTTCCAGGTCCATGAGGGCTGCCTTTCCCACCTGAAGCCTCCAGTCCAAATCAGCACTCTGACCAGGGACTTCTCCACCCAGCTGGAGGAGGCCGCTGAAATAGCCAAACCAGAAGTCTTTCCAGGCTTCAGGCAGATGGTGGAAGAGAGAGTCAACTTAGCTGATGCCTGTGTGACTCTGGAACAAAAGCAAAAGTTGAAACAAGTTTTCTTGGATTTCCAAGATCTCTTTGCGGTAGACTCATATGACTGTGGTCGCACTGACATCCACACAACAACAATCCCCACGGACCCTGGCATGACTCCTGTGTTTGTGAAGCAATATCGCTTGCCTCTCGCATCAATGGAGTCCCTTACTGAAATAATTAAGAACCTTGAGTCCCGGGGAATAATCCGTCCAGTCCACAGCACCTTCAATAATCCGGTGCTGGGAATATTGAAGCCAAACGGCCAGTGGAGACTCTGCGCCGACCTCAGGGAGCTCAACAAACGGGTCCATACTTCCCGATGGCCTCTGCCCTACATTGACCAAGGGCTGGCCCAGATCCAGGGGTCACAGGTATTCACTGCAATAGACCTGACCAATGGATACTGGACCATGCCTGTCAGCAGGGAGGACCAATACAAACTGGCTTTTACCTTTGGGGGCCAGCAGTAAACATGGACCCGGACTCCCTTCGGATACCTTAACTCCGGTAATGAGTTCAATATTTTCCTACATAAGGCCATGCCCGACCTGGGTGCGAGGGGTAACCTGGCTTATGTAGATGATGTCCTCATCAAAAGTTCATCTGTGGAGGAACACATAGCGGAGATCCGTTATGTTCTGACGCAGTTGAGGGCCGCCGGAGCAAAGCTTTCCTTTCAGAAAGCACAGTGGTGTAGAACCCGTGTTAATTTCTTGGGGCATGAGATTACTCCTCAGGGTCTCTGTCCCCAAGAAAAGAAAGTGGAAGCACTTCAGAAACTGAAAGACCCCACAACTCTGCGGGAACTAAGGAGCCTCCTTGGGCTGACTAATTACAGCAGAAAGTTCATTGAGGGCTACGCAGAGATCACCAGACCCCTGATTCATCTCCTGAAGGGGGGGGTCAAGTGGGAATGGGGTCCAGAACAAGCCAAGGCGGTAAAACAACTCAAAAGAAACCTCCTGTGGAGGTCAGATATGGCCAAAACAAGAAGAGTCCCCTCGCGCAAGGTCTGGCTGACTTGCATGATTGTGCCAGAGAAAACTGTCTCGAGGACGAAAGTCTAAAAATCAAGGACAACACGGAGGCATACCTTAATTCCCCACACAAAGTCTTTGAAGAGTACAAGTGTGAGGGAATGCCCACTGTCTATGTGGATGGATGCTCTTACCATGTTGACAACAACGGGGAGAAAGAACTGGTGGCCGGCGTAGGGAATGCATGGGTGAATGAGTCCCCAGAACCCTCCGCTGGATACAAAATTGGTCCCCGAAGTAGTCAGGTGGCAGAATTGATGGCTGTGCATCAGGCCATCCTCACTGCTGTGCAGCATCAACTCCACGAACTGGTCATAATCACAGATTCGGATTATGTACGGAACGGGTTCGGGGAGCACCTGGTTAATTGGAAAACCAGAGGCATGTTATGTGCTAACAACAAACCCTTGAAACATGGGAAGTTGATCAAAAACATTGATGATCTGGTCACCTCGAATGAGATGACCATCTATTGGAAGAAGATCAAGGGTCATTCCAAAGTAGAGGGACCAGACAAAACTGGAAATGACTTAGCTGATCAGCTGGCCAAAACCGGGGCCATCCAAGGGGATCTAATTGAGATTGAGTCCCCGTTGGGGGAAATCCAGGTCACTGCTATCACTAGGTCCCAGACAAATGCTCACAATGACCTTTGAATTGCACAATGGAGTAAGGAGACCCCTGATGCTGATTTGATTACCGCTCAGAAGGGGGATGCAATAATTGGTAAATTTTACCAGCACCTTGAGGACCCTGAGAACTTTCCCCTGACGGATACCGATTACACTGGGAAAGAGGACCTAAGAGTGTTGATGAAATGTCCAAAAATGTTCCGGATCCAAGACGGTTTGCTTTTAAGGAAATCCAAAGCTGGCCACGATCAGTGGGTGGTTCCTACCTCATTCCGAAGCCTGATGTTAAGTCACGCCCATGATGCGGCCACCGCCGGTCATAGGGGGTTTCATACAACATTGGAAATCTTAAGAGAGGTTGCCTACTGGCCACACATGGGGCAGGACCTCGACCAATACTTGAAGGGGTGTCTTGTGTGTGCACAATTTCAGCCATCATCCCTCACGCACCGTGCGCCTCTCCAAAAGAGGGGGATGACACTGCCATGGTCAGATTTACAAATCGACTTTGTAGGCCCCGTGATTTGCTCTGCTAAGGGGAATAAGTACATGTTGACTGTGACCTGCTTGTTTACCAAGTGGGTGGAATGTCTCCCAGCCCCAAATTGCAAGGCAGAAACTGCAGCTGCCCTGATGATTAACCACATCTTTTCCCGTTTCGGTCTACCTCAAAGGATTGAGTCAGACAGAGGTAGCCACTTCACCAGTGAAGTAATGACAAAGATGTGGGAGATACTGGGGGTCAAAAGGAAGTTACATATTGCTTACAGGCCAGCTTCTTCTGGAGCAGTGGAACGCTACAACCGGACAATTGTGAGCATCTTAAAAAAGTTTGTGGCAGATTCTGGGCCAAGTTGGGATATCCGATTACCTCTGGTCCTAATGGCCATCAGATCTACCCCTTCATCTGCAACCAAAATGTCACCATTCGAGTTGATGACTGGACGCAAGATGACTGGAAGGGACCCTTTGAGATTATAGACAAAATCTCCCCTGTGGCCTACAAAATCCACATCCCCAAAGGTCCTTTGGCAGCGGGGGAAGACAAGTGGGTCCACATAAACCAGTTGAAATGTTGCCATCCCAGGCACACTCTGCAACAACTGGAGGAATCCTCTGGAATCCTAGCGGGTACTGTCTCAGACTAATTCAGTTCCAACCATAAAACATACCACATCTAGTCTCTAAAATATTGTGATTTGCATGAAACTGTCTCTTAGTTATACTGTTTTTTTTTTCAAAATAAGAATGTAATGTTTCGTTATGATGAAATGCATATGCTGCCCCACTATCTCAACAGTGGTGGAAAGACGTCTATGAGTAGGTATTGCCGCTCTTCCTTTGTCGTCCTAGGAGAAAGAAAACCTGGAGACCGGCCAAGGAGGATGATCCGGAGACTGGGAGGATGACGCAAGGGGGCCCAGGGTACCGCCCAATATTCCCATCAGGACCGGCGAGGAGAACCGATCGATCCGACCGGATGGAGGAAAAGATGCTGAACTGTGCCATTTGCAGAATTGGAAGAAGATTATGCGGACATACCAGTGCGTGGGTCAAAACCCTTGTGCACCCGACTCCCCATCGACTCAAATTCAAAGGGCAGTCACGTGGGGGGATTTGTTGGGTGTTCTGACCCACGTTTGGACTATTAGGCTACAACATTTGGTGCTGTGGGCTTAGGAAATCCAAGATGGCCGAAAAAGCCCACATGTGCACCAGAATCTATGAAAACCGCGCAGTTGTGCACACTAAAATGGTTGCATAACTTGCCACCCACCAGTGCGGGCAGGATGGGCCGGGGTGCCATGAGTGAAATGTGTGCCAAAGGAAAAACCGCACTTTAAAATCACCTTTTGTTTCTCTGAATGCCAGCTCAAAATGCCTATTTGCAACACATCCAAAAATCTCACTGAACACCAGCGGACATCTGGCAGAATAAAGTCTTGTGGGCATACAAAATCTGGAAAGAGGATGAGCCTAAAACACTGTTCATCACAAGACTGGCTGAGCTGTGGATTTCAGCAGTTTAAGTAAATTTGGACTGAAAGACACTAAAAATCTAAATATTTAAAAGAAATGAGTGACCTACTTTTGAGTGTCACATAGGCTGCAATTGTTTAAATGTCATAGTTTTAAACTTAGAATCAGCATTCTAGCTGCATATGTAAAAAGTTGTTAGTTATTTGAATGCAGAAAACTAGGGAACAGAAATGACATGTGGCTAAAAACTGGCTTAAAGAGATTCCAATTTCGCCTGGCAACTACCCCCATCAGGAGTGAAACTTGATTCACAAGTAACTTCCCAGGCCTGGCTGTTTCCTGCTGGCCACACTAAGGATATGCCATCTCTCTGATAATTGAATTAAGGGGAGCCCCCACAGAATACAGGAGCTCTGAACAATGCAACCCCCTTCACCCAGGCAGATGGTTTATTGCAGATGTCGTAAAACAGCTTCCTCTTGGCAGAAGCTGGGAGGGGCAGGGTCTCTGAGCTTGGCAGAAACTGGAAAGACTGGTTTCTGTACCATGTGACCTGAAAAGACACATTCCTGTAGCCAGAATATGGTTTTAGAAAAAGATGGATCATTCATAGAGCGGACTTGTGAAAATTATTTAAATGATACCATAATTCTTGTGATTTTTCTGCCCACATTTTAAGACGTGTTAGGACCCGGTGGTATGTTCAGGGGGGTTTTAGCGGAAAAGAGGATATTA
This sequence comes from Ambystoma mexicanum, assembly GCF_040938575.1. Classification (NCBI taxonomy): domain Eukaryota; kingdom Metazoa; phylum Chordata; class Amphibia; order Caudata; family Ambystomatidae; genus Ambystoma; species Ambystoma mexicanum. The sequence continues at coordinate 664,449,966 of NC_090924.1, forward strand.
CTCAAAATGTGTGCATGTGAAAAATCTGACACTTCATCAACTAATGCCCATACTCCTTGCGCACATGTGTGTAAATTTGGGTTAATGTCCGAAATTGCAAAATCAGTTAAAAAGTGCAAATGTTGTCATTTCTGAATGCAAGCCCCCAGGAAGAGCAGATTTGGACAGGGTAACCTCCTGTGATATGTGATGGGTGCGTGTAATTTTAAACGAATGTGTACCTGTGCAAATATGTTTTTTTTTATCAAATATAGATTGTGTGCAATTTGACAGGGGAGGATCCTCTGACCCATAAAACCTACAGCATCACTCTGACTCACAGTTCCTTCCCCAATCATGGGAGAGGGGAGAATTGGGCCAATGGCAAGTGTAGAGGGGTAGGGTCTAGTGATGCTGCACACACACCCATTTTAAAAACAGATAAAAGCAGACAGACAGGATAGATAGGGACCTTCAAATCCATTTGCTGCTAGACGCTCTGCCGGGAAAATCCATACTTTACCTCCATCAATCTCTAGAGAAAGCTGTGCAGAAAGATCCAGACTTCAAATCCATCAATCTCCAGAATCCAGAGAGAGAGAGAGCTGACCCAGATCACTGTGAAGTGCAGAGACCAGACCAGAGTCCAGTCTAAAACCTGACCAGATCCGTGGCGAGGCCCATCTATTTAAAAAATATATTGTGAGTACCCAGCAGACTGTGCAGAACCAATCTCTTAGTTAAAATAATATAATTCAATCTATTTTAAGCTAAGTAGAACTGCCTCCTAACTGTCACTTGTCATTTTCCAGTTGCTAGCTGTCACTTGTCTTTCTGAACTTTAAAATTTCAAATCTGAAAAACGACCTTTATTTAATCGCTCATATCTCCGTAACCATTAGAGACTTGCAGTAACGTTCCTCTAAAAGCTGAGAATCGTGGCTTTCCTACGAACCTAGAACCGCATTCCTACCCCCGATACTTTTGCCGCAATCGCAAAAAACGCACTCGCGAATTTGCCGCGATTTGCAAGTTTCTCCACGTGTAAAAATCTGCTGCTGCTTGCCTTCCGTTAAAGAAAGAATTCGTTTAACCTGCCAATCATCCCTGAATCATTGCTAGAGTGAGTCTGGACTAATATTAACTTGATACCACTCACCCTGAACCTCTAGAGGGAATTAAAAGCATTTTAGCATATTTTTCACTTCATTGCCAGCACATATAAAAGCATTTTGGGCCTGTGTTTCCAACTTCTGTAGTCTAAGCTTGCTGGGGTGAACTGAATTACATTTGATTGCATTTCTGAGAACTGTGTGCTTTCCTTCCATTTCCTTGCATTGCAAAAAGGGGGGAGGGGATTGCCAGAGAAAAGTGATTACATTGTTTTGTTGAACGCATATTGAGTATTTTCTGTACTGCAATTTCATTCCACCTTGCATCCATTTGAAACCATAAAGTATTGTTGCTATCTTATCCATCCTATAACCACTCATCATTGATTATAAAGAAGTGTGCTAGTGCCAGACTATCCATTATTGATTACTGCTCAGATTCAGGGTGATATTCAATTATTAAATTATTATAAAGTGTGATATATATATATATCTATTGTTTAAATTATCAAATAAACCTTTTAAACTTGCAAAACAGAACTACTTCTTGGCTCAGTGGGGTCAGGAGGATTCCAAGAGAGGGGTGTTATATAGGGGTAGTCATCCAGAACGCATGAATTGGACATAAAGATATCAATAAGGGTTTCCATTCAGTATCCCAGACTAGGCATTGATTTAGCTGTAGTGTTGAATTGAATCCTCTTACAGGGGTCATCAGTGTTGTGATCATATATATTCAGTAGCACAACCTCACTGCCCAAAAGGACCCAAATAGTAACACGTAACGTCCCAAGGGATATATATGAGTCACTCTGTGTTGGAATTTGAGGCTTTTATGGATTAAGATCATGACTCCTCGATTCTGGGTAGAATTGAAGGTTTAATAGCGTTGGGGGCCCCATAATCTCGTGAACCCCTCGCACGCGCTGGAGAGACTGTGTGTTTCTTGTAAGAAAAGTAATTTAACTTTGTGCCGTTCAATGTATCACTGCATTTTCTGCATTTTGAAGTGGTTACCCGGCAGCCTGACATTCCAGCTCATACACTTAACACTGTTATCAGCCATTGGGATGATAAATTCGCAACAATGTACAAGGCCCTATCAGCATCTGCAGTAATGTAGGTCATGGGGTATAAGGCAATCACTCAGGGTTCAAGCGTGGGATCAGCCCGTCACCACCTGGACTGCTGCAATCACACCTCAAGCAGATGATGAATTGGGGAGCAGTGTAGGGATAGCCAAAATCTCACGGAGGAGATTAGAACAGCGTTTGTTCATCGGGCATAGACGATGTTAAAGGGTTGCCACAGTGTAGGCAGGACGAGTGACATGATATGAAGTTCACTATGTGCCAGAGCAGAGATGTCAATGTGCCAGCTGCGAGCCGCCGTTGAAGAGGGAGCCATGATTAACAGTTGAAAGGAGATATTGCTGAGGCAATGGACGAGTTGTTCAAGGAATGCGTGGCATAAAAGGGATTAGTTCACCATTGTCCCGCAGTGCAGGAGTTGTGGCAAGCCCCAAGCGTATCCCCAGTTACAGCAGCACAGCAGTGGGTCGGGGGTAATGAGTGCGCGAGCACAGAACACAGCATTATGGGCAGGGGGCCCGTACCTTAAGACATGGTGGAATTTGTGGCATTTCCTCTCTTGTGCCATCCCGCCGTGATTCTTTTAGGCAGCCGTTTGGCCCGCAAGGCAGCAGTAGAGCCAGCTGAAGGGGGCGCACCGCTGGGACTGCGGGTCTCCCATGGGCTGTTGGTGCAGAGAGGAAGTGGGTCAGAGCGTTTCTCGGGAGCTGTAGATTGCAGCAGGATCTCGGTGAAGGGCAGTGGTGGAGAGAGGCCGCCCAGGAGAGCCCAGACAGGAGTTTAGTTGCAGGGTAGCGAGTCGATCACCAGTCGTAGCTTCAGTAGTGTATGACAATCACAAGAAAGGGTGCGCAGCTCCAAGGAGCAACAGCCCTCCCCCAGCTGGGCCAGGGGTCCCCGGCACTTGAGTGTGAAGGGGCCCGCCCACTATGGAAGTGCAGCATGGGATGCCGTAAGGGGATCAGGCGGCAGAGCAGAGGTGCTGTTTTCTCTGCGCCCATCACACCTCGGGAGACGCTGGGCGGCCAGGATCTGCAGCAAGCTGGAGGAAGTCAGACCCTGGATTTTGAAGAAGAAACGCAGCACCATCAAGGAAGAATCGGGTTAAAAGATCTTCCCCCAGGACGGAGTTTCAGACTCAGGCTGCCATACTGTACAAGCGCAACAGCGCCCCCCAGTCAGAATGCTATTTGAGGCAATACCCTTACCGACAATGCAAACATTTCTTTTGAAAATTGCGAACAAACCAATTGCCATTATTGATCTTTTCAGGTGCAAGAACTAAGACCCCTGAACCTGAAAGGACACGTAGAATATGTAATGTGGTTGGGATACTAGAAACCCCTAGACATGTCCTCACTCAATGCACACAATTAGGTACCACCTACATGACACTATTGGGTGGGTTGCTACATGATTATGAGTTAATAAAGCAACAGGAATTCTGAAATTATTGTTTGAACACCGAATCAGAAAGAGTCAATATGGCATTGTTTCGTGTCTGGGGGATTGTGGAGAAGTCCTTGATGGAAGCTAGTGCATCAAGATGGCCTTGAGATTGCCTTGCTGTAGATGGCTACATATAATTTTAAATATTTATTGTGTTAGGTCTATGACCAAAGGTTTTAACTTAACTTACAAGGTGAATAATGGTGTTCGAACTTGGTACTGGGTACTTGGGTGAAAATACATAGTAAGTAGTAGCCTCAGCTGGCTAGCTCAAATCTATCTTTCGCATGTTGATGCAATGTATACCTCCGCCTATATTTTGGTAAATTTCAGAATGTGACGCTATGTACTCCGTTGTATAACGCTTTGTAATGTATTACTTGCCTTAAATGACGTTGTTGTAATAATTGGAGAATGGTGACTTTTATTTGCACTATCAATTGTGTTTTAAAGTTTGTTGTGGCTTACCAGCACGTTGGTATTTAGAAATATAAGTATAGTTCATAGTACACTGTATTTTACATATATTTTAGAGATTAGATTACGTGAACATGATGAAGTAAATTGAATTGTACAACAATTTCGGATGAATTGATTGAAGTTGATTGGAAATATTGGTATTTATATTATAAGGTATAAATAAGAAGACTGACTCAGGAAGTTGACAAAATGCCTCTGTTTTATTTTCAATTATCTAAAACAGGGAGTACAACGGACATCAACTGACGTTGCACAGCATAGTCTCAAAGCATTTAATAAAAAACAGTATTTATATAACAAGAATTTGTCATACTTGACGTAATACTCCATGGCAAGCTAAGAAAACCTATGCGGGATTGTGATAGGACTAAGGGGAGTATCTAAGTATACTTTCTATAAGGGATTGGATTGTGATTGGATCTTAATAGTCAGGTGGGCAACTTCTGCCCTCCCTTAGTGCAAGACATCTTCAACAGTGATTAGAAATATGATACATTACAGGCTCTCAAACTATAAGGCCCTTCATTATATGACCCTCTACAATTGGTTGGCACGCTTGTACCCGTCTGGAACATTCAATTCTCCAGTAGTATGTAAGCTGGGCCCCAGGTGCAGGTGGGTGGACTTGACCGTACCTCCCTACCCAATTAACCCACATCTCTCATCGCTCATGCCTTCTGCCATTCAGATTGTCTTTGAACTTGGCCTTGTAGTCACTTTTCTTCTATGGCAATAAACGGGAGTGTGAGCATGTTCTTATCAAGGTTCGGGTCTACATGACCATTTCTATTTCCATCCTGGACTCACGTGACAGGATACAGTGAATCGGTCGATTTTATAGTATTTAATTGTCTCGAATAAAGAAACTTGACACTCAAGGTTTTCTCTCTTTGCAATTTAACAAGGGCTGCCTCAGGGTCTCACATTCACTGTTCTTCAAGGACTGATAACCAGTTTTGGCTGCCTTAGCTTTTGACACCAGGCCAAGCAGCCTTCCATTGGTCCATATTCAAGCCTCAGCATATTTATTTTCTGCGACACACACACAGCTATCAATCCTTCTTTCTCTGTGGGTTGGATTACTAAAATTGTGACATTGAATGTCCAGATTCTATATATATATATATATTGGCAGCAACGTATGTATCCTATTCACTACGTATAGCCAGCCTTTACGATTACTTAGTCTACTTCCGTTAGGGCATCTGTACAGTTATAAAACAGCTGCCATTTTCTGCAGTGCTTCTTCACACGTGCAATCTTCATTCTGCACATGAAAGTTTTCTCGATTATTTTCTTCACCATCAGATTCTATAAGGTCTTCGCCTTCTCTTCTTCGGTCATCCTTCTCAGTGCATCACGTTAATTTCTTGTGACGTCACCATCCTCTCCTTTTATCACCTTCACACTTCTTCTGGGATGGCCCTCAGGAGACTGTCATCGCTTTGGGATACATCATATGGGGTTTTCTCAGTGGATACCTTGTCTCAAAGGCTTTTTGTGTAATTGGCACCATCACTGGAGCAGCACATGTGGCAATTTACGGTTTCCAACATAAAGGCAGAATAGGGGCAGGACTTCCTACAGAGGCATTCAGCTGTGCTGCTCCTCTACAACACATAAACTGACCTCTCACTACACGCAGGTTCTGGTGGACATGTTCTGGGCCCAATTGTGTTGTTTTCCGAGGTCTACATTAGGGATTCTACAATAATGTTACAAAACATCAATACTGCTCAGACCACAGATGATTGCGTAGTGACAAATGGAAAGGCGTTCAGATGTAGGGGAGGCAGGGATAGGTCTCTCTTGGTTTGTGTACGTAGATCAACGCCACTTCAAAACTGATGGCTTCAATCACATGTATCACAATTATAATACTTGTGCACAGGCGCGTTATAAATGACATATCATGTCATATCATATCATATCAATGTGCAGGGGTAGGGACACCCTATTAAATGATGCAAACTACTCAATCATTTAAGAGATCTACAGGGTGATATTATATTTTAACAGGAGACACATCTAGCCATGCTTGAATCCATGAAACTCTACAGGAGATGCGTGGGAATAGCTGTTCACTTACCATACCATAGAAAGCAGGCTATCACGATTCTAGTACATCAATGGATGTTACGGTAATTGACACCGAAATAGATAAGGAAGGACGCTATGTTTTACTGCATGAGGTTCTTTTTCATCAATGCATCACACTTATTAACATATATAGGTCAACAACTGACTCCCCATGCCTTTTCACACACATCTTCGCATCATGTGCATCATCCATAGGACAGCTAACGCGGATTGGACGTGGCTTAAATATCGCCATGTTACAACCTATGGGCAGACAAAATACGAAATCCATGTCACAATGTATCCCCAATAAAAATATGACTCTCATCACACTTATGGATGATCTTCACCTGGTAGATATATGGAGGCATATGGATAAGGATCTAAAAGACTACACATTTTACTCAAACCACCATCGCAATTACTCCCAGTTAGACTACTGGCTCCTTCCACGCATCATTGCTCACATGGTTGACATATGTGACATATTGATGCCAATGACACTCCCAGCCCACACACCGGTTCTTCTAAAAACATATTTCAGATGACCTACAAAGAGACCATCCTGGTGGCTTAATCTGATGACCCTCAGACACTCAGACATCATGGAACACATTTTGCAAGACACGAGGAAATTATTGCAGGGCAACCTGACGAATGATTTCACTGTTCTCAGATGCTGGGATGCCTATAAGTCCTTCCTAATACATATTGTGTTGGGTTCACAAGCTGAAGTCGTGGTTGGCTCAAGAAAAACGCTTGACAACACAACTGCAAACTGCGGAAAGTAGACATAACCAAACCCGAGACCCCAACACTCATGCACAGATAGTCAAACTTGGTTCCAAACTCTTGCATATTTTCACACTACGGGCTCAGAAATCATCTTCCAGATTGGCTCAAACTCTCTTTTCACAGGGAGACGGGCAGCTAAAACTAATGGCACTGGTATTGAAGGGGAGGCAGCGTGCCCAAATTATAGAATCAATTCACAGTAAAAGGGTGACCTACTAGTCAGAGACAGGACTATTAACCAAAGGTTTGCCGAATACTATAAGAAACTATACACCACACTCCGCAGTAGGGACACAGAACACATGCACACTTTTCTACAATTGGTTATACTTCCAACTATACAACCGGAAGACTTGGGTGCTTTGAATGCTCCCATCTCCGAGGAGGAGGTAACAAAGGCCATATCAGGAGTGGCCACTGGGAAAGTGTCAGTCCTGGATGGTCTACCGATAAATGTAAACAAACAGCTGTCAGAGCCACTTTCTCCCATATTAGAGACTTTATTTATGGGAGCTGTGGAAAAAGAGCATCTGCCAGCCTCAATGTTGACAGCTACCATTGTAGTGTCCCATAAGAAGGGTAGGGGCGTAACAGAGTGCAGCTCCTACCGATCAATCTCTCTAATAAAATCAGAAGCAAAAATATTGATGAAATGCTTAGGCCACTGGTTGGAGGTATTCCTACCAAATATCGTTAAACAAGACCAGATAGGGTTTACACTGCCACTCATCCGACAACTTGAGACAACTCCTCCACATTATTGAAGGGACCTCGGACCCAGAGGATGAGATCCTCTTGCTCGATGGTGAAAAAGCTTTTGATAAAGTGCGATGGGCCTACATGTTTGCGGTCCTAAATACATTTGGTCTGAGAGGCCAATTTGTACAGCTGATAGCGCTGCTGTATGACAACCCACATGTTACCGTAGTCACTTATGCACACACATCAGAACCCTTCGCTTAATTCATTGGTACGTGTCAGGGCTGTCCCTTATCACAACTTTTTTATGTGCTATTCATTGAACCATTGGCAGAAAAATGATGTATAGATGCCAGTTGGACAGTCATTGCAAAGGGCAGGGAAGAACATGGGGTCTCTTTGTATGCCGACGATCTCCTACTCTATGTGGACAGTGTTCATGATCACTTACACGCATCCATACATTAATACAAATGTTTGGCCCCATCACAGGTTACAGTGTACATTGGGATACATTCGCGGTAAAGCCCCTACAATCCAACATCCCGTGCGACCCAGGCGGAGTGCCTCCATTTAGACTCCAATGTCACAATATCAAAGATTTAGGTGTGTATGTAAGTTCAGATCTGGGAGACCTTGATAGATTTAATTATGCTTGATAAAATGGAACAAGATATGGCTGAGTGGAGCGCACTACCTCTCTCACTCGCAGGAGGGAAAAATGCGATAAAAAAATGTAAAAAAAACTCGTTGCCAAAGCTAATATACCTGTCCTATTTGATCGCATTGATTCCGACGCTGACAATGTTTGCGGAATTAGACAAATGTATGAAGAGGGAAGAAAACACGTTTAAATAAGTCTCTTTTACAAGCCTCTAAGCTTGATGGCAGTATGGCACTCCCTTCGTGGAGGATGTACTATTCAGCGGCACAAATAGCTGGGCTAAGAGGTGCCTCAATCTAGATGGAATTATGTGAGCTCCATGTATTTACACCACAAGAAATACTAGACAAGAAATCCTAGCCATGTCGCTGCCCAAGCTTTCTGAATCGCTCAAGAGGCATCCCGCCGTCGGCCCAACGTTAGCTCAATCACACCAGCTGCATACACTAACGGGGAAGAACATCCCCACTCTCGCACTCACCAGGCACTAAGACAACTCCTTGAATTCACGCATACATGAACACAAACACAGACTCACACGCGGACACATTCCTAGGCGCACACCCAGACAACCCCACTTGCATGCACGCATACGTAAACACAAACACATTACATATATACATTCGTATTTCCCTTACCTCCCGATTGCACCCTCAGCCACACCTGAGACATGGCCAGATGGTCCACCCCTCACAGAGTGCACTCTGCGAGGTCTCCTCTCCTGTCCGTCAACGCCAGTGCCATTAGCATAATAATGAGAGGCTGCAGGGCCAAACTGTGTGTGCCCATCAACCTCTAGTTATTCAGCTCTGTGCACTGATAACTGGAGAAAAAAAATCTGCAGTGAGGACACACCCCTGCTCAGGGCCCGGCAGCATAGACTCCAATGCAAATACATCACCTGGGTGGACTGTGCTACATGCCACTGTGAAGGATGTACATGCGCGTTTAGATTAGACGTCTAAACTGTCTAAGCGTACATTAGAACTCTAATCTAAACAAGTTCCCCACAGGCCTGCCCCCCCATGTCGCCCATATGACGCAATAACTGGCAGTGAAGTACGGTAGATAGGCCTTTGACTGCAGGGTTGCTGTGAAGGTGTCGCTGTATACCCTCTGGAATGAGATATTTCCGATTAATGAAGAGGAGCCAATTGTTTAGGCGATATGTGTAGTTCATGTTCTGCTCCACAAAGAGGACGTTTTTGACATTGTCCCTTGTGTGCGAAGTGAACGTTGTTTGACTCCACATTACCCTCATGGGTGTCCCTCGCAAGCTTCTGTACCTGACGGACCAATATGTAACAGCGCTCATATGATCAACAGTGCATCTGTGAGCCCTGAGTGGGATCCTGCTTAATCTACTGGTTCTTGTCTGAGGTCAGCATTTCGTTAGGTGATGCCCTCAGAGGAAGGCAGAACATGGCTGGGCGGTATTTCATCACATAAAACTGGACTGGTCAACCAAACCTCCTGGCTAAGCATCAGCCAATCCTGGTTCACCAAAATACATCCTCTGCCAAATGTAGCATCCAACCCTACTCTGTAATTATTTTGAGGGTTATACAAGAACCTGAGCAAAATAAGAACACATACTTAACAATATTAATGTCTATGGAAAGAGGTGGCGCTAGAGGAGTTTGGGGGGTATGGGAGGCGCTATAGACCCGGGTCTTTTGGTTGTACCCCTGGATAGAAGCTCACAGTCTACAACCTGGGATGTCATTTCACCAAAATGCCAGGGGTGGCGGAAGTTACATCACACGACCCTTGACCTCTGATGGCATCACAGGAAGTGATGCCATTTAAGCCGACCCCAAAGTGATATCACAGGAAGTGATGGAACACGACCTTCCACCCCTTCACAAAACAGGAAGTGGCATCACATAGCATTCACCCGAAGTACACCACGAAAAATATGGTTACGATATCAATATAATGTGATATACATTTCAAACAAGCTCCGAATGCCAAGAGTCCCGACCTAGCAACACCCCTGTCCATGCCAGGGATGGAGCACAGCGCATAATCAAGAAACGTTTCACAGATGTACGGTCAGTTTTGCACTGTAATAGCGCTTGGGCAAAAATATCACTGTGGAAAAATATGTATTCTTTCAATGTGTTTTTGCACTAGGTCAGTGTGTGCCTGACTGCTAAGAGAATGCTGCAATTGCCCAAGGGGAAAAGTTGCCCGGATGCAAAAATGCATTGGATGAATACTTGGTTTTTGTTTGCACCAGGGCAATATTTTCCGTAGTGCTAAGATCTGAAATATTACACTTGCAGTGGTGCAAAGTTTCCGTGACGTATCAGCTGGTGTGATAATAGCAATATTTAGAGGTGTGCAATGGCACACAAGAACATCAGGAAGGATTTCATGTTTGTCTCATGTGAGCAGCTGTTATTTTGATCACAAAGGACATCTGTCTGTAATAGCGTAGTTCCCCACACATGTAAGATGTTTGAATATCTTTATTCTTCAGACCCGAACGCCATACATCCTCTCCTCCCAGCTCCTACCCTTCTCACCAACCGCCACCCGGAACCTTCATCCCTCAACGTTCCACACATTAGAACTTTAGGAAAGGGCTCGCGGAAGCGCGAGCAATTACTACACATCTCCCCCCGTAAACCTCACAATGAATATTCATTAAATATGAACATAAATTTAAGGAAATTGAAAAGTAATAACGAAACAGTAATATGCAGAAAAGACATATCTATATGGAATATTGATAATTATTTACATTCAAAATTAATCATCTGCAAATTCTAAAACAAAATCCTTGTACCTCGCTGGAATGTGCTTTATTCGGGTTGGGCGATTATTCACCTCGTTGGAGGATTCTGCTAAATTAGAATTCCCACACAGTCTCCTTCCTTGTGAAACCAAACCCGCATTATCTGACACAAGCACTGAAGGCTCCTCTACAACCCTTGTCTCCTCACCAGTCAAACCCAGAGCAATTACTACACTGTCCTTACCATTTTGCCCAAACATGATGAAATATACGTGAAAGAAGCACGCGCAGGGGATGGCTTTTCAAAGTCACCCCATTCGAAAAGAATGGAATCCATCTTCAAGGTTCCAGAATAGACTGAACGCATATTGCAATTATCTCTACGCCACTCTCAGCGAGAGGGAAAAGGTCCCCTTGTGCCCAATGGCCTGGAACTCCACTCCAGCTATAGCTAAAAGTAACCAGCTGGTATAAAGCAGTCAAAGTCATCCCCAGAGCTGTTGGTTCACTTGTATTCATACTGGACAGAGTGATGATAGAAGATTTCAGTCTCTGGGTCTACCATTGCTTCAAGGACATGAGCTTTATCTATGCCCCGAGGTGCAAATGTTGAATTCAAGGTCCCCAAAGCAAGCAAGTCTTGAAACTCCACATACTACAAGTCAGGCTAAAAAAGTAGAAATCACATTTGCGCCAAGACCCACAGAGCAGCACAACCACGCGGGTTCTCATTGCTTCGCTGATCTGCTCCTTTCCTGCTGTATGAAGAGTTTTAGGTACAGCAGGCGAGATTGTTTTTGCATTATTGAGACAAGGCGATAGGTTTTGAAAGTAATAGGGTTGGAATTACGCGTCGTTTCCCCCCATGTTTTTGGTAACAGCTTAAAGGATTTCTCTCCTTTGGGACGAGGTTGGACTGCAGGCATTTTGCAAGCAGTGTGCTATTGAAACCGCAGGCATTGCTTCCTTAATCAATGGGATCGGCTCTCGTTCCTGTGGGACGGCTGGCAAAGACGTTGCAGAATGAAATACACGCGCTGCTGCTGCGGTGGCAGCGGCGGCTGTATTCGTTAGTTGCATGTGAATCGCGAACACGGAAAGGAAAATGCACCCAGAGAGGCACATTATAAGCACAGCAAATAGGAAACAGGGCAGCAGTAAAATTCAAAATTCTAAATCTCATATCCAATCTCATCATTTGCAGACGTACATTCAATACTAGCTTCATGAAGTGTCGGGTAAACTTGTTTTTTAATCGTAAAATACAAGTAATGTTCAATGATGTATCAGCATGTAGTACAAACTGGGTTTAGTTATGCATATCAAGTCATCCATTTATGGAAAACAATCAGTGTGATAGCTGTCAAAAGCACCCATACATGATATGATATGATATGGCATTTATAACGCGCCTATACACAAGTGTTTCAAGGCGCCATGAGGCAAGGGAGGGGGAGCAAAGGGAGGACAGGCAACGATCCTACTAGGCCAGGTGACATTCAGATCGCGCAAGTGCGTGGGATGGGGGAAGGGACAGTGCAGTACATGGGAATAGATAATAACAACAAGTAATGTAAAGGCCAGCAAGTGCAAGGGTAAGTGCAGACATCAGGTGTCAACTGGTGGTAGGGGGGCTGTAGGGATACAAAAACAGTCCCAAGGTGTGGGGGTTGCCAAGCAGGGAGTGCAGGTGTGTGAGGGGACCAGGGCCCGAGATCAGAGGGTGTCCAGGTAGCCAGTGCCGTTCCAGTTACAACCAGGAGGTCAGCAGGGGAGAGGACGAGAAAAAGCAGAAGCAAAGAGAAAGGTTTTGAGGGGCTTCCAAAACCGGATATGGTTCTCCTCAAGTTTACGAGCGGCAGGGAGGCTGTTCCAGAGGGAGGCCCCAGCCGAAGAAAGAGATCTACCACCAACTCTTTGCTTGGAGAAGCGACTGACCCTGAGGGAGTTGGAGGCAGATGAGCGAAGAGTTCGAGAAGAAAGGTATTTAGGAAGGCAGAGTTGAAGGTATTGAGGCTCCGTGCCCCAGAAGGCCTTGTGGACAATGCATAGGGTGTTGAGCTTAATCCTCATAGCCACTTGGAGCCAGTGCAGAGATTTCAGTCCTGGGGAGATACGATCCCTGGGCTTGAGGCCAAGGACAAGTCTCGCAGTACTGTTCTGGATGAGTTGCAAAGGGCAGAGAGTAGAGGCAGGCAGATTTAGAAAGAGGCTGTTGCAGTAATCCAGCCTAGAGAGAACCAGAGCTCTGGAGACAGTGAGCCTCTGGACGAAGGAGAGGAAAGGAAGAGTATCTTTGAGGAGGTGCAGCTGGTAGTGTGACTTCTTAGAGATGTGAGGAGAGAAGGAGAGTGTGGCGTCGAAGATGAGACAGAGGTTTTAAGCCTTGCAGGTGGGAGCAGGAAGAGGGCCAAGAGAGGCCGACCAAAGAGTTACAGGAAAGGAGGGAGCAGGTGTGCCGATGAGGAGAATCTCAGTCTTACTGGCATTAAGGCAGAGATAATTGGTGGCACACCACTCCTAGATAGCAGACAGACAGTCAGAAATGAGGAAAGGAGAAGAGGTGGCTGAAGGTAGCCTGAAAAAGAGCTGGGTGTCATCCGCATAGCACTGAAAGTTGGGGCAGAGAGCAGCAATGCGGTGGGCAAGGAGTGCTAGGTATTGGTTGAACAGCCAGGGAGAGAGGTTTGACCCCTGGGGGACACCACAGGTAGAGAAAAAGATAGCGGAGAGGAAGGACCCAAGTTGGACCTGGGAGGGTCGGTGAGAGAGGAAAGAAGTCAGCCATGCCAGGTCGTGACCAGTGATAGCCAGGTTATCACGGAGACGGTTGAGCAGGATGGCATGGTTGACATTGTCAAAGGCAGAAGCGAGAACAAGCAGGATAAGGATTGTAAAGACTATAGGGGGGTGTCTGTACTTCTGCTCTCTATATGGAAGAGGAGAGACACAGAGGACCCCAGCCAAGATGCTCTATTATTGGTACGTGGTCGAGCAATCAAGGCATAGCTTCTCAGGAGGTGATGCAGGCTGGTTCTTAAGTACAGTGTAGTCCCCAAGGAATGTCCACACACTGTATTAGTTAAAACACAGTCTTTATATAATTAATATTCAAGGTTATGTACACTATCACAATAAGTCTGTTTGTGCTCAGAAAATCTACAAATGCAAATATATGCAGTTCTAAAGTGGTACCAAAATTATTATCAGATCTCATTAAAGTGCATCAACTATACTCTGGTCAAATGTCACACATATCAAGGAATAAAAGTAATCAACAATAGATATAAGAGGAAAGCAGTTGGTTAGGACAATAGGCAGAATACTGGTCCCTAACATTAGACACAGTTATGTATGGAGATCCCTCCACCTGGGCAACCTGTAGGATAAAGATATACCACAAGCCCAGTCCATATATTGTTTACAAGAGTCTTTCCAATAGTTCAGCAACCCCAAAGTACCTGGTTTTGTTGAGTTCCTCGTCGGGAAATCGACGGCGCTTCTTAAGTGCTCTCCCTTTAAGGTAGGAGTCACTGGTCGTCGAACGTCTGGCGAGAGGAAGGGTGAACTACGGCGGTGAAGTGGCAGCTTTGTTGCTGGTGGTGCTCCTCGACGACGGAGCGTAGGCGTCCTGCAAGGAAGAGGAGTGCGCGGTACCCCGGTGACAATAGTTCTGGACTGCAAAGAGTTTGAAGAACTGTGGCCCAGCAAGGGCGTCGAGTCGTCGGTGTCTCTGTGGTCGTCGGGTGGCAGGAAACCCACCGGTGGATGTTCCTCAGCGCGTCAACGGCCTCAACTTTCTATGGCGGGAAAAAGTGGTCGCCGGTGCAGACGAGAACGTTCTTGGATCAAATGAAGTTCTTAGGCAAACGGGAGCACAGCGGCTCCGGTCGGCGACGGCAGTCGTCGATGGTGATGGACAACAGTCCAAGCGCTTCTCTTTGGGATTCTGCAGCAGTCCCCGTCTCTGGTTGGCAGCCTGTCGTAGGTCTGTCTACCAGGGAGCTTTGGCAAAGATCACCTGGTGTAGAATGGTCCCTCGTAGCTCGGGAAGAGGGTGCTTTACCAGATCCTCTCTGGGTCAGTCCTTGGAGACACAGCAGCTTTCTGATTGATGAAGAAGGGCAACAGCAATTCTTCTCTTCCAGCAGGGCTTCAAGGTCAAGCTTCAGTTTCACTCTAGTTACTCTTCAGCTTCTGAACATGAATTCTAGCAGTGAGAGGCCCCCAGATATAGTAGATGATCTCCCATTCATTCTGCTGGGTCACACTCAGGCAACCAATCGGTCAGAAGGGCATTGATGCAGGCAGACATCCAATCAGGTGCATAGTGCATTCAGGCCATTCACTTCTCTCCAGACACTCACAACAATTAATGTGTATTGGGACAAGTACCCAGCCATTCAACACTCCACACTGCATTCATACCAGTTTCGGGAAGGGATGTCTCAGTCATTGTGTTAAACACCAGATACTAGACATCCATGACACAGAATGCATATTCGTCACACACTCCATTCACCCAGGTCCCACCCACAGGGTGTGCCCACAACATACAGTCACTGGGAATGCTCCAGCCAGTCTGGCCTGGACTTCCCAACAACACCTTATATGGTACTTCCACCGAACAGCCAGTCAGGGGGAAGGGACAGAGTCAGGGCTTCCCAGGACTTTGGGAAAACAAGGTAACAGGCAATAGAAAGCAAGAGGCCACAGGGGCCATCCTTCTTTCTTTTCAGGAATCAACTGATTCCAATGGCAGGGCCTGGGTATCCCAAAATGGAGGATACTCAGAGAACCTGTCAAATTCAGCATGGAGCTGCCACCAGCCCATACCCTGCTGCCCAAAAACATACACTAGGGGTACAGGGTTGTACCCCCACCCATGGGTGCCAAAAAGGTATCCCATGGGTCTGTACACTAAACCAAAAGAGAGAGCTGCACCGCCAGGAGTCCCACATGAACTCCTGTGCAGAAATCACGACAGAACACATGATAAAAAGAAGTAAAGGACAAGGATACAGAGGCATTTCCAGCATCACAGTCACCCCCCCCAGACTGAGGTTAGGGTGCCTAATCTCCCACGAGATAGAAAACCTCATCCAGACGGTCAACATACCTTCTGGAAAAGCCATCTGCATTATCGTGACTCTTCCCTGGTCTATGCTCTATTGTGAAGTCTAGCCCTTGCAGGCTAATGGACCACCTGAGCAGGTTCGGGCTCTCACCCTTCATCTGCATAAGCCACTTCAGGGGCTTATGATCTGTTTGGTCCTTGAAGGTAGACCCGGTAAGGTAGGGCCTAAAACGCCTAAGGCTCCAAATTATGCTGAAAAATTCCTTTCAACAGTAGCCCACCTAAGTTCTCTACCCTTGAGTTGTCTACTGATAAATATGATCAGATGTTCCCTCCCTTTGTCATCTAACTGGGACAAGACAGCTCCAATTCCGGTGTCGCAGGTGTCAGTTTGAACGATAAAGGGCTTGCTGCAATCAGGCACACACAACACAGATGCCCTACACAGACTTTCTTTCAAGCCATCAAAGGCCCTCTGACAGTCTTCAGTCCAATTATACTTCCTAGGCTGTTTGGGTGAAGTCAGAGCTGTCAGGGGTGCAGCTACGGTTCCATAGTCTACCATGAAATTGCGATAATACCCAGTGAGACCCAAAAAGGATCTCACCTGGGTTTGAGTAGTGGGAGTTTCCCAGTCCTGTTCATCCTGTACTTTACTGGGGAGAGGTTGGATTTGACCCCCTCCTACCTCATGACCAAGATATGTGACTTTCCCCTGAGCTATCTGGCACTTGGTGGCCTTGATAGTGAGGTTAGCCCTTTCCAAGGCCTGCAACATCTTATCCAGATGTGTCAAATGCTCTTCCCAGGTGGAACTGTAGACGGCAATGTCATCTAAGTAGGCCACACAAAAAGCCTCCAGCCCACTGAGCGCATGATTGAACAATCTCTGGAAGGTGGCAGGGGCATTCTTCAACCTAAAAGGCATGACCCTAAACTGGTAGAGTTCCTCAGGTGTTGAGAACACCGTCCTTTCCTTGGCATGGTCCATCAGAGCTATTTGCCAATAGCCTGAGGTAAGGTCAAAGGTGGTCACAAATTTGACAGCACGTATGGTGTCCACAAGCTCATCAGCCCTGGGCAATGGATGCGCGTCAGTTTTGGTGATGGCATTGACGCCTCGGTAGTCCACACAGAACCTCCAATCCTTGGTACCTGCCTGGGAACTTGCCTTGGGGGCATGGACCACGGGACTGGACCAGGGACTGGTTGAGGGTTCAATAACACCCAGATCCAACATCTTGGCGACCTCAATCTGGATGTGGTTCTTAAAGGTATCTGACATATGGTAGCACCTGCTTTTGACAGGCACACTGTCACCAGTGTCAATTTCGTCTCTACACCACGGTGTAAGGCCTGGTGTCAGTAAAAACAGAGAGGCATACAGCCGGAGCAAAGCCCTGCAGGCCTTCTGCTGCTCTGTTGTCAAATCTGGAGAGAGATGTATTCCCTCCATTGAGCCATCCTGAGGGTTGCTATGCAGCAAATTAGGAAGGGGATCACTCTCATCCTCTTCTTGCTCTGAAGCTAACAAGAGACATGAGACTTCTGCTCGCCTGTGGAAAGGTTTGAGCCTGTTAACATGGAATACCTGAGGGCTACCCCAGGGGCTCCCATGTCAACCAGATAATTGACTTTACCCATCTTGGAGATGATCCTGAAGGGCCCAGTCCACTTGTCTGCGTCCACTTGTCTGCCAAAGCCCTAGGCTTGGTAGGCTCCATCACAAGGATTTCCTGTCCAAGAGTCCAATCCATTTGCGAGGCTTTAAGGTCATGCCACTACTTATTCAATTCCTGGCTGGACTTGAGATTCGCTGTTGCCTCAACCATCATGTGTGTCATCCTCTGTCTGAGGCCTAACACATAGTCCCCCACTTGCTTGGCAGGCCCTGGAGGCGTGGCTTCCAAACCTTCTCTGATCAAGGCAAGGGGCCCCCTCACGGGATGTCCAAAGAGTAACTCAAAGGGGCTGAAACCAACACCCTCTAGAGGTACCTCTCTGTAAGCAAACAATAGGCATGGCAGGAGGAGATCCAATTTCCTCCTTAGGGGCTCTTCCAAAGTGCCTAGCATGCCCTTGAGAGTTTTATTAAATCTTTCAACCAGACCATTGGTCTGGGATGGTAAGAGCTGGAAAACTTATAGGTTACCCCACACTCTTTCCCCATGGTTTTCATGTAACTAGACATGAAGTTGGATCCTCTGTCAGAGACAACCTCTTTAGGGAATCCAACAAGGGTGAAAATGCCCAGGAGAGCCCTGGCAACCACATTGGTAGTATCAGTTTGAAGGGGTATAGCTTCAGGGTACCGGGTGGCATGATCAACCAAGACCAGGATGAACCGATGTCCACCTGAAGTGGGAGGGTCAAGGGGACCAACAATGCCGATGCCCACCCTCTCAAACGGTGTGCCAACCACTGGCAATGGCTGCAGTTGCAGTTGGTTGGCAAATCATTAAAAATGATTTAATCCACTCCTGGATGGATCTCATACCTCTAGTCGGTTATAAACATCCTAGAGAGACCATCAACATTTTGGAGGTGACTTCCTGCTCTGTGCTCAATGGAACAATCAAACCCTTGCAGGCAGATTGACCATGCAGCCCTTTGGTCTAAAGCGCTATATAAGCCTAATAAAATACAAAATACAAATCTGAGTAGTTTGTGGTTTTCCCCTTTCATTTGCATCACCCATCTCAAGGGTTAGTGGTCAGTCTGAATAATGAAGGTAGATCCATAAAAGTATGGTCTAAACCTCTTCAGTGCCCACACAATAGAAATGCATTTGCGTTCTATTGTTGCCCACCTTGTCTCAGGATCCTTTAACTTCCTACTGAAGAAACAAATGGGGTGTCCCCTACCTTTCTCATCCAGTTGACTAAGGACTGCACCTATACCTGTACCTGTATTTGAAGCATCAGTTTGCACAATGAATGGTTGGTGGTAGTCAGAAGCTCTTAGGACTGGTGCTTGACAAAGGGCTTTCTTCAGGCCTTCAAAAGCTTGATAGCACTCCTCATTCCACCTGACCTTTTTAGGAAATTTGTGAGAGGAGATGACATTCAGGGGAGAAGCTATGGTCCCATAGTTCTCTATGAAGTTCCTGTAGTACCCAGTGAGACCTAGGAAGGCTCTCACTTGGGTTTGAGTAGTAGGGGTGGCCCAGTTTTGTACAGCTTGTACCTTATTTGGTAAGGCAATGGCCTTATTTCACCTCCTCCTACCTCATGTCCAAGGTAGACCACTGTGCTCTGACCAATTTGACATTTTCTTGCCTTTATAGTCAGATGGGCCTGTTCAAGAGCCTGCAAAACATATCCTAGGTGATCAATATGTTCTTTCCATGTAGGGTTGAACACTGCAATGTCGTCCAAGTATGCCATGCAGAAGTCCTCCATCCCATTCAGAACTTTATTGACCATCCTCTGAAATGTAGCAGGTGCATTCTTTAATCCAAAAGGCATCACCTTAAATTGGTAGAGGCCATCTGGGGTGGAGAATGCAGTTTTCTCCTTGGCATGGTCTGTCGGGGCTATTTGCCAATAGCCTGACGTTAGGTCAAATGTTCTGAGGTACTTGGCTGCACCAAGTTTGTCCACCAACTCATCTGTCCTAGGTAAAGGATGGGATCAGTCTTAGTGACTGCATTTAGAGCTCTATAATCCACCCAGAATCTCAACTCCTTGGATCCTGCCTTTGGTACAAGCACAACTGGGCTAGACCATGGGCTAGTAGAGGGCTCTATAACCCCGAGATCAAGCATCTTGTTGACCTCATTCCTTATATGGGTTCTTAAATTGTCTGACATTCTGTAACCCCTGCTTTTCACAGGCAAACAGTCACCAGTGATGATATCATGCTGGCCCCTAGAGGTCAGGCCTGGTGAAAGTGAGAACAGGGAGGCAAACTGATTTAACAGTAATTTGCACTCATCCTGCTGGTCAGATGTCAGACTGGAAGAGAGATTAACTCCTTCCACTTGCTCATCTAAAGGCAAGCCTCTGAGGAGGTCAGGCAGAGGTTCACTCCCGTGTCAGGTCTAGAGACATAAACCTTTAAACGGTTGGTGTGAAAGACTCTAGGAGCTACCTTAGGATTGCCTAACTCCACCAGATAGTTCACCTCTCCATGTTTACCCACAACGTTGAAGGGTCCTATCCATTTGTCCTGTAAGGCCCTCTGCCTTGTAGCTACCATAACAAGAACCAGCTGGTCTTGAGTAAACTCAACCATGTTAGCCTTCTGATCATGCCAATGCTTGACCAGAGCTGGACCAGCTTTCAAGTTATCACTTGCTTCTGCCATCATGTGTGACATTGTCCTCCGGAGACCTATCACATAGTCAGTCACTCTGACTGGCTTGGGGAAGGAACACTCTCCAACCCCTCCTTAATCAGGGACAATGGACCTCTGACTGGATGGGCATAGAGAAGTTCAAAGGGACTGTAACCTACTCCCTCCTGAGGGACTTATCCATATGCAAAGAGAAGGCATGGCAGTAGAAGGTGGTCCCACTTTCTTTTAAGAGGTTCTTCTAAAGCACCTATCAAGCTCTTCATAGTTCTGTTAAACCTCTCTACCAATCCATTGGTTTGGGGATGGTAGGCAGTAGAGAACTTGTAGGTGACTCCACAGGTTTTCCACATTTCTTGCATGTAGTGCGACATACAATTTGATCCCCTGTCAGATACCACATCCTTGGGAAAACCTACTCTGGTAAAAAAACCAAGTAGGGCCTTATCCACAGCCTGAGCCGTAACAGTTCTCATAGGTACCTAGTACTATGGTCTCCTACAACCAGGATAAACCTGTTACCTGAAGATGTGGGAGGATCAAGAAGACCAACAATGTCAATCCCAACTCTCTCAAAAGGAACTCCCACCGCTGGGAGAGGCACCAAGGGTGCCACATTCTTGGTTCCACTCTTGCCAGAGGTTTGGCAAGTGTGACAGCTCCTACAGAATTTGTCTACTTCTGAACCCATCTTAGGCCAGTAGAAGTAGAGAGAGAGAATTTCCTTGGTCTTCTTAAAACTTAAGTTACCAGCCAAAGGTATATCATGGGATAACTGTAAGAACTGGAGTTGGTTCACTAGAGGTACTACAAGTCTTTTGTAGTCTCCAGGGGTTGACTCAGTCGGTTCACTGTAGAAGAGCCCATTTTCCCAGTGCAAACTTTACTTTCCAGGCTCAGCCCCATTGAGCTGAAAAGCTGCCTGTAGGCGAAGACCTTCAAGAATAGGACACTCTCTTTGTCTGCTGAAGTCTACCCTGTTGGGTCCACCTTCTGCCAGTATAGTCTGCAGCTCAGGATGGTCAACAGGGTCAAGATCTCCAACCAGAGTAAGATCTTCTTCTAGATCTGATTCCTCAGTATCTAGTTGAACCATTCGGGGTTGAACCTCACACTCAGCCTCAGCTAGTGGAGGAGTCACAGGTGTGACTTTGGACAGTCCCAGAGATGTCCTTCTGGGCACAGGGGGGCTTGCTGGTTTCTTCCTGGCAGACTTGGGTTTCCCCTTTGTCTCTTTCTGTCCTGCAATTGCAGTAAATCCTGTGGACTTGGGGTGATAGTTTCCTCTATCAAGTCCCCAGGAGAGCCTCTCAAGGTTCTCTCCCTAGCAGACCTTGTGAGCTCCTGCTTCCTTTTGCGGGGAGACCTGGGGGTACTAGACACAACTCCAAGAGTTTTAAGGTCATTACCCAACATGACTCTCCCAGGCTATATTTTGCACACTTACAGGTATTCTGACAGTCATGTCATTTCACTGGATGAGAGCTGGTAACTGGGGAATCATTTGCACAGGGCCTCCAGCTAACTTGGTTAGGTGTTTGGGTGCCTTAGCAACATCCTCCACCTTGAAAAAACATTCATCAACCACAGTTATGATGGCTCCAGTGTCTCTGATGGCAGGAGTCTCCTGACCATCCACAAGAACAATATTTTTATAATACTCTTTAGTATTATCTGGGATTGAGTTATAGACATCTATGTTTTGTTGTTTCCAAAGACCCAAGGACACTAAAGAAACACTAGCTGAGGCTCTCATGGGCTCATCAGCTAGTAACTGAAAGTTTCCACTGGCTATAGGTACAGGTACTTCATCCACCTGGGAGAAGGCTAAGGAGACAGTGTGGACCCCTGAAAGTTTACCCTTACATCTGGGATCCCCTTTCTCATGGTCAGTTGACCCACAAGCAAATAATTTTCCAATGCTTTAATGAATGGGGGCTTGTTCTGACCTCCATCTGGTTTGGGACCAGATGGTACACTAGCCTGATTCGGTTTCCCTTGCAGCTTACCCTGGTTATGCTTGGGGCCCTCTTTTGGATTGATATTACGGGAATTCTCTTTGGTGTCTTT